>NC_045541.1:31157709-31477709 GCF_009769535.1 Thamnophis elegans | reverse complement strand
GAAGTCTCCACATAGCAGTGGTGGGTTCCGGATCCTGTTCCAACCGGTATGGTTTGAATGGGCCCGGTGTTGCCTATGTGGACGTACGTGGTGTGTGCATAAGTTGTGCCTGCCAGCGACGCTTCCACAAGCCTCCACGGTGCTCCAGCTGCTTGTCAGAGTGTCGCACAGGTGCTATACGTGCCATGTGCATGCGCATAAGTGCCAAAGGCTTTAAAGGACAGGTAAGGAGCTCGGGTGTGTGTGTGAGCCTTCCAGAGCACCGTACCAGAACGGTACCCAGTGATCTGGGCAGGTTCCGGTACGCCCGTACCAGGGTGTACCGCCTACAACCCACCACTGCCACATAGGGTATGGAGGATTCAGAGGGCTGGTGAAATGTTTTCTCTTCTACTTCTCTTAAAAAGAATAGAACATTCCAATGCCCAGGATTTTGTCTATATGCAAAAAAACCCCAAACCAATAGTAGTAATTCCTTTTCTGAGTAAGACTCACAATTTATAGATGTGTGGGTGATATTGAAGAGTTGTCTCTTTAAAAAAAGAATGTTGATATAAGCACTAGAATGTTAATTAAAGTTCCCTTTACATCTTGTTCTCTGAATTACTATTTAAAGTTGTTTATCCTTTTTAAAACAGTGTGTTCTCAGAAATAAGCTAGGGAAGAAAAAATGGAAAACAATCTCTTATGGATTGTTTATTACTTCAGACAGTAATGTAGTAGTAAATTATAATTAGCTATGATGTTTAATTACACAATAACAGTAATAAAAGTTGATCTACATAACAATAAAGCAAACAAATTATATGCTCTTTTATCTCTCTCTAATTTTTCCTTCTAACATTGAGCCAATGACAGAGATGTGACTTTCATAGCTGAAAAAGCAGCTTTTATTTGGGTAAGTGCTGTTTCTTCTAATAATTATTTCTGCTCTTTGTCAAGAATTTCCGAGATATACATAGTCATTTTTCACTAAACAGAAACAGAACAAAACAAGAAAACAAAGGAGAATAGAAGATAGAAAGCAAAAAACTGATCACATCTGTCTTCTCAATACAGGAAAGACGTAGGCTTTAGAGAAGGTCTTAAAGATGTTCTTAGAGAAGTTTAGCATGGTTTGCCCTTGCCTCCTTTCTAGGGCTGAGGGAGAATGACTGGCCCAGGTCACCAGCTGCCTTTTGTGCAAGGTAAGTCTCCCAGTTCCCAACCACTATATTATACTAGCTTGGTAGATCACTGGTGGGATTCCAAATCTTTTCCTACCGATTCTATGAGAGAGTGCTTTGCACACGTGCACAGCACTCAAAGACATCCCTTGGTGTCAGCGCTGGTGAACTGAGCTGTTTTTTTTTAGCTCAGCTACGGTGCGGCAATCCATTCTGCCACACAAATCACCTGAGCTAAAAAACAAGGGAATATAGGACCGGAGGCGGGAGGGCTGGCTCAACCAGAGTTGATATTTATGGGTTATCCGAACTACTCAAACTTTTCACTATCAGTATTTTTCAAACTTGACAACTTTTAATATGTGTGGATTTTTAAGATGAACTCCCAGAATTCCCCACCCATCTCCAGATGTAAGGACTTCAGCTTCTAAAATTCCCTAGCCAACTAGGAAATGCTGAGAATTTTAGAAACTTTTGTTTAAAGATATGGACAGAAACCCACATTGGAGAAAGCTGATGTACAAAATGGTTCTTGAAACTAACTTTTTTGTCTGACACTTCAAAGTGCTCCTCAATAATGGGTTTTTTAAAAAGATATATAATTTAGCTCTCACTTTATGAGACCTTCATTCAACATGTCATTTGCATTTATATTGTAAATTCACTCTACTTCCTTTTTGGATTGACATGAACCTTATAATTCTTTATATTCTTCCCCTTGTTTGGAGACTAAAAGGAAAGTTAGCCCCTTTTTCCTCCCTAGAATCTTTGTGCGATTTGTAGAATTAGAAGAGGCCTTTTAGATTCTCAAGGATCTAAACACACCCTAACCCTAACCCACACACCCTAACCTAACTCATACAGGATGCATCCTCAATACATGGTTGACTAGTATCTGCCTAAATGAATCTAATGACGGGGAGATTACCTATTTCTAGGTTATTGGTTCCACTGTCAGCCTGCTTTTACTGCTAGGTACCATTTTCTATAAGTCTTCTGGAATCTGCTTTTTTGTAATGCAAATTAAATGTTTTTGCATGCTGCATGCTGAAATAAAAAAGTCTTGATCTTCTATATGACATTACATTAGAAGAGGACTATCATACCTCCTCTCAATTGGCTTTTCTATAGCTAAACACAGCAAGTTCCTTCAATTACTCTCATAATTTCTAGGCTAATTGCCTTCAGTACCCTTCTCCTATTCCAGGGCTGTCAAACTCCCAGCCTGGGGGCCGGATGCGTCATGTGCTGGCCACGCCCCTGCCCGGTTTAGCGAAGGGGAGAACACTCCCAATACGTCACATGACACCGCTCTGACAACGGGAGTTTGACATCCCTGTCCTATTCCAAATTCCACTGAATTCTGCTTAAATGTGTGATGCCAAGAACTGGACACAGAGCCTAAAATGGGGCTTTCCTCAGGAGCTGGTCACAGATGGAACTATAAGCAGCTTTTCTTTTGCATTCCCACTTAATTGATTACCAATGGGCATTAAAAATGTATCTGTCTTCCTTTTTTTCTTTCTGCTTTCAAGTAGCAGGGGAAAAAGTTGGGAAATGGGGCTATGACAGGATGTTGAAAGGAGAAACAACCTCATTCAGAAGAGGAAGTTCTATCCAACTGGACTCCAAGGGCTGATAAAAGTAAAGCTGGCAGGGAGCAAGGAACAATGCCCCCCCCCATTATATATGAGCAGAAGGTGTTTAAATTGTGGGTGTCTAAGGAAAAACAGCCAAATACCGCTTAACAAGAGTAATATTTTGCTACTACCATATTTTTCGGACTATAAGACACACCAGCGTATAAGACACACCAAGATTTTGAAGAGGTAAGTAAGAAAAAAAAGTTTTTGCCTTCCCTCAGCTCCCAGCAGCACTCTGCAGGCTTTAGCAGGGCTGGGGCAAGGCAAAAAACAAACAAACAACCAAACCCATTTCTGAAGCCTGCAGAGTGCTGCTAGGGGCTGAGAGAAGGCAAAAAAGTCTCAGTTTTTGCCAAAAACGGCCTGTTTTTCGCAAAAATGGAATGTGGGGGTGGGGCTTTGGGAGGCCAAAAATGGCTGTATTTGGTGTATAAGACACACCAACATTTCCACGCTCTTTGGGGGGGGGGAGTTGTATCTTATACTCTGAGAAATACGGCAATTGCAATCCAAATTTGACCACCTAAAACATCTAAGGTACTATGCTGCATGGATAGAAGCGTTGGGGATACATCTAGCCTGTATTGGGGCTAGAAACTGAGATGATGGAAACAGAAAAGAAGGAGAAATGTACTATACGCAAACTGAAGCAGAGACTACAAGCAATGAGAAAAAATATGGCTACTAGGATAATTTAGGTAGTAATCTAGCACTATTACATTATAGATAAATTAGAGAGGGAGACAGCCATTGTCTTTACTGAGATTGAATTTTAGATTGTGGATACATTATTTCAAAAAATTGAGGCATGGAAAATCTTATTTATGATGTGCTTAGTTTCTAAATATGTCATGTAATAGAATTGCCGTTATTTTCTCTGCTGGATATTAATATACTGTATAACTGCTTTTTCCTACATGTATCTATGTATCAATCTATGTATGTATCTATGATCAATATATCTGTGATCAAGCAGCTGTCCTTCATACTCTAGTTCCGATCACGAAAATAAACAAGCAATGCAAAAGGAGAGAATTTTACTAGAGTTTTTTTCTTTGCTAATATTTATCTTTCATCATCAATTTTTATTATGGTGATGGAACACATTTTTCTTTCTTTTACCTTTCTAGACCAGGGATGTCAATCTCAAGGCCCAGGGGCCGGATCTGGCCCGCGGGGTGCTTATATCTCAGATCCTGGAAACAGTGAAGGACTGGCCCACAGTGCTTCTGCCAGCAAAAATGAAGCTTGCACGCGGGCCTCCTGAGCTCCGTTTTCATTGGCAGGGGATGCAGGAGGATCCCCCCAGCCCTGCCCGGACCACCACAGGTGCCACCAACACAAGTGATATTGAGCTGGCCATGCCCACCCTGGCCATGCTCCCCTCGCCCCTTCAGTTCAAACACAACCCTCATGCAGCCCTCAATGAAATCAAGTTTGACACCCTGTTCTAGGCAATTTGTAGATGTTGTTTTTGCTCTAATTTCATCCAGCTAGGAAGGAGGGAATGACAAACCACTTCTGAAAACCTTGTCAAGAAAACTGCAGGGACTTGTCCAGGCAGTCTCTGAGATTGGACAGGACTGAACAGAATAAAAAGAAAAACCTCATTTTTATTGGGAAATGAAAAGATAGCCAAACACTGTAATTAACATACTTTTGCGTTTTCATGTCTCAAGTTGAAAGTGAGTTCTAAATTGGTGAGAAACAGGTCTGAAAATTCAGGATACATATCCAAAACTTCTAACAAGTCTTCTCGCTGGATTTTATGTAAGTCACAGTAGGTTAGTGCTCTCACATCTGCATTTGATTTTCCTGGTTTTGCATAAAGATGGACCATTTCTCCAAAAATATCATTTTTGCCTGTAACAATAATGGCACAGAAAAGCATGGTAAATACAAGAATTCACATTTCTCTCTCTCTCTCTCCCTCCCTCCCCCCCTCTCTCTTTCTCTTCTTAAACAAGAAGGCATAAATGTCTAAAAATGATTGTTTAACCACCAGTTATTTATTTTTCCTGTTAAAAAAATAATTTTCCTCTCTGGAAATCTCACTAACAAAACAGAATAACACAATCCTCTGTCATTATAGTCTTTCCCATATTGACTTAATGGATGCCGTTTTCTGCCTAAACAGAATTCATTGGGCTTTTACTTCTAGAGATAAAGCTGCAATTATTTATGATCCTCATAAAAGAACCTTGTAAAACTTTGCAAGGAGCATATGATGATTTAAACCCTTGAAAGTAAGGATGGTTGAGTTCTGAGGAAGTTGAGGTGTGTGCTGGAAACAAGTTCCTACCATCAGGCATTCATCAGGTTCTTGTGGGAAATTATGGCAATAATTGTTGGCAATCCCTAAAGGATGAGCACTGAAGTTTCATCACTGCTATGCTTTTTCTCTATTTTTGTTATTTAGAATATCTAGACAGTGGAGATATATTATTCTACTATCATAGTTGTACTGCACATCTGAATCTAATATAATTTAAGATTAATTCTCTTTTTGCCAAATTACAGTAGTTGCTTTTCTAAGAGTCAGCATCTAGCGTTGCTTTAACTGCTTAATGTAAGACAAAAGCAGGCATAGTGGGGGGAGTTAAATGTGTCATAAGCTCAGAGTACTTACACTGCCACATTCCAAGTCCAACCTCTCTTAAATTCTATTGACTCTGATCTGGTGCCAAATGAGGAACAAGGGAATTCAAGGGAAGTTGGACTTAGATCGTTTGTGACAATGTAAGGACTCTAAGCTGATGACATGCTTAACTCCACCCCTCTGCTCTGTCTGCTTTTCTGCACTTGATGACATATTCCTTTTCTCTAAATTTTGCAGAATTTACATTTTATGAAAAGAAAAAAGGGTTCACATTGGATCCAGTATGACATTGATTCATTCTAATATGCAATACAAATTCTGCTCTTAGAAAGGAACAATTGCTGATCAAACCATTAAACATTTCCAGAATTAATGGCATTTCTGAATGCTTACCAAGAATTGCTACAACCATGTCATTCTTGAGGATTTCAATGGAGCCTCGGGAAAGGAAGTAAAGTGCAGTCAGGACATCCCCACAATGGACTAGTGTGTCCCCAGGAGGTGCATGCGTAGTTTTAAACTTCATAGCCAGAGCCCGGAGACACCCTTTACTCGCCCCCTCGAAAGCTTTGCAATTTTGAAGTAAACTTTGGTTGAGGTGGAGACATATATCAGCTTGCAAACATTCTGGAAACCCCTTTAGGACCTGATGAAGATAATGTAAGAGTTTAGTACAACCAAGCTGCTTGGCCTATGGTTTGGGAATATCATTTCCTTGATCAATCAGGTGCCAAATAAATTGGCACTAGATCTGTAATACAACAGAGATCAAAATATAATCAGAAATGTGATTGGCAGCATTGGCATGGGTAAAGGCATTCATGTTTGATATAGGTCACCGGAGGTTCTTTTATTTAGCTAGATGGATCAAAATCATCAGAATTGGATCTCTAACTACATACTAGAGCTCATTAGAAAGTGATTATGTCCAGAGTTGGATTCCTAATTTGATACATCAGTGGCAATAGGCTTATCTTTTGGAGGGTAAGACATGAGTTCTGGTTATGCTGAGATGGAAAGTCTATGCTCCCCAAGGACATTGGAAAGAGAGAAGACTGAACCTTATGGGGTGCGATGTGAGAGGAGTGGGATGAATCATGAGTCATGTGAAGGGAGTAGGATGAAAAAAGATGTATGTTTCAGTGACTCAAAGACATGAAGCCAGCTTGTGTTGGAAGAAAGATTCCTCTAGTCTTATTAAAGGAAACCAGCTAATGATGCTGAAGCCATTCCTCAAAAAGTCTGTCTTACTTTTGCATTGGCTTCTGAGGAAATCCTCCCATTATGTCCCTCTTTCTCCCGGGTAACACTGATTCAGGCCAGGTCCAGGAAAAGCTTCCATTTGAGGTTGTGAGGGAGTTTTTTCCTCCTCTGATGTAGGCAAAATGTGCAGATGGGGAAGGTCCAGCATTGACTTCGCTTAATTGGAAGGTTTATGGAAGCAGTGGGACACCTGTCATTTGCCACAAAGAACCTACATTGATGTAGGTTAAACATCTCGGCTTTTAGTAGAAGCAAAGAATGCTTTGGCTTGTGGTGGAGGTGGATCTTGATTAATGGAACAGCGGCAGGTAGGATCAAGGAATCTGGTTCTTCCTTCCCTTGCAACCTTGGCACCAGCAGTTCCTTTGATGCTGCTAACCTGCACTGAGACACTTCCTTTGATTGCTAATGATCGCTTAACATGAATTATTTTGCTAGGTCTGCTTCAAGGGAAGAACCTCCCCCCCCCCCCACACACACACAACCTGCCTTCTCTGATTATGAAAATGATCGATCCCTCTCTGGTAACAACTCTTCGATGTCTCTGAAACCTGGTAGAGTCAAAGAGAAGATTCTACCAGTCATTCCCTTCCTTTGCATATCCTGTTAAAAAGTATGCTTGCTGCTGGTTGTGAAGTTTTGAGGGCAGCTGAAAACCCTTTTCGGTTGTTTTACCAGTGGTTTGCTTTTTTTCTTTTTGATTTTTGATATTCAAAGTTCTCAAACCCCATTGCGGGCTCTCCAAAGGCAGAGCTGTGTTCCTGAGCCCAGAAGAGAGGGATTGCAATTCCCTCTCAAACAATAGCTGAACGATCTAAACCTTGTTCCTCTTCCTTTCTTGCCTATATCACCTGTGTATTACAAAGGAGAGCTCAATTGAAGCACAAAAGCTGAGAAGTACTTTTCAGCTTGTGACCTAAATAGAATGAGATTTTACGTACATCTGTCTATCTGTCTGTCTGTCTGTCTATCATATCTCTCTATCTCTCTATCTCTCTATCTCTCTATCTCTATCTCTATCTCTATCTCTATCTCTATCTCTATCTATCTATCTATCTATCTATCTATCTATCTATCTATCTATCTATCTATCTATCTATCATCTACCTACCTACCTCCTATTTATCACTTTAAAGGAATTTGATACCTTCGTATATTCACATATTATATTAAAATGCATATTAATTAAATAATATTATTCCACTGTTTAAATATTTAGGTTTTTGTTCCATTTCAGCACAACAAAGTTCTGTGCAGCCATTTATAGATTCAGAACCAAAACATTGATCCTATTCCTCCAGTTTTAACAAGCACGATATGGATGGTTTTTACTTTTGATAGGAGAACATCATTCCATCGACGCAAAGCTATGAAGTAAGAAATGACTTTACATAAATTAGACTTGTGCTGCAAAAGAACAAAAAAATAATCATATATAAGTTGCAGAATTTAAAGTCTTATGGCCAGGAATGCCATTTCAATGTTCAGGAACATGACGCTAAGAGATTTCTATAGGTTTAGTGTAAATCAGGATTACATTTTTAAAAAATGCACTGTTTTTGGAGACAGATAGTCCTCGACTTACAACCATCCATTTAACAACCATTCGAAGTTATGACGGTACTGAAAAAAGTGACTGTTGACGATCCTCGTACTTATGACTATTATGCAATGGCAGTAGACCATGTCATCAAAATTGGGGGTGCTTCACAAACAGCATGTATTGATCATGGTCATAGTATGAGTATAGAGCCAAGGTGGCGCAGTGGTTAAATGCAGCACTGCAGGCTACTGCTAGATCAGCAGTTCAGCGGTTCAAATCTCACCGGCTCAGGGTTGACTCAGCCTTCCATCCTTCCGAGGTGGGTAAAATGAGGACCCAGATTGTTGGGGGCAATATGCTGACTCTCTGTAAACCGCTTAGAGAGGGCTGAAAGCCCTATGAAGCGGTATATAAGTCTACTGCTATTGCTATTGCTATCTCAGGGTCATGTGATTGCCCTGACAACTTCCCCAGGGGGCTTTTGACAAGCAAAGTCAATGGAGGAAGTAAGGTTCACTGAACAGCAGCACAATTCACCTCATAACTGTGTCAAAAAGGGTGTCAAATCAGTCCTGACTGACTTAATGATGGCATCACTGAGAAACAGAGGTTCCCGTTTCAATTGTGGTCATAAGTTGAGGACTACATGTATGTGCTGCAATAACTGAGTTCTGACTTTGGAACCTGAAGGGCAAAAAGCTCTTCCTCTTTCTCTCCCCTCCTCCTTTCCTGCTGAAGGATGGACTGTGATGCTTTCCCCAGTAGCTCTTTCCTCCTTAAGTCTCTAGCACCAAGTCTTGCACTATTCAAAAGGCAAGCGCAATACAGATTTTCAGGAGACGTAAGGGCTATAAAGTGGAGCGAAAAAAACAGTTAAAATGATCTTCCACCTGCAGAAGACAGTCTGATTCCGGTCCAGAGAAATTTGGATCCAATTCAATGAGTTTTGTATTTTTAGAGTTCAGGCACCCTTTAAAACATAAAAGGGTGTTCGATTCATTCAACTGTTTATGACAAACTCCTAAGGATTTTTTAAAAATCCTTTTCTATCCTAAGGATAAAGAACCAATGAAATAATCCAAAGCATGAGCACTCCAATGAAGTTATAAAATGGGGCCTGAGGCAGAGTTCCTTTCAATTTCTCATCTTTGCAAAAACTGGTTTATCTTACTTTTCCTTAAATTTTAGATCTGCTCCTTAACTTGAAAATTCACTTAATTTTCCTGCAACTTTTTTCTTGATACTTGGAATATATGAATGGGAAACTATTACATATGTAATTATTTTGCTAATAGTTTTATTAAATGCAAAATCTTTATATTTGTTTTAGTAACAAACAGACTTTTTTTCTGTGTATTTTATACTGGATGCTAGATTTGCTATGATTTTTGTAATCTTTTTACACATTGCTCTTCAAAAAGAGAATTGCATTGCCAAATTCAGGGAAAGGCAACTTTCTTTGAAAGCAATGTTAAGTAATCTCACTTTCAAATCCAAAAGAAACAAATGCGATTCCCCACCCCCATAATTTCTTCCTTCTCATCTCGTCTGCCCTCAATGGCAATTCCTGCTCAGAACATTATCACCAAGCACAAATCAGCAAAAGGGAAGAAATAGCTTCAAGCTAGGAGAGGCAACGAGGAGTCAGTTATATCTAATAAACAACAGATGTAATTAACTTGGTTCGGCTTCTCTAAGCAATTAATCTGCGCTTTTTTTAATAGTTTAATCCTAAAAAATGATAATAAAGGCTCAGCATTTGGGATTATAAACTTCTCCAGCAACATAATCTTATTTATTCTTTATTCAATTGTAGACATCCAGACCAATTCTAGCAGCATAACAGTTTTTTTAAAAACCTTTGCTCAGTTGTCATCACTTGTTTCAACTGAATGTATGGATGTTTGGAATTGATCCCACAAATGACATATAAAACACTGGACATTTTGCAAAGTTATCTTTCCCATTAAAAGACCTTTTTCCTTATAGAGTATTTGGATGTATTTATCACATCGATATACCACTAAATCTTGTGTTTTAAGATGGGGTTTCTTTTGTAATAAAACACAAGGCATAATATAATTACAAAAACATATCAAATTATTGCAGCTAAAATGATAATCCTACCCAATTCCAGGTGACATCATCCCTCAAAAGCTCTCTGGAGCAGTTCTCTTTTCATTGCTTTTCAAATAAGGGTCAGGAGAAGGCTGTTTTATCAAGTGGGACTTGATCATCGAGAAACACTGGCTACGGATCACTAATGATTTATTTTTTTTTAAAAAAAGGGGGATACACAGCATTCCTAACTAGGAGGACCATATTGACTGGATCCAGGCTACCTGGAGAAGGAAATCATATACTGTAGGTATCTGGGAGTGAAAACGTTCAAGGTTAAAGCCATCACTTTTACAGTATGCAGAAAAATCTCTTGAAAGCCAATGCAGTGCCTGCAGTTTGGATGATATATGGCTGCAAAAGGTCTCTCTAGCCAGCACAGACAGCTGTATTCTGACTTACTCAGAATTACACTTTCTGAGTGGTCTTCAGGGGGATTCCCATGCAGAGAACACTACAGTAGTCTATTCTGATGGTGATTGAGGCATGAGTTACAGCTTCTTCTCTCTCAGAATAGGGATGACCGAGTCTTTCAGGGAGTGTGTATTTGCAAATTTTAAATGGCAAAAGATGAGTAAGGAAGACTGTAGTCTTAAGCATTTTATAAGAGAGTAAATTGCATTGATTGTAATGGTTCTGCCATTACCAAAAGCCATACTTTTGTGGTCCTTCCTTCCTCTCCCTTTTTCTCTCTCTCTCTCCCTCCCTCCCTCTATCCATCTATCCACCCATCCATAAATATTTCATTCACTTTCCCTTCCCTCTTTCTCCCTTCCCTCCCTTCCTATGAAGAACCCCAGAAGGCCTTTGGTAGGAGGAAGTAAAGCCAGATGTTTTGAAACTGAGAACAAGCCCATTGATCATCTGGCATTCTTAGAGCTCCATGATTGATTAGCTTAGCCTGAGCAAGGATAACTAGCAGCACTTTCAATAAGCTCTCAACTCAAGCTCCATGCACTTGTGGATCCCCAAACAGTGAGGATTTCTTTCTTTCTCCCTTGAAGCCCCCCCCCCCAGCCCATTTTTGTTTCCAGGAGGCTGCAGTGAGGTTTGCTAGGCATCCCCACATCCTGTTTTGGGCCTAGCAGGCTCTCTGAAGCCCCCTGGGAGCCAAACGGGCTCGTGGAGACTCCTGGAAGGGGCAGGGGAAGGTAAATTTTTGAGCCTGTTGGGGACAGTGGTGGTGGTGGTGCAGCATGCTCAGAGGTGGGTTCCTACCAGTTTGCACCTATTCGGTAGAACCGGTTCGTCAAATCTACTGAACCGGTTAGAAGAGGTTCCACCAGTGGACCCGGAAAGCAGACCACACCTACAGAAGAGGTTCCAAAACTTTTTGAAACCCCTCACAGGTCCTTGGATATGATTATTATACACTATCATGCTCATATTTATAAAACTCAGTGCCTCTGTGAAAGGTAAGGATGACTACTGCGTTTGTGGTGCAATCAGAACATTGCGTGTGTTGAAGTTGTTTTAACGCAAACCAAAGATGCCTTTTAAAAAACAAGTTTACATCATATTCTTATGCATGCCAGTGCTGTGTGTGAGGTAATTTAAGGTGGTTCTGACAAGTGTCGTCGGCATCTTCATATCCGGTCACATGGGCGGCAAGCCACTCCCATCCAGTCACATGGGCAGCAAGCCACTCCCACAAAGGAGGCCACACCCACAGAGTAGGTTCGAACAATTTTTGAAACCCACCACTGAGCATGCTCCAGGAGGGCGGGGGGGGGGCTAGCGAGACTTACCTGTAGGCAGGAGGAGGCAGCTCAGTTGGGGCGCAGGGCAGGCACCATATGGCAGCTAAGGCAGGCAAGGCAGCTTAAGAAAGCAGGCTGCGTGGGAGATGAGGAGTGACTGGGTGGGGGGGGGGCAAGCCACAAGGGAACCAGTTCAGAGGTGTGGCAGACCTGGGTCACTGCCAGTTCCAGGGACCCAGGCCACCAAACCATTACTGGTTTGGGCTGAACCGGTGGGAACCCACCACTGATTAAAAATTACATTTGGTCTGGACATTTTCTCCCTATAAATAAATACCCTGGTAACACCGAGTTATCAGCTAGTGTGTGTGTGTGTGTGTGTGTGTGTGTGTGTGTGTGTGTGTGTGTGTGTTTGTGTAATCAGATCAGACTTGTATTCATAATTAACTGCTGTAGTGATGTTGGGGATAGGGGAAATAGCAAGAGATTCAGGCACTGAAAAAGGTAAAGGAAAACCTACATCCGTCAATCCAAATAAAGCCATAGAGAAATCCACCAAGAATAAATCCCTAAAGAAAACCTCAAGGTAGTGGCAGATATTTCTCTCTGGGTGCGAAAAGAGAACATAATTTTCAGCTCCATTCAGTCACCCCTACTTCACCCCAATGCAAGGGATTGCAGGGTAATTAAAAGGAAAAAATATTTATTTATTCATATTTTCCCTCAGAGAGGGGCTCTGGGGAGTAACTTATTTCATGGACTGCTATTGGAGTTGGGGAATTTCATTCTGTGTTTGTTTATGAAACATTCTGGCTATGGGCATGGAGGATGAAACCACCCTCTTCCAAAATCATTTCTTTCCTGCCTCTCAACTTCCTTCTATAGTTCTTTTGTTAGTCTTGATGAGCACGATCAAGGCTTGAATGCTTAATGAATCAGTGGCTTTCACTTGGGAGGGAGAAAGGAAGAATAGCCTTTAGTGCACATGTATTCCCTCCCAGTTATAGTTTCCAAGTTACTGTTGGAAAGAGAATTGCCACTTGCCCCCTTCCAAGTAAACAGGGCAGAGAGGGATTTTTATTGGGAAAGGGTTGGCAGTAGCATCTTCCTCTGAGTTGTTCCAACACCAAGGGTTGTGGAAAAGAGTTGGAGGTCCCCTTATAGGAACCCAAAGGATCCAGCCTGCCACATTCCATGGATACGTACTCAAGGTCAACTTGCAAAACATCCCTGGTCTGCTCTTGAGTTGCCGCAGGGAGGAGAGGGGAAACAGGGTCATAGTTGGGCTGTAAATTACATAGGGGCAGATCTGGCTTCACTTGGGTATGTGCCAACATGTTGCTCCTAATAACTGGATTTCTTTTGAAGCTTGGCTAGAGGCTCATGATTTAATTAGGGCATTCGTCGTAACCATGACACTCAGATGCACCCCATTACAAATGGTCATTCCAGATTGCTTATGTTCAATGTATACAACAGTGTATCTTCCTGCCCTTCCCAAGCAAAATAAATCGTTCAAAGCGACTAAGAAATTGATTTTTGACTCTGTGTGTGTGTGTGTGTATAAAAGTTATCATAATTAGCACAAGATTGTCAGATGAAAAAGAGTATAGCAGGGAAAAGACAATTTAGATTACAGCGACGCTAATGTTTTTAAAAAAAATGGTATATAGAAATGTTTTTCTGAGAAGACTTCACAGAGGAAAGGTAGAAATGGAAGAAGAAATCCTAACTTCTTGGGGCAGAGAGTTCTTTCTTTAGGGCTCTGCAGAGAGCACTTGCCATTGACATTGTATATAGACTGATTTTATGAGAAATATATTGCAAGGATCAATAGAGGTGATTTGGAGAGAGGAAAGCAGAACTTTTGTGCTATATTTTAGCACTCCTTAGAACAGTTCGTTGTTTTTTTTATACAAATAAGGATTGTATCACTGCTATTAAGTTCAATACAATCGTATTTCTCAGTTGCAATAACGCTGCACTGCAGAGGAAATTGATTTTTTCGGTCTGTCTGTCTGCCAGAATTTAGAAGGCTAATTCAGTGACCAAATTGAAAACACCAGAGGTAATAATAGCTGACTCTTCATTCCATCTGAATCTGATTCTATAAAACTGGAAGATGGCATATAGAAGGTGATGATGGAGATGAAGACAGATGTCCATAATGCTCAAAGGATGAAAATTCGGTTATACATTGAGGTAGAAAAATGGCTTACTTTATAAGTTAATAAAAAGGAAAGGAAGAATTGTTAAAAGGGAACTCTCATAAGGAATTACATTTACTTTGAATTTTATTTCAGTGTTCTTCTACTGCCTTCCAGTAGTGACACCCATAGAAACAGTGAAGGCTGGAAGAAAGGGCTTGAATCTTAAACAGTGTACTATCTACCAGAACTGTCACAATATATTTGCATTTTGATCATAAAATAAATCTTGGGGTTTTTATAAAGTTTTCTTCATAAACATTTCTATAAATCAAATCGTCTGTTTTTCAAATTACATTGATTTGATTGTGGTATTTGAAGTAAACACTCATAAAGGTAAAGGTTCCCCTTGCATATAATGTGCTAGTCGTTCCCGACTCTAGGGGGTGGTGCTCATCTCTGTTTCAAAGCCGAAGAGCCAGCGCTGTCCGAAGACGTCTCCATGGTCATGTGGCCAGCATGACTAAACGCTGAAGGCGCATGGAACGCTGTTACCTTCCCACCAAAAGTGATTCCTATTTTTCTACTTGCATTTTTTTTTGTGCTTTCAAACTGCTACGTTGGCAGAAGCTGGGACAAGTAATGGGAGCTTACTCTGTTACACGGCACTAGGGATTCGAACCACCGAACTGCCGACCTTTCTGATCGACAAGCTTAGCGTCGTAGCCATTGAGCCACATATAAACACTCATATTTACTTGTTAATAAGCCTTATCCAATCTCTATGGATTTACACTCAGAATAGAATTTAGGAGTGCAGCCTTAGGTAGCAAGGTGAAAATTTTCATCTATTTATTTAGTGGTTTAGCTGTAAAATTCAATGTTTATCAGTTCTTTTTAACAGAGAAGATACTTTTGTTACTGTTAAAGAGTCATATGCTATTTGCCTTCAAAATCTGGATGATGTGGCACAGTCATAAGGGTATAAATGCAAGCATTCCAATGACCATAATTTTTTTCTCCACTTATCATTTCAATTGTTACCCAATATGGTTTTTCTGTTCGATATTTGTGAGAGGTTCACTGGTTTGACCATATTAAACTTTACAATATCTTATTATTCTTAGTTATTTTTGCATTATACCATACCAGAGAGCCTTTTGGCATCAAAAGATGGTTATCTAAGCCTTTTGAAAGATAAATATCATTTTATAGGAATATATTCAGAAAATCAGACAGGTCTAAAATGGGTTATGTAAAATTGTGCTATTGTTGTATATCATTCAGCACATAGGTAAGTGTAAAAAGGGATTTCTAGGTAGTAAAGGTGGGTCAAAATTATGAATTATAATAGATATTGCTGTATCTGTTATATAAAACAATTCACAAACCAGCATGACGAAGGCATTTCACTAACATTTAAAAAAAACTAAAACATGTTCAGAATCTGCTAAAGGGTATTTTACATTTTAATCTTCCTAAAAAGATTAAATATCAGTAATATCAGTTTGGTTGACTTGATGTATGGAAGACCATGGAAGCATGAAAATTAGGAAAGGAAACACACATGTGACTCTCCTCCAGATTGTGTCTTTATAATGCACAGCATGCAAACTAATCAATGATGAATGAATACAGCAAAGTAGACAAGATGAAACGGAGTGAATTGGAATTATAATAAACTCAATCTGATATACCGACAGAGAATTAGAAGGAGAAGGGCAAACATATTTGCATTTCTTTGATTTAGGCCCACCTGACTCCAAATGCAGCTCACAATTTGACAAAGAAAATAAAATACAATGCCATTCAAAAATGGTACAACAGTTAAAGAAAACCTATATCAGTAACAGCAGATAAAAAGCAAGATGGTGCATCCAGCCAACACAGTATGCGTAAGAGGCTCCAACCACTTTACCTTAAGGCCTGGGAGAAAGGTCAAGTCCTCTAGAAAGTTATCAGTATGGGAGGATAGTTTGTCCTTGGTGTTCTCTGAGCTTGGTTATTTTCTTGTAGATGTTTCATTAACAAAATAGGTTAGCGTCATCAGGCACTGATGATATCTAGTTTGGTAATGAAATGTACATCTGTTTTTAAAGTTTTTGAAGAATGGTATCATTTCCTCCCTTCGTTTCCTCAGTCTTTCTTCATAGGAATTAACTTGTAGTTTCCTGATCAAGCCCATTGCCCTTCTCAGAACTTGTTCTGGTTTGTCGGAATCCTTCTTTAATCTTTTTAAAAAATATGACATGTAAATGGGGTCTAATCAGTGTTGAACAAAGTGGAAATATTTCTTCTGGTGTTTTGGAAAGTCTGTTTCTATGGTTCTCTGTTCTTCACGCTATTGGTTCACCTTCTGTTTGCAGTCAATCACTGTTCCAAAATGAATTTTACAGGTGCTGTTATCAGACAGGCATTCCTCAGCTTATATTTGTGTGCATTAGTCCCTTTTCATATATATATATATATATATATATATATATATATATATATATATATATATATATATATATATATATATATATATATATATATAGTTTTGTTTGTGTCTGTGTTATTTCCCCTCCCCCCTTGATCATGTCTCTAATCTATTCCAAATTTCACTTGTCTTCCAGAGTACTTGATAATTTTATGTCATCCGAGAAGCATTTTTCATTAAAATACTAAATAGTGCAGAATGTAAGATTGAAAAAAAATGCACCTCATTAAATATCTCACTTTATTTTTTATGAGAAATTTCTGATGAGAAACTATTAAGAATGACTTTTATGCCAGCTATTTATTCACTTTAATTGGCATGCCATTCAAGTCATGATTAAATAGCTTGTTAATTATAATATTGTGGGATACTTTATCAAATGTTTTGGTGAAATCAAGGTATGTATACAGCATGCCCACGGTCTGTTAAATAAGGCCAGTCTGTGAAGGCTTTTCCATGATAAAATTTTGTGTGATGAATTTTAATGTTTGCCTTGTTTTCTATGAACAAACCAATTTTTAATTATCTGCTCTACAGTTTCTCAGGTATTTTGGTAGACTGAATAATTCTAGTTTCCTGCATTCTCTCTTCATTTTGAAGATGGGGACACTTGTTTTCCATTGGTCATCTGGTAGCAGGTCATCTACTCACTAGTGGTCCTCCAAATGAAAACCTAAAAAATCTGTTATTGTTTGGAATTTGGACTGTGATTAAAGTAAATCCCAAATCCTGTTCATCCAAACATATGCACATAATGTTATTGGTAGCACAAACTTTGAAAAGTGCCTTCTACATTGAGATATATAACAAAAGAAAAGGAGAGATGAAGTAAAATAAAAGGTGTTTAAAAATAATGAATTATATTCTATGCCTAGCTCAGTTTGAAGATACCATTCTTTCGATCAATCAGTCATTTGGAATAAAGTAAGGAAAAAGCATTAACTTCTCTATTTACAATAAATATGTCATAAAGCTTTATTTTCATAAACCTGTTGTACCTAATCCAGTATTTTATTCCTTTTTAATTTTTTTATTCCAATGTAATAATATTAACACGTTAAAAAGCATTTTGAATAACCTTTCATAATATTAACAGTGAATATAATCACAAAAAGCATGCATTAACTTTTCACCGCAGGAACTAATCTTTCTTTAGACTAGACTAGATTCCATTTTCATAATTCATCCTGGCCACAGACATCTTGGGAGATCCCTTTTGAATCTCAGAAAGTCTGCTAATTGCTACTGATGAGAGGTGAGAGATTCTTCATGATTAATTACAATGCATGCTCAAATGATTGAAAGAACACGTGAGTTTAACTCATCTGCAAATGGATCGAAGAGAAAGAATTTAAAAAAATGTTTGCTACTAACATGCACATAGTGGGAGTGGGGAAAAAACAGTAACACAACCAAAAAGCATAGAGTGATAGGCATGATGGCTTTATTCAGAACTGTGGGGCTAAACCATAGACCATGAGTATGACACCTTCAAAATATTTTTCAATTTAGATTTCAGGTTGGGGTTCTTTTTTGGGTTGCCCAAACCTGATTTTGCCCTTCAATTTATCAATCACATTGCTAAATAAGAAAAAAAGCTATTTGAAAGAGAAATCATTGAAATAAATTTAATCTCAACAGTTAACATGGGAGATTCAATTTTACACTGGAATTAAATTGGATATAAATACCTCCTGCTCTTACCAGTGAGTGGTGTTATTCCATGTATTAAGGTATGAAGCAGACAAGAAAAAGATAAATCTTTCATAAGTACAACATATAAAAGACAGTTGGTACAACAACCTTGCATTAAAATTTAATTGGTTATTTTCCCTAAATATATGGAATTTCATGGGCGTAAGAAGTACCATATTACAAAATGCTGCTGAATTATGTTTAGTGCTGCATTTGGATTTGAAGCAGGAATCTCATACCTGTTCACGTACATGCAATAGCAACTAGATTGGTTAACTGACATACCACCCAGCATACTGATGAATATGAGATGAGAAGCCATTTAAGATTGCTTTTCGATACACCAAATCTTACACCTTGTACTATTCAGCTGAACAAATATTAAGCAATTTAGCAATGTTAATTGGAGTAACTGGATGTCACTTCTTTTAAATGTATACTAAACATGGCTTTGACAGAGACAAATCAGTTATTTAATAACCTCACAAATAATAGGATGGTTTCAAACCAAGTCAAATAACATCTTGTTGTCTCCAACCATTTCGTGAGAGCTTTGACAGTTCATTTGATAGTTCAATTATACAGATAGTTCTCGACTTACAAAAATTACATATATACAGGTAGTCCTTTATTTACAATTATTCATTCAGTGACTGTTTGAAGTTACAAATGAACTGAAAAAAGCGATGTATGTCTATTTTTTACACTTATGACCATTGCAGCATTCCCCATGGTCATGTGATCAAAATTCAAACACTTGGCAACTGAACCATATTGATGACAGTTGCAGTGTCTTGGGGTCATGTGATCATCTTTTGCAACCTTCTGACAAGCAAAGTCAATGGGGAAGCCAGATTCACTTAACAACTGTGTTACTAACTTAACAGTTGAAGTGATTCACTTAACAACTGTGGCAAGAAAGATCCTAAAATGGGGCAAAATCCATTTAACAACTTTCTTGCTCAGCAACAGAAATTTTGGGCTCAGTTGTGGTCTCCTCGTAAGTTGAGGACTAACTGTATTCTTTTAATAATTCTCATCATGTGAATGTTGGTACTAACAGTGAATTCTGCCATTTTAGACATTGGCATAGAAGTAAATTTCACTGTTTTCTATACACCTTCTCTCAAGTATAAACTAGGTATATTAACTGTTGCAGAAACTAGACTAAATTAGGATGTTTACTGACAAAAGGTGTTTTTGATGTTAAGTTTTCCTGATTTGGCATATTTATTGTTGCTTTCATATTGACAGCACAACTTAAAAAAGACACTGTAGGTTGAAAAAAAACCCTTTTGATATTTTTTTTCCCTTTTCAAATTTTAAGCCCATCGCACAAAATCAGCCATTCCATTAACTGCCTTGGGGAGTCCAAATTCAAGCATAGGGAATGAAACACAACACCTCCCTGAAAGTAATTTGTATACCTGCTGCTGAATTCAACCCCCCCCCCCCGCCCCCCAGCTTACTGGTCAATCTTCTAAAATATTTTATTTTCTTGAATGGTACCTGCAGAGGAAGATGTTGGTTGTGCAGTATTTTAGTTCTGATTCCCAGAAAAACAGCACCTCTGGGTGGCTCCTTAATCTTGCAGGGACTCGGGATGGCACATCAGCCTTTTGCACTTCCCGGGCAATCCCAGGTAATAGTGCAGATGCATTGAAGGCTTGCAGGCACTAATTGTATGCTCCCGGGCCTTCTAAAGAACCTTTTGGAATCAGATATGAAACACTGCACGGTTCCAAATAGCTATTTCTGTTTATGGCTCACGATAACATACAGCTTCAATATCTTCCATGTGATCTTGTTTAAACTGATTTTTTTGTTGCAGTATTTATAGCTTCAAAGGCAGGAGTCAGTACTGTAGTCTGACATGGAAGGCCTTGTGGGATATTGGGTTTTTCTTGAAGAAAGTGAATTGTGAGCCTGCCTTCCCACAATGATGGAAACAGTGGCTCTGTTTAGAATCGTAGTTGATTAGATTGACTGTGAGAACAGGGCCGTTAAAACACATTTCAGCCATGGCTTTATATCAACAACAATGTAATAATTGTGGTTTAAAAGGTGATTTTCAACGCACCCAAGGATTTAGTGGGTTTGCCTGAAAGTCTCATGTGCTGTATGGCAAACAGCTTTGGAGACCTACTTCAACTTCGGAAATGGATGGTTGTTTTAAAAAAGTAACTTATGACTCCGCTTTGAGAAAAATACGGGCATGGCTTCCCTCATTCATTCATTCACCCATGGACTAGATGACCTACAAGGTCCCTTCCAGCTTTGTTAATCTGTTAATTTACTTTTTATTTAAACCAGAATACAGTTATTTTATCAGGGTTTTTGGTGCTCTCTGAGCTTGTTTGTTTACTTGCAGACTTTTCATTTCATTAGGTAACATCATCAGTACTGGACTACCAAGCTCAGAGGGCACCAAGGACCCCTCATTTCAACCCTGAGCTACAAATATTATTCTTTATTGGTAACTATTTTATCACCTTGTTGGATCCAAATCTTGATCAGATGGATCGATTTTACCTCAGCAAAGTCCTTTAGTATTGGTGGCATTTGGATCAGACTTAAAGCCTCTTAATTTAGAATTAAACTGTATATTTTATGAATATGTAGGCTCCTCTTCTCTGTGGGAATATTTGACTGTACTGAAATACACACTTGGATGGGACTAGATGACCTCCAAGGTTCCTTCCAAGTCTGTTACTGTTAATATGTGAATATGGTTAAAAAGGAAGAACACCAGAGCATGATAGATATTTTTCTGCCTGTTTTTTTTTAAAATTAAAAAATATTGCAAGCACATATTTTTGTGTATGTATACACCCCTAGAGGCTACTCTGGAAAAACAGCTGTGTGTACTATGGCCTGGAATGAGCAAAAAGGAAGAATTATCTCCTTTGGGATTTGGGATTCATCTTTCAATTGCTGCTTTTGAGCTGGCTTTCCATTGAAAAAAAGAAAAGGTAATACGTAATTACAAATTATATGGTATAATTTGATCTTCCTTAAGGCATGTGGAGAATGGTATTTCCATTATCCATGGAATATATTTTGGCACTTACTATGTATGAAGTTGTGTTACTTTCAGCAAAACAACAACAACAACAACCCGGCCCTTATCATTTTATGGAGCAAGGCTTGATTTTTAAGCAATTCTAGAATAATTGCTCATGCAATCTTTGTCAAGAGATTTTGTATACAGCTCACATTTAAATATCTACAAGTTACTTCCTCCAGTCAAAATTGGCTGTTTTTCAAAGTATTATGCTACAGTGTCTTGATATTTATTTATTAAAACAATGCATACGGCTGTCCATCTTCCAATACAATTCAGGGGCAGTGGCTAAGAAAACATAAAACCACAGAAAACAACATTAACGAAGAGTTAAGTGTGGCTATGGTTGGAAATAAAGCCTTCTACTACCATCCAGCTTGGTTTTCTTTCTTTTCTAGTTGGGTTTGTACATGTTTGAGTGCAATGGGTGCTATAAGCAAATGTACATACCATGTTCATGTCAATGCCATTGGTGTACGTCCACGCATGCTGGAAATATTCTTCGAGCCTCTGCCTCAGTGGGTTGGGAATCTGATGAAAGCGAATGAACTCTTTCACACGTAGCATCTGCATGTGATACCGTGCCGTTCCAGAATATAGCCTTTGGATTATTGCAGATACGTTTCCAAAAATGCTTGCATACATTAATGCTGGGGTTAAAATAAAACCAGAAAACAAGCGGTTGGCTAAGATCATTGTACCCATACAAAATGACTTACATAGCTTAAAATATGAGTAATACAACAGTATTTTTTTTAAAAAAAACTCACATTTTACAGAGGAGGTCACTGAAAGGGACACATGCCTCTTGCCACTTACCGTATTTTATGGACCATAAGATGCACAGGTGTATAAGATGCACCAAGATTTCGAAGAGGTAAGTAAGAAAAAAAAAGTTTTTGTCTTCCCTGTGGAGCACTCCACAGGCTTCAGCAGAGCTAGGGGAAGGCAGAAACATCCCCATTTTTCACCAAAATGTGGGCATTTTTCCCTTCCCCCAGCCCTGCTGAAGCCTGCAGAGTGCTTCTGGGGGGTGGGGGAAGGCAAAAATACCCCCGTTTTAGTGAAAAATGGCCTGTTTTTGTCCCATTTTTCACATAAATGGGATGTGGGGGTGGGCCTTCGGGGGCCAAAAATGGCTGTATTCGGTGTATAAGATGCACCAACATTTCCACACTCTTTTAGGGAGGGGAAAGATGCATCTTGTATTCCGGAAAATATAGTACATAAATTGCAAAAACTAGGAAACAAGGATTGTCCCAATTAAGTACGCAGCCATGGCCACTTCTCCAGGCGCCACTTAGAGGCACTGGATCAGACATCATGGAATGACAATCTAATGCTCCATTTCTAAAAATAGGCCAGGTATAAGGAGTACCCAAAGTTGTTTACAATTACTGGATGAATCACTCTGCCTAAAGCCAATGGGACAATTCCTACAAAGCTGCAATTTACAGGACTTCTAACGTGTTCTAACATGCATCGGTAACAAAAATTCAGATATGCTATTAGATATTGGATCAAGTTGTTTTTTTTCAACAACACTGTGAGAGAAAAAAATATTTTTTCCTCCAGATATGTGCCAAAGAGTATCTTTATTTGGATGTCTTATGTCAAGAATGCTGTTCTGCATCCCCCCCCCCTTGCTCCTGGCATGGACCTGCTCAATTATGCCAACTACTCAGATCAAGGTTGGCTAACCTCTCTCACCAGTCAACGATGATGGGCTGTGATATTACCCTGGCTTGGTTTGTAATAGTTTAATGATGAAATAAATCATATGAGAGGCCAAACAATATTAAGTATTTAAAACAGTTGGTCAGAAGAAAAGTTCTGCTTTTCATTGGACTGCATCCAACAGAGTTCTGGCTGTGGATTTTTCTTTAGTTGCTCTCAACTCTGCTTCAGAGGAATCTCCTAAATGGAGTGGAGACAGGGCAAGATGAATCCGTTATAACCAGTCCCCAATAGATACAAATTGCTGAAATGCCATGTTTCCCTGAAAATAAGACAGGGTCTTATTTTCTTTTGGCTCACAAAATAAGTGCTTGGCCTTATTTTCGGGGAGGTCTTATTATTTTTGAGGTGCAAGAGGCAGCAAGCGTGGTCACCTCATGGCTGCTGCTGTGTTGCAATATTTTTGGGGAGAGCTTATTTTCGGGGGAGGGTTTATTTTAGCGCATGCCCTCAAAAGCCCGACTTGGCTTATTATCCCAGGAGGTCTTATTTTTGGGGAAATAAGAAAATTGGAGCAGGTTATTTCTAGTCTCATGATATACACTTTACCTACAAAATATTTTGGGTTCAGTTCTTGCCATCAAATATACCTGATAGCCTGGAGATTCTTACATGCTAATCAAATAAATGTAACCACTATTTATTCCAATCACCTAGTTGCCCAAGTCTGCATGACCACAAACAGCAAGACATATGCCTGGCTCAAGAAATTGTTTCCTGATTGCTTATTTGTACCCTATGATTATCATTGTTGTACCTTATATCTTGTCTTTTTATGTCCACTGAGAGCATATGCACCAAAGAAAAATTCCTTGTGGGTCCAATCACACTTGGCCAATAAAGAATTCTATTCTGTTCTGTTCTGTTCTATTCTATTCTATTCTAAAATATACAGTAGATGACCTCATTTATGATCTTATGATTGTTCTGCAAACAATTGCACTGACTTTGTGGATTGGAACACATACTTGGAACACATACCCATTTGCACTGAGTTTAGTTTCACCAGACTGACATCTACCTTTAAAGCACTTAATGTTGCTTGGAATTAAAATGCCCCAAAAGAGCTAAACAGAAAAGGATATAAAGGGGGCATGAATCACAAAGAAAGCATTTAGTGCTGTGATTGTGGAAAGTTCTTTTTTTTAAAGCCTCCTGTGGAACTTCTCCACAATTGGTTTGGATAAAGGCAATGGAAGAAAAGGTGGCAAGCATACATGAAACAGCACACCACTTTGCAATATTACAACAGTTGTATGATGTGTCACCGCTGAGACAACACATTTTAGGACTGAACCATTTGTGTCATCTTTTTAAAACACATTCTAGTTCCATTGATATTTGTAACTGCCCGCCTTTTTTTTTAGATCAGGGTGAGCAATTTATTTTTGGTTTGCCTGCCCTGGTTAAGGGCAGTTGTGGTATAACCAAACTTTTTATAAAATTACTTAATGTCAATTCCCTAAAACAGAGACTGGTATAACAGTAATATTGGTCAGCTTAATTTGCCTCTAAATTCTCACAAGTAGCGAAAAATATTTAGGGAGTTCAAGGGGTGTCACAAGTCCTTTTAAACTACCTTCCAAGCACCCCTGCCACGCTTGAACCACAAGATCTACATGTAGAGTTGAAACTAGCTACTTTATTATCCTATGCCCTATTCACAGGAATCTTCCCAGGCTGGCAATTTGTCCCTGGGAAAGGCTAGATAAAGTTTGGTGGAGGATGTGTGTATGTTAGACCTTGCCTTCTTGTGCTTATGTAATGATTACAGACTAATTCCCTGTTTGACACTTTCTCCCAACTGGGACAGTTGTTCTCCAACGCTTCCCAATGCAAAAAAATAAATAAATTTGAATAATTCCTTTTTTTTTTGGAGGGACGGGTGTTGTTATTGTTCTTGAGAAATAGAATTAGGGTGCTAGGAGGTCACATGTGGCATAGGGACCATTTTAAATTTTAGAGATATAGGCAATGAATATAGGGGTGTCTCCTCTAAGACAGTCATGATGTAAATATTGTGGCATAGAATTATCATTCTATAGGATATAAGTGCACATACATGATCTATGCAAGGCACCAAGGCCTTTTTTGCATTTTCTAGTCTCCTCCCTTCGACTCTTAGTTAAAGTTAGTGGATTTACATCTGAATAATATGAGTGGGTAGAAGAAGTAAAGACTCAATTTAAAGGGGAAAATGGATGAAGTGTAATGTGATCACTTCCCCCATGCACAACCCTTTTCAGTCTTGATCACACCTATTTCCTGATTCCTCCCAGAAAACCTCCTCCCTAAGTCCTGCTGAATTGTGGTGGGAAGGTGGGATCCATTTCTGTTTTCTTTCTCTCTTCTTTCAACTGTCAGGTTCCGGGAAATAAAAAACAGGACACCAATGCTGTATCTAATCCTTGTTTATGTAACTAGTACTCACTGACCACCCACTGTGATTACAATGGAAAAAATTGTTGGCGCTAAAGTTCCGTGCTCCCCACTATTTTATGAACCTTTCCCCTGGCCCCACACAGGCTCCTTGTGTGAAACCCCTTGCCCAGCACTCAACTAGTTATTCCACCCAATTACTAAGCTGCAGGCCTTCTAATGTCCCTAGAAAACCCCTTTCCCCCTTGTTAAGTCCTCCCATCAATCATGATTGCTCCAGGCTCCACTGCCTCCATTAGCCGGCTTCTGCCCCCCTCCCCTTTGTGTGTCGGTTAAGGCTGTTGGTAATGGCTGCTGCTCCCAGCAGAGAAGAGCTGGGGGGTGAGTCACCACCCTCCTGTTGGCAGCCTGAATGCCCAGGCTGACATCAACAAGAGGCAGTTATATGATCACATCTAAGGCTGGCCTAATTCCCATCTGTGTTTGGAGGTATGCCAGAAGTATGAGGAGTCTTGAATTTGCAAATCTTTAGCCATTTCTACATGTCCCAGGCTCATCCCATTTTGGGGTTTCTCCTCTGGAGAGGCCTCTTGTCCCTCTCAGAGATTTTTTTTCTTTGTCCATTAAAGGATACACCCATAGTATTCAAGACCTTTTGATATTAGAGAGTGCAGGATTACGTTATTTATTTCAGTTTACAAAATTTGATAGACTAAATAAGCAATAGCTGTAATATTATTTTATAATTCTTGTATGTGGGTACAATTTTGGACACAATGGTATAAACAATTCTTGTATTTTCAAAGAGTAAGGTGGAGGGAGCTACTGTTCTGCAATATTGTGTTCAAGCCAGAATATTTCAGTGAAAGATTACCTTAATTACAGATACCTAATTTTACTATTATTAAAATGTACAAGGATTGCATAGGAGCTATAGGGCAATGCTTAGAAAATATCAACCACTTAGAAAAGTTGCTTCAAATTCTTCAATGGAAAGCTATAAAATGTGGGGTATATTATATAATGATCATTTGTAATCTATGGTATCTAATATAACAAAATGAGAGGATACTATTTTTATTGCCTTGCAGAAATGAAAAAGACAGAGGAATGCAGAAAATAGATTCAAGTTGTGTCAAGTTTAGAGACGTCATTGACTCAGAGTTATTCTTGAGGGTTATTTATTTATTTATTAAATTAATAATAAAATTAAATAACAGGCTTATTTATTTAATTCTTTTAATTTATTTGCTACCTACCTCACCCGCAGGGCAACTCTGGGAGACTTACAATTAAGACTCATTGTGTTAGAAGGGTCTATTAGTCCATTGAGATCAATTTCACTGTAGATTTTCAATTTAAAGCATCTACCCAATAGATGGCCATCTAGGTTCTGCATGGACACATCTACTGAAAAGAATTTCATCAGTGGACTTCAGTGTTGAACATTTTTACCAACATTAAATTGAAATCTGTCCTTTATTCTGTGTTATACATACAGTTACCTTGATTTCATTTCTGTGTGACACCATTTTGGGTATTTGCACACTGCTATTACATCACCCTTTATTCTTCTCTTTCCTAGGCTAAACATGACTAGGTGAAGCTAGGCAAATTCACATCAGACACCTGTACAATTAGCACAGGAGCCCTCCAGGGCTGTGTGCTCCTCCACTTCTCTATATACCAATCACTGGTTTGGTTCTGCAACCCAAAAAGACAGGCAGAGACTTCAGAGGATAATCAGAACTGCAGAAACAACAATTACTGCCAACCTGCCTTCCATTGAGGACCTGTACACTGCACAATTCAAAAAGAGGGCTGTGAAAATATTTACAGACCTCTCGCATCCTGGATATAAATTGTTTGAACTCCTACCCTCAAAATGATGCCATAGAGCATTGCACACTAAGACAGCTAGACACAACAGTTTTCCCCCTGAATGCCACCACTCTGCTAAACAAATATTTCCCTCACCACTGTCAAACTGTTCACTAAGGTTGTATTACTATTACTATTAGTCTTCTCATCATTCCTATCACCCATCTCCTCCCACTTATGACTGCAGGACTGTAACTTTGTTGCTTGTATCCTTATGATTTATATTTATATTTATTGATGATTTCCTGATTGCTTATTTCTACCCTATGACTATCATTAAGTGCTGTACCTTATGATTCTTAACGAATGTATCTTGTCTTATTATGTACACTGAGACCATATGCACCAAAGACAAATTCCTTGAGTGTCCAATCACACTTGGCCAATAAAGAATTCTATTCTGTCCTGTCCTGTCCTGTCCTGACTTATGGAATGTAGAATGTTTTCTTCCAATGTTCCAGACATAACAACGATAAGGCTCCTGAGAACCAAGGCCAAATCAGGGTGCCCTAGCAACAGCAGGAGGAAGTGCTGAGAAGTTCATCACCTGCTTGGTTGGCTAATGTGACCTTTGACACATGGGGCTGGACAATATCTATTCTTTAATTACACCAAAAATGTGGAAATTATTCAGTGTTGGCTTCACCTTTGACAGTGCCAATATGATGTACCCAATAAACAGGATTTTTGAGGAAGCTAAGGCCTCAGAGTCTTGAATTGGTTGGGAGCATGACTCGGAACAATGGCATTGTTGTGGCCCAGCAGTGACCGGCTGAGCTGTTGGTGGAATCTGACAGTGATGAACACTATGGGACTGCCCTGGAGGCTGAGGATGACTCTGGGAGGTGTTCAGAGTCAGAGCAGGGACTAGAGAGGCCTGTTGGCCACCATGTGGCATCTGAGTCAGGGAGCAGTGAGGAGGAACAGAGGGAGGTTGTCCCTGACGTGCAGATGCATAGAGCTGATAGGAGGAGGGAGCAGCTTTGGAAACAGACTCACAGGAGGAAATAGGAAACAGGTGGTTACTGAGTGGCCCCTCCCAGAGAGCTTATAGGTGGAGTGATGGGAGGGGAATTTTGCAGGAAACAACAGGTATTTATCCAGGTGTAGCGAACGTTTGAAGAAATTTGTGAGTTCAGGCCTTGTTTTCCTAAGAGATAATTTTCTGGGCTCCCAGTCAAGGGGTTGCCTATCTCCCTCCTTAGTCATGGCAGACTGCCAAGCCAGCATCAGTATAAGTTAGAGGATTGGGACAGAACAGGCATTAACCTTTTTTCTAAGCTAGGGAAAACGTGTTTTTTTACAGTCCCAGAAATTAATGCTGTGATATCCCAGTTGATACATAGCTCTCCATTAATGAGTACCCTTTGAATAAACATTAAGCCACCATATTCATCCATTTTATCATGCCATCCAGTCCACAATTAATTGGTTTGTTAATAGGTCAGGGTATTTTATCAAATGTTCAGGCAACGGGTTTCTTGTGAGGCAGTTTGGAAGTGAAAGTGATTTTTAAGAAATGGGATAGAAAGTGTCTTGATGCTTTTGGACTGTAGTGCTACAGAAGACTTCTGAGAAGGTCATGGATAGCCAAGAAAACAATAATTGAACAAATTAATCAGGTTTCTCACTCAAGGTATAGATAACAGTCTCAATTATTATACTTCAGACACATCACACAAAGAACTAGCTCTCTCAAGAAGTCTATACCGAAAGGTGAAAGAAAAGAGCAGAAGAGGACAACTAGCAAGGTGGATGGATTCAATTACAGCAATATTGCATGTCTATTGGAAGATCTGAAAAACTAGGTTAGGGGATAGATCATCCTGGAGAAAAGAATGTGGTCGTTAGACATCAACGCTAACTCGATGGCATAATCATTTTATTAACTGCTTTGATGAAATCAAGCTCTATTGCATTTATCACACTCCCAACAATTTATTAATAAATAGTTAATCAAAAAGTCAATGTCAGCAGTTGCCTTAAGTTTTTGATAAATTTATGCTGTCATCTGGGAAGTAATACATTGTTTTCAGAGTTTTTAAAGATTATTTTTATGATTCGTTGCAAATTTTTTAGGCGTCCATGTCAGAGTAACTGACCTCTGTTTCCTTGGGTCTTCCTTTTCTCTCTTTTTAAGATGGGGGACAGTATTTGGCACCTCAAATTTCATTATTTGTTCTCCAGGATTTCTCAAAGGTAATGGAGAAAAATCCAGCCAACTCACACAAACAGGCTTTCAAAGTTCTGTTACTGTAGCCTATTTCAATAAAGTAAAATCTCCAGCGAAACTCTACAACCTGATTTGGCCTAGTTTGAGCAGTGGCTGCAGGCTGAGACATAACAGTCATAATGAACAAGGCCTATGTTACATTGGAGGGTCTCATTTTTCCAATAGAAATGAGCAAAATTACTGGAAAAGCTGGAGAGAGAGAGATGCCTCCTACCTATGGCATGGTGCTTCTGACATTACCTTGTGTTTCTGCAGCTTCCCTACTGCCAAAAGAGCAGAAGGTCTAAACTTTTATCTTCCCTTCACTAATCAGGGGAGGGATGCTTGAAGCAGAGTAATTAACTGCAGGGATATAAAGAGATTTTCCATTAAGCTCATCTAATCCTTCAACCTTGCTGGGGAATAAGGTCAGTAAGTCTCACAAGTTGCCAAAGAGTTCTTTGCACTCGGCAATGTCCTTAAGAGGAAAGCCACGGAAGCTTTGAAGACTGCTACCCCAGTAGCCAAAAAGAGGCCAGCAAGGTTCGGTCTCCATAGGAAGGCTGATCTTGAGGGACGTAAAAGTAACAGCAGGTGCAATGAATTGGAGAAGAGCAGGAAGGGTTAAAGATTCCAATTTCCTTAGGTTTTTATTTTTCTTACCTACCTACCTACCTACCTACCTACCTACCTACATACCTACCTAAAATGGCTATGGGTGCGTACGTTCCAGCATAACTCTGGAACGCCTTGAACAATTTCAACCAAACATGGTACACAACAGAGGTGGATTGCTGCCGGTTCGGTCCAGTTTGGCTGAAACGGTAGTGGAATTAAGACCTGGGTCACAGAACCAGCAGTGACCCAAGCCTGACACCCCCACGAACCAGTTCTCTGGTGCCTTCTGCCGTTGCCGGCATGGTTCTGCGCACACGCAGAGCAATTTTTAATCAAATATGCATGCGCAAGCAATGAGCGGCTGGCGCGTGCAGCAAACCAGTACTAACTGGTTCAGGAACCCATCCCTGGTACACAGATGACTTACTCTCTGGAAAAAAAAGTAATGTGGAGATAAGACACCCCTAACACCCCACCGTGTGTGTGTTCTGTTAAAATACAGCCTGTTGGGCCTTAAAATGGCTTCTACTGTACTGCTGTAAAATGGCTTCTACTGTACAGCGCAGTGGAGTAGCCATGGTAATGGCCTCACAGTACTCCACAAGGGGGCTCCCAATGGTAATGGGGAAAATCCAACCTTAGAATTTATGTTTGGTCCAGCCATTTTGTCCCTATAAATAAATACTGGGGAACACTGAGTTATCAGCTAGTATCCAATAAATGTGGACTCTTGCCTAGAAGAGCAATATCTTGCTACTTGAGAAGAGAAAAGCAGCAAGGTTCTTTTCTTCTCTAGCAAGTCTTCATACATCCTGGAGAGGAAAAAAACAAAACAGGGAGATGGGGATAACCTGAATGGAACCAGCAGCAAGGTTAGCGGTAGGCACAGCAACTCTTTTTTGGGAGTCAGTTTTGATTCTTGGTGAATACTTGGACTAGTTAGTCCCCGTAGTTTTCTTGTCAAGATTTCAGAAGTGTCCTTGCCTCTTTCCTAAGCAGAGATTGACTGGTCCAAGGTCAGTCAATGGGTTTGTGCTTAAGGTAAGACTAGAAGTCACAAGTTGTTAGCTTGGTGCTTTCACCACTATATCAAACAGGCTTTCCGGAACAGCAACTTTCTTAATAGGACTTTCTATGACTTAGTGACTTGCATACACTTAGGAGCACATTCTCTAAAAAGGACTCTTGTTGAGCTGAAATCCCCAACAACTTTAGAGCCAGTTTTCTGAGGAGGGTGAAGGTTCATTCTCCAAGCTTGTGGGTTGGTTTCCTAACGTTTCATTACCAGGCTAGGCAACATGAAAGCAGCTACCAGGCTAGCAGAGTTTAGGGTCTGTCCTTGTTAGTGTTCTGTTTATAAGGTCTTTAGGTGTGGATATGTCAAATGAGGGTCTTGTGATGGGTCAGGTGTGAGTCTTCAGTGAGTCTTGTGATGGGTCTTCTGATAAGGAGTTTACATCAGGTCAGGGTCATTGGGAGGTGAACTGCTGGTCAGGGTCTGTGTGTATTGTGTGGTTTGGTTTTGATCCTACCCATCACAAGATCCTCACTTGACACACCCACACCTGAAGCCCCTATAAACAGAAGAACACTAAACTCCAATGAAGATGTTACCTAGCCTGGTAACTAAACATTTGGAAACCAGCCTATAAGCTTGGAGAATGAACCTTCACCCTCATCTTACACCCAAGCTACAGATATTTGCCACTAGAATACTGACTATTCTTTGTTGTCTATCTTGTCAACAGCTTAATTAGCTGTATTTCACTCATGAAGCTTCTGTTGTTAGCTAGTTACTGAATGAAGGGTTGAGTTTCTGGAGAGGTGAAATGTATTGCTGTGCTTGATGTGAAGTCTGACATAAAAGACTGCATTTGCCAATTCTCATAAATGTGCATGTTTCATAAATGAAATTAACACCAATATAACGGTATAACGATAGTGGATTATGAGAGGATTTTCTCTTGTCATATTCCTAGCATTTCAGAGACAAACAATCAAACTGATTGTCAGGAAATTCAGTGAAAAATATATAAATAAGTATATCCTGAAGCAATATGTACCTTCAACCCTATCTTATGGAATTGCAAATAGAGTTTGCATTTGTTGTTGTTAGTTGAGAAGTTGTGTTCGACCCATCGTGACCCCATGGACAACGTTCCTCCAAGCTTATCCTCTGGAGTCCATTTAAGCTCACACCTACTGTTTTGGTGACACCATCCAGCCACCTCATTCTCTGTCGTCCCCTTGTTCTTTTGCCCTCAATCTTTCCCAGCATGAGGCTCTTCTCCAATGAGTCCTCCTTGACTCAAATACTGTATTACTGGAATACCTTTTGCTATGGAAAGGGGCAAATTCAGATATGAAACCTGTTTGTATAAACTACCCCTACAAGTCTAGCTAGTCACTTTTGGAAACATAATATAGGATTAAACAGACCTTGGTCTGACCCAGAGAGATCCTGTTTACCCAGGGCTTTATCTTGAGGTACAGTTATTATATTACTCAGAATGGCTTATTGCCACTTTATTGCCTCTCTGAACATTATAAGGCACAAACTTACAGGATCTATCTCCTGTACCTGATCATTACATTTCAGAACTTAAACCTACACCTGAACTTTGTTATGGAGAATGAACAATTGAGAGCTCCAATTTTGGGCTGATTCTTAATTCCCCTTTGATCATTGAGAGGTACTTCCAAGATGGAGGGCTTTTGAAGTTACCAATCAAAATGCATACTGTTATGTAGTTACTCACTTTTACCCCTCCTGGGCAAATTTTAACACATAATGTATGGTGATTGAAAAAAAAAATAGGGTTACAAGAAGAAGAAATTTTATGAATCAGATAAGGTGACTGAACAAGTGCCTGATCTGGAAGTTGGCTACACTGGCAATGGTATCATTAATGTTTCAGTCCATACATTTAGTAAGTTGTTCTTCCTAAATTACAGTTTCATTTCATCCCAGCTTCTAATACGGTTGCCTTAAATATGCTAATTTAAAAAAAGTTATTTCTGCAGTCTACCAAATTTCTCACTTGTTTATACCACGGATATAAGACTGAGCATCAACTTGAAAACCTAAGCTACAGAAAATAAATTTCCTCTCCTGCACAAATAGCCTTTCATCCTTTACAAAGTGTAATGGAGATGGCATTTTTACTATTGGTAGTATTACTAACAATATAAATGAATAACAATAATATTCAGATAGAACATTAAAGTTTTAATTTGGCTTAAAAATAAATTTGAAGGTCCTGAGAGTTTTAGAACTTGCATCTTAAAATATCCAGGGTTTTGGGCGGTGATTGTGGAGATTCAATCAGTCAATTATCACGGCAGAGAAAGCGTTCCCTTACATAAACAGGGATAACTGATAAGTAATTTATTCTATGGAATTACAGAATTGATACAAATTCTGTGTCATTGGTGGGCCTGTCATTCTTAGCTGTAACTTCCGTGTAATTTTATCAGTGATGAAGATAGCTGGTCACAACTATGTACATATGTCTCTTCTTCTCCAGATTATAAATTGGAAACAAGGAATTAACTAATAAAGTTAGCTGATAATTCACTTATTCTGCATACAGTATAGACAATTAGGGTTAGCAAAAGAAATCTGTGGGTTAGTTTTTCATTTTGCCCATTTTTGTACATTCACATGTACTTTTGCAGCAACTCTTTTGAGAAGGTTTTCCAGAAAAAGTCTTCCATGGGCTTCATAAGGAAAAACTTTTGTTTTTGTCAGTAGGCAAAGGAGCAACTTAGAAGAAACGATTGTAATTTTTCATTCTTACGAGTATTTTAACTGGTAAGACATACCCACACAATTAATTGTCCTGCCTTGACAAGGAAATTCACAAAAGGCTTTATCTAATAGTGCTTGATGGATTAAAGGTGCTAAAAGGGTTTATGAATAAGGATGAATTAAAGCGAAACGAAACAATTTCTTAATCAGCTATTCAACAGGTACACATTTCCCCCTTCAATATCTATAGTGGTTGGAATTCAGAAAAATAAAGTGAAGTCAAAGATAGGACACAAGCTGTCTTCTGCTACATATCAAGCACGCCAAGCCTGCCCTACTTTTCCTGCATTTTTTCCAGTAGAGCAGGGTTGATACACAGAAGAACTAAAGGACACTATAGGACTGTAATAGTGTGTCCTCTTTAAAGCTTTTGAGACTCAGAGTACTGGCTTGCCGTCTTTATGTACCTCTTTCAGGGATTCTTGAAATGAATGAACTATTGTCCCCAAGCAAAAACATTTTGCATGCTTTTTAAATAGGTTTCCCAAAGCAAGTCTTGTGGTTTGCATCATCTGTGTGCACAATGTGACTGGGAGTTGCTTACTGTCCCAAAGCATTACTTTTAAGATGTTTTTCCTAATTAGTGTTTTTTAAAAAAATCAAATGGTTTCCTTCCTCCGGTGGCATGGATATCACAAAGCCAGCTGATGGTGTCAGATCTTACAAGTTGATTTTTCTCTCATACATGCTTAAATGGTTTAAAATAATACAAGAAAATCCTACTTTAGAAGTTCTCTCCTTCATCCTTTATGGGTATGGTAAGACATTTTATTAAGGAAACAGTTTATTTAATGAGTTCTTGCCTTCCTAATAGGATCCATGTGGATGGCTGCAGTGCCAAGAATGCCCACCTATTTCTTAAACACAGTTTAAGAAGGGCTCCACACAAGAGAAAAGGTTGTTATTTCCAAGCACTGAATAAGTTTGGTTGGATTTTGGGAGGAGGTGGAGAAACAGGAGGAGGAGGAGGAGAGGAAGTGGAAGGGCAAGAGGAAGAAGAGGAGGAGGAGGAGGAGGAGGAGGAGAAAGAGGAGGAAGAAGAAAAAGAAGGAGGAGGATGTCTTCTTCTTCTTTATTTAGTTGTCCATTCAGTTGTGTCCAACTCGGTGGATTGGATCAGATCAGATGGATAAGGGAAACAAAAGCCAGAAGTAATAACTAGACGTGGCAACATCCTGCATTAGAAGAATACAATGGAGCCCTCTTCATTTTATGTCTGCATGATAGTCTGAAATAGGTTGGATTGAAAGATCATGACTAGTTTAGAGCCACCCAGAGAGTTTTCATGGTTAAAAGAGTCGATGTGGCTCTGATTCTTTTCAGGACTGAGCTGCACTTCCTTTCTTAACCCAGAGCGAAGGTCGCCACCTACTATTTTAGAAGGACAGGGGAAATGACATAATCTTCAGCCTGTTCCTAGGGAAAATAAACATTATGTCTTTTTGCTCTGCCTCCTTTCTCTCACCACTGGTGCAAACATGGCCTTTTTCTTCTACCTTACAACAAATGCCTCTGTTTCAATTAGCTAGTGTGTGCTCTCTTGGGCATCCCTCAACTCCCTCAGTTTCTGCATTGCCAGACATTTCCTACTGGGCTGGTGGCTTATTTCGTATGAAAGGATGAGAGTTTGGGATTTTATGCTCAAGGGGAGGAACAGTTTAAAATTAAGGAACAGGATAAAATTAAGAGTTCTTCTACATTTTTTCTTCAACTCCTTTAACAGGAAGGATTGTAAAAAAATGCTATATTTTCTTCACCAGTACTCAAATCCTTGTCCACATAAGGGAAAGTAAGTAATACTACTTCCCTGGCATGGAAGGGAGAGGGAGAGGAGGAGAAGCAGGAACTGTGGCAGGGGTGGGTTTCAAAAATTTCAGCAATGAGTTCTCTGCCCGGTTTCTGAGTGGGTGTAGGGGGTGCTTTTACCTTTCCCAGACTCCGGAGGCTTTCATCGAGCCTCTGGGAGGGAGAAAACTTCCTCCCCTGGGCTCTGGAGCCCTCCGGAGGCCGCTGGAAGGCCCATTCCCCCCCCTTCCTGAGCCTCCGCATGGGCCCTGTACTTACATCCAAAACAGGCCATGTGGAGACTCCTGGAAGGAGTGGTGCAGGGTGGTATTTGGAGGTTCTCTGAAGCAGCTATAATGTTAGCTATGGGTTCTCTCAAACCCGTAGCAGCCCACCCCTGGGCTGTGGTAACTCTAGTCTGGACAGAATACCTGACCAGTCCTGTGGCCAAAAGGGAAGAAAGGACTGAAATCTGGAAGTACTTCTATTAACATCATTTCTCAGTTAATTTACATGGAAGATAAGGAATTGAAGGCTGAGGTGCAGAAAAGCCCTATATCCTAGTCCTTCATCTCAACCACAACACCACACTAATTCTCTCATTTTGAATTTACCTCCTAGTGACTATGCAGACCCATCCATGAGATTTTCTTTACAAGTATTTAGAGGCCTGATTTGCTATTGCCTTCCAACCTACTGCTCTGTTACTTCCTGATGTTCCTCTGCTTCCGATTCTAACCAGCTTAGCTTATCGAGATCAGCCAAGGTTGGATAGAAGTTATAACTACTGTAGATACTGCATATATGAAAGCAAAAATAGAAATTACAATAGTTTCAGTAGATATGAAACACTTCCCACTTGGGAAGACTTATGACAAGGTGACCTAAGTGTTGCTATGTAACTCTTACAGTTAATGGGTAACTTCAAGCTCCCTGTTCTTTCTTATGTCCTTGAAACTGGATTTTGTTTGAACAACACTTCAAAGGGAGGATGGCACAGATTGAAGATATCCTCTGCAAAGAAGGTCTCCTTGCCATGCCCAAGATAGACCTAGTTAACATAAACTTTTGCAGAGTAGTGGTTTTTCAATACACTGCACATATCTGAGCCATTCACAAAGAACGTCTTAAAGGCCCAAGAATGTCAGTGCAGAGGAATGGTCTTACTTTCTTCTATAGGGTCTTATAAAATAGATAAGGAATAAGTGAAATTCATTTGGTAAATTGTTTAAAGCTGAAATCTTGAAAAGTTTAAGAAAAGACAAGGGGCAGAGGTTATCCTGCATATTTTATACTAATTTTATATTGGTGACTTATATTTATGTCATTGGAGTTTTAATTATTGGCTCTGTTAATACTTTTATGATGATAATTATTTCTTATTGAATGTTATTGTTATTACCATTGTATTTACATATTATTATTAATAATTTTTGACCACAGAGGAAGGAGGTGAACCATCATAATACTAGATCTCCTACTCCTAAACCCTCTAGGTGGTCCCGAAGGATGCCATGCTTGATGGTATTGAAAGATCAAAGAGAGTAAAAATGGATGCACTATCATCACAGCTCTACCAGAGATCACCAGCAACCACAACCAATGCTGATTCAGTGTTAGGTTTCAGTCTGAAACGTGATTGGAAAGGGTCTAGTTCCGTGATGACGAACCTATGGCATGCGTGCCTCAAGTGGCACCCGAAGCCATGTTGCCTGGCACGCATGGCGTCGCCTGTTCCTCTTCCAGGTTTTTGGTGCACATGCGCACACACCAATCAGCTGGTCTTTGTGCATGTCGTAGTGCCAGAAACCAGAAGAGCTGGTCTTCCATTTTCTGGTGTGAGTATGCATGCTGGCCAGCTGATCAGTGTGTGTGCATGCACTACAGTAACCGGAAGACTTGCAGAAACAGGAAGTTCATTTTCTGGCATGCGCATGCCCCCTGGGCAGCTCCTCTTCCTGATCGCGGCCCAGATGATAAACCTCCCCGAAAATAAGGCCAAATGCTTATTTCGGGGGTCAAAAGAAAATAAGACCCTGTCTTATTTTCGGGAAAACATGGTACACAAGTCCTTACTGTTTTCTTGACAAGGGTTTTCAGAAGTGGTTTGTCATTGCTTCCTTCCTAGGCTGAGGACCAAGGTTACCCAACTGGGTTTGTGCTTAGTAAGGGACTAGAATTCAGTCTCCTGCTTTCTACCTGATTCCTTTACCACTGCACCAAATTGGCACTCTCACTGATAATAATAGATTCAGCTAAATATCTACTAAATTAACTTGAGCTATACAAAGATCAACAGGGTCTATACATTTAACATTGTGCCACAAGATTCCAAGTTGACCTTTAAAATGATTCCGTGAACAGTTCCTTAAGAGATACTATAAATAACCTGAAAACAGTGGCTAATTTTTAAAAAGAAAAGTGCTACTGAATCTCATCTGGAATACAAATTGTGCTGGAGGCGTTGATTCCTGGTTTAATGTACAGAAATTTGTGATTATTTTGTAATTAGGCAAATGCATCCTACAGTATATTATTTTTCCCTTTGAAATGTCCCAAGTCCTTCATGTCAGTAGATTACAAATAGCCAAGAAGAACAATTCTTCTTTAATATACAATGATCAATTTAGAAAACACAAACCAATAAAAGAACAAGTCTAAACTATATGAATTAACATTCCAAAGTTGAATCTCTAAAGTGATTGCAATCAATTCTTATGAAACATTCTTTAAGCAGTAATCTTTTTTAAAGCAATAGTAAACCAGTTTCATACATTGTGATGCAAACCTTCCATTTTCATATGTTGTAAACCAACCCTACCAAGATTGGACCTTCAAGCTCAATAGTCCATAGAGTGCATAAATAACTAATATTAATTTCATAATTTTTACTATAAAAAAGAATAGGCTACTGACTTAGGAGCAGAAGTAAATTTGCCTTAAAATTCTAATGATTGTGAAACTTCAGAATGAAAAACATCCAGAATTTTGGATGAGATTTTTTTCAGAACCAGATAATTTTGCAAGGTGAAGTTTGAAATGAACAGTAGCAAAACCTTGGAGTGAAAATACACTTAAGAGTGCATATCTTACAGAACTTTTGCCCAGTCTTCACTTTGCAAAAACTCTCTTTGAATTTTTTGAAGGTTTCAAGTACTTAACAAGCCAAACAGTTCAGAAATTCATCAGTAAATTAGTGAGGAAGTAAAAAATTGCAAAAAAAAAACCCTGCTTACTTACAGCCAATCAGCATGACGCAAATAGAAAAGATTTTCTCTGAGTTGGTATTTGGAGACACATTTCCAAATCCTACACTGGTCAGGCTGCTGAAGGTAAAATAAAGTGCGGTGACGTATTTGTCTTTGATGGATGGTCCTGAGCTGCCGTCACTCCGATTGTAATGTTTTCCCAGCTGCTGTCCGAGGGAATCCAACCAACCGATTTTACGAGACAAGTAATGCCTTTCAACATTCCCAATGGCATACCAAATGCAAGCCAGCCAGTGAGCAATGAGTGCAAATATGCACATCAGTAGCATCAAGACAGCCGCACCATATTCCGAGTATCTGTCCAGTTTGCGGGCAACCCTCACTAAACGCAGTAGACGGGCTGTCTTCAGAAGGCCAATGAGAGTTGTTGTCTGCAGAAACAGAAACCACAGTGCGTATTAGGCATTAGCTCACATGCGAAAGAGGAGAATAAGGAAAACAGCTTAGGTGGACTTACTATTTATAACAGGGGTTCCCAACCTTTTCTATATCCCACAAACCTAGAACGTTTCTGATATATTCTTGCAGTCCTTACAAAAGTAAACAATTATATGCATATAATTATGCATATATGCTATAATTTTGAAACTTCTAAACCCAAATTTTTGCACCCGCTAGAATATCGTCTCACACCCCCGATTGGGACCCCCTGGTTTATAAGTATGGTCTCATACCAAAGGGTCTTGTAAAGAATAGCAATAGCACTTAAGACTTATATACCGCTTCACAGTGCTTTATAGCCCTCCCTAAGTGGTTTACAGAGTCAGCATATTGCCCCAACAATCTAGGTCTTCATGATGCCTACTAAGAAGATTTAAGTTCTTAGGAACCATTAGAACCTCATTAGATATGCTGAATTTTACTTTGGTACAGAAATACACATGTCTTTCATTTATTAGAGTTACTGCTTCTTTCATACAGTACAAAGCTAGCATGTATTAGATTCCTTAAAGAGCTAAGAAATGATCAGACCCAAGCTTACCGTGGGAGTTGCATCACACATCTTTAGACCAGAATGCAGCACATACTTCATGGATGGTCAGTCAAGGATGCAGTAACTCCCATCACTGATCTCTGGGGGTCTCTTTCCCTACTTTTTGAGTCATGGTGACACAGTAGTTAGAGTGCAGTACTGCAAGCTACTTCTGCTGACTGCCAGCTGACTGCAATTTGGCAGATTGAATCTCACCAGGCTCAAGGTTGACTCAGCCTTCCATCCTTCTGAGGTGGGTAAAATGAGGATCCAAATTGTTGGGGGCAATAGGCTGACTTTGTAAACCGCTTAAAGAGAACTGCAAAGCACTGTAAAATGGTATCTAAGTCTAAGTGCTATTGCTATTGCTATTTTTCCTACTTGGATCTAGGAAAGGTGCCTTCTCCATTAATTTTCTCTGCTCTGTGGAACACTTTTTTTCAGAGACCCGGCAGAAACCCAGTTCCCCTGCTTTCCAGAATGCCTTGAAGAACTAGCATTGGGGTAGGATGAAACCAACATAGGGGAGAATGTTGCTTAATGCTTTGATGGTTGCTGTTTTTTGTGGTTTTAATTGTTTTGAGAGCCATCCAGGATTACAGTTCAGAATACAGATAGCCCTCGATTTACAATCATTTTTAACAAGAGTTTAAAGTTACAAGAGCACTGAAAACTGACATGATCATTTTTCACACTTACGACCATTGCAGCATCCCCACTGTCACTTGATCAAAATTCAAAATAAAGTGGCCAAAAATTGGCCACTTTATATAGTTATGATGGTTCCAGTGCCTGGGGTCATGTGATCACCAACAAGCAAAGTCAATGGGGTAAGCTGGATTTGTTTAATGACCGCCTGATTCACTTAACAACTGCAGTGATTTGCTTAACAAGTGTGGCAAAAAGGTTGTAAAATGGCGTGTCAACTGTCTTGCTTAGTAACAGAAATTTGGGACTCAATTGTAATTTAAGTCGAGGACTATTTGTATGGGCAGCTACATAAGTTTGATTAACTAACTAGCTAGCTAACTAACTAGCTAGCTAGCTAGCTTGCTTGCTCACTCACTCTCTTTAAAAATCAGTTGCCAAATGAGCCTTGGAATGAAGGAAACTACTAAGCTAGGAAACACAACAACACAATAAGTGCTTCATAAGGTACATATAAACTTTGGGAGAATCTCTGGTGTCTTGAGCATTATCTATGGCCAGGGGTGGGTTCCTGCCAGTTCTAACCTCTTCTATAGAAGAGGTTCCACAAATCTACAGTGCCATTTAGAACCGGTTCCAGCTCCCTCTCCCTGCCCATCTGCACATCATCAAGAGGAGGAATTCTGGGAGTTGAAGTCCACAAGTCTTAAAGTTGTCAAGTTTGAACACCCCAAGGGCTTTATTTTCTAAAGGGTTAGGGGTGCAAGAGTCTTGTAACTTGACAGCTTTAAGACTTGCACACTTCAATGCCAGAGTTTCTGAGCCAACATTTTGGTTGTTAAGCAAGAGTGTTGTTAAGTGAGTTTCACCACATTTTACAAGTTGGCCACTCCCACCCGGTCACATGGCTGGCAAGCCACTCCCATCCAGTCACATGGCTGGCAAGCCACTCCCACAAAGTAGGACATACCTACAGAAGAGGTTCTAAATTTTTTTGAAACCCATCACTATCTACGGCCATTGTGTAGGCTGTAGAAAATGCTCAAGGCAGTCCAGAGAATTAACCATAGTAACTGTCCCATTATAATCTATTGTTTACACTATAATAAGTGTAATACAACAACTGCCCTTTTCACTGGTGAAAACGTGTCAAAATAAATAGCATATAGTAAATAGTACATTTGGTACAGAGTAAATAGCTGTAAATCCGAAGCACATACTTTATGCTCGAATTTAAATTGTCTCTCTCCAAAGAACCATTGAATTGGATTTAATTTCTAAATGAAACCCAAGATTTGGGGCTTTATGCAAGAGGCATTTAAGGTAGAATTCTTAGGAAGTATTTCTAAATATTCCCACACTTAGGAATCAGCATATCTGAAGCTCCCTTATTCTGAGCCAGGCATTTGGCTGAATAATGTCTGTAATGATTGGAAGCTTTGTCTATCACAGGTCTTTCCAGTCATTCATTGCCAGAGATTGAATTGGAATTTTCTGCTTTACTACTAGTACTGCTGCTGCTGCTGCTGCTGCTGCTGCTGCTGCTGCTGCTGCTGCTGCTGCTGCTGCTACTACTACTACTACTACTACTACTACTACTACTACTACTACTACAAACACATATCCTGCCTTTCCCTTCAGGGGTTTATGTGGGGAATACCCTTCAAATTATTTATTTGCCAAGACATTTCTCTATAATTGAGTGACAGTTTTTTTCTTAAAAACTTCAAGACCTTTCAGAGAAATGGAATTGAATGGGGAATTATAATTGAATGGAGAGCAAGGTTGGTGTAGTGGTTGTGGCATCAGACTAGAAACCAGGAGATTGTGAGTTTTAGTCTCGTCTTCGACAGGAAACTAGCTGGGTCAATGACTGTCAGGTGCAAATAATCAGATTTATGTGTGACGGGTTTAAGTTGACTAATTTATTGTATTCTACCAGTCATACATGACTGTTTACTTTCTCTTGGGAACAAACAAATAAGGTCCCATGGAACTTAGGGGGGCGGGATTATCCCTAGGTCACTTGCATCTGTGCAATGACTCATTGGGAAGAAAGATGACCAGCATTTTGTTATCCCTCTCCAAACAAGGAAAGGATTTGAGATCATTCACAATAGCTCTAGACCAGTGATGATGAAACTTTTTCGCCTCTGGTACCAAAAGCACGCACGTGCATGCTATCACACATGCTCATGTACCCACTCCCATAATTTAATGCCCCCCCGTGCTGTGCACTGCGCATGCGGGCGTGACCCCCCTGCTGCCCCCACATGCGTGCACAGCTTTCTTGGAGCCCAGGGATGGCGAAAATGGCCTCACCCACCTCCTGGAGGCAGAAACAGCCTGTTTTCTGACTTCTGGTGGGCCCGGTAGGTCTGTTTTTCACCCTCCCCAGGCTCCAGAGGCTTTCTAGGAGCCTGGGGAGGGTGAAAAATGGCCCAACACACAAACCAGAAGTTCAGAAACAGACTTCCGGGTTGCCCATTGGGCTGTTGTTCTCCCTCTGGAAGCTTCAGGAGGCTTCCCTGAAGCCTCTGGAGGGCGAAAAACAGCCCAATGTGCAAACTGGAAGTCTGTTCCCGAAAAATAGCTTAAAATCAAGGCTGAAAATTAGCTGGTCAGCATGCACATGCGCACAGGACCTGACAGGAAAATGCCTCACATGCCCTCAGAAATGGCTCCATATGCCATCTGTGGCATGTGTGCTATAGATTCGCCATCACGGCTCTAAACAGTTGCTCCTTGTGAGGAGATCACAAACACCAGTCTCCAGTGGATTTAGAGTTCTGGGAGATCAGGAAAAAGCCATCTTTCTCAAACCATTGGATACTGGATCCACATATTTTCTTTTAAAATCACTCTTGGAAATTACCTGTTAACTAGTGGTTTTTGTTGTTGTTGTTATTAGGTATCCTGGATGAACAAATCTAATAGCTGAATTTCCTTCAATTTCCTTTAGTGAAAAGAGTTTTAAGTACAGATTTGACTTAATTTTTTTTTAAATAAGCAGAAAACAAGAACTTTGTTTTTGCAAAGTTACAAATTGACGAAGAGTCCAGATGGGTTTGAAATAAGATTCTAGAATTTATTTTAAGAAGCCTTCCCATAAGAAAATGCTTTTGTTTTGAATTATTTTTGGGGAAAAAATCGTGATAGTTTGAGACATTGATAGTTGGACACGAGGGAACCAGAAACAATAAAAGATTACATTAAAGAAGAACAAAATATAAATTTGACTTGCTAATACAAAATGAAGCAAAGTATTTTAACATTGGATGTATCAAAGGATGTATTTGAACAAATAGTCCCAATAGTAAATTTTGAGAATGTCTCGCTTTAAAGACAGATTGTGTTTAAAAGGTGTTACAGAAGAGGAATGTGTTTTATCTGACACGATTGAGGCTGATCTGAAAGTGGATTAAAAAATAACAGGCTTAATAATTAAATATTAAATTATTTAAGAATTAAATTCTTAATAATTAAAAGGGATATACAAGTGATAAACCGAGACAGTGACCTGGATAATTTTTCTATATGGGATTTACTGTACAAAAGAGGCTTGTTAAAGCTTTGAAGAATTTTGTGTGAAGGGACAAAGAAAAAATGGGGGAAAAACAAGTTCTATTACATTATTTGATGGGACAAAAGATCAAGATTGTTAAAAACAAAAGGAAGGAATATAAATTTGGTTCACTTGATAAAGGTTAACATCGATATCTTTGGTAACCCTTAATGGATTTTGGAAATGACAGAAGCTTTATGAATTTCTTTATAAATAAAAGATGGGATATGGGAACACGAGATCATTTGTTCTTTTTTAAGAGAAGGTGATAAGTTACTCAAATTGTTTATTCTTGTTGTAGTGAAGGAGGATGTCATTTATTTATATATTTCTTTTGCTTTTCTTTACTATATTCTAATTTTTCTTTCTTTTCTATTTTTCTTTCTATTTTTTATTTTTTCCACCTATTTTTCTTTTTCTCGTTTTCTTTTGCACTAGTTTTTATCTTTACTATTGTAATTTTTAATAAAATTACTGTTCAACAATGCAGCCTCCCACAACTATCCCTTCTATTTTCAAGATGGCATATATAATGCATAAAGTTTAACAGCTGAAAACATGTGCAGTTTTAATGAGAGAAGCCATTTCATCCTGCTAAGTGCAATTATAATGTTTTATTAAAACACTGCATGTTTTATACATAGATCATAGGAGCAGCAATTTGGAAATAAGTGTACCCTTCTTTTAAAGTAACTTGAACATAGCTTACTCGATTTATACCAGTCTTGTAACTTTCTCCCTGCAACAATGCAAGATGCTAACAATGTATTGTACCACTGCTACATCAGGGCAGTGCCATAAATTAAGATAGAGGAAGTGAAGTCAGCTGTCTGTATTAAAAAAGATTGCTACGTTTCATTTAGGTTTTTATCCTTTAGAAAAGGGCTTTCCAAACCTGAGAAAATTACCCAAAATTGAGTAAAAGTGATTTTATTTTTGGTAAGGACACATGTTGTAGCCATTGCCAATTACAACAGAGGTATTTAAATTGACTTAAAGATAGCCTTGTGTACTAAAATATATTGACAAAAATTCCCAAAGTATTCCTATAAGACAAAAATGGAAGAAATTACCAATATTAATTGGTTGACACAACATAAAGATCATTTAGTAATGAACACGGATATATATAATACATATACATCATATACGTATATATTCATATACATATAGAGCGGTGATGGTGAACCTTTTTGGCACTGAGTGCCAAAAAAGGAGTGTGTGTGCGCTCATCTGGGCTGCGACCGAGAAGTGGAGCTGCTCAGGGGACATCCGCCATGCATGTGCGCAGGCCAGCAAGTCTTTTGGTTACTGGCGTGCATGCGCACATGCCGATCAGCTGGCCGCGCGCATGTTCACACCAGAAAATGACTTAAATTGACTTAAAGATAGCCTTGTGTACTAAAATATATTGACAAAAATTCCCAAAGTATTCCTATAAGACAAAAATGGAAGAAATTACCAATATTAATTGGTTGACACAACATAAAGATCATTTAGTAATGAACACGGATATATATAATACATATACATCATATACGTATATATTCATATACATATAGAGCGGTGATGGTGAACCTTTTTGGCACTGAGTGCCAAAAAAGGAGTGTGTGTGCGCTCATCTGGGCTGCGACCGAGAAGTGGAGCTGCTCAGGGGACATCCGCCATGCATGTGCGCAGGCCAGCAAGTCTTTTGGTTACTGGCGTGCATGCGCACATGCCGATCAGCTGGCCGCGCGCATGTTCACACCAGAAAATGGAAGACCAGCTCTTCCAGTTTCCGGCACTGCTGCACACACGAAGGCTAGCTGATCGTCATGTGCACATGTGGGCCAGAAACCCGGAAGAGGTACGGGCGATGCTGTGCGTGCCAGGTGACATGGCTCTATGTGCCACTTTGGGGATGCACACATAAGTTTACCATCACGGATATAGAGGATTCCTTCTATCAGTAATTGAGATGAGGGAGAAGACACCATTATAAATTACAAGTAAAGTTGAGAGAAAAAGAGAGAGAAAAAAACAAGTAGGTTAAGACTTGATATATTTCTTGATATATTGATATATTTCTTACATAATTCTGTACCTATTTGGAAATGCATACCAGTTTGGTAAATATTTTCACTTGTATATATTATTAGAACAAGCTATTGGCTCTGGGTGTGTCTGCATTGACTCCTACGCTGACACTTTCTTCAAGAGGCTTACTACTATTTTACTATTAAGTACTATATACGGTAATATAGTTTTAAACCAGGGGTTGCATTTAAATTTTTATCTTTTGTAAAGGAAGTTGGAAGTCACTTTCTTTTTGTACTTTTCTCCTATAGTTCTTGTGTCCTGCACTATCACATACCTTTCTTTTTATTCTGCCCTCAGGTGCTGGACAAGAAGCAATGGGTGGAAACTAATGAAGGAGAGAAGCAACCTAGAACTAAGGAGAAATTTCCTGACAGTTAGAACAATTAATCAGTGGGACAACTTGCCTCCAGAAGTTGTGAATGCCCCAACACTGGAAGTTTTTAAGAAGATATTGTATAGCCATTTATCTGAAGTGATGTAGGGTTTTCTGCCTAAGCAGGGGGTGGAATTAGAAGACCTCCAAGGTCCCTTCCAACTCTGTTATTCTGTTTTCTATTCTTTTATATATTTTTAGTTTTTATCCTTATGTTCTGTAAAAACTGAATAAAGTTATATTTAAAAAAACAGAAATAAAATACACCTTCCTTTCACTGTCTGTTTGCTTACCTTCTTGCCTATGGGCAACTTCCCCCTTCTTATAGGTCTTAATCTTTATATCAAGACTGGGCAGGAAGGCCTTTTGAAAAGGAGCTTCCTCTGAAAGGAAGGAACTTTGTCTGAAAACTATTTATGCACCTGCAAAGAAAATGGCTATTCAGCACTGCTAATATATCTAGCTATGTCTATGTCTATGTCTATGTCTATGTCTATGTCTATGTCTATGTCTATGTCTCTGTCTGTCTGTCTGTCTGTCTGTCTGTCTGTCTGTCTGTCTGTCTGTCTATCTATCTATCTATCTATCTATCTATCTATCTATCTATCTATCTATCTATCTATGTTTGTGTGTGCGCATGCATAACTCTGGAAAGCCTTGAGCAATTTCAACCAAACTTGGCACACAAATGACTTACTCTCTGGAAACAAATACTGTGGGGGTAAGACACACTTAACACCTCTCGGGGTGTGTGTTCTGTTAAGATACATCCTGTTGTGCCTTAAAATGGCTTCTACTGTACTGCCATAAAATGGCTTCTACTGTACAGCACAGTGGAGTTGCCTTGGTAATGGTTTCACAGTACTCCACAAGGGGCTCCCTCTGCTAAGGGGGAAAATCCAACATTATAAGTTACGTTTGGTCCAGGATTATTTTTGAGAACAAACGTATGGATTAGGATAAATAAATACCTGGGCAACACTGGGTTATCAGCTAGTATATAAATAAAACTGGATTAAAATTCTCCTTATTGAAACTTGGACACTGAGAATTCAATATTCCGCAAAGACTCTGTCGAATATAAGAGGGATCTTTCCCAGAGATCTAGAATCCAGGTCTATAGTAAAGTTACTTCTGACGGGAGGTAGGTAATTATTTGTGAATGTGTGACAGAAATCAGTGACTGCTAATAAGCTAAGTACATCTAAATTAATTTGGTCCCAATTTTTTTCAGACTCTTTCTTGCTTAATAAAGTTGTGTCCTCGTTAATTACATCGTTCTGTTTTCTCGTTCTTCAACGAAGTGGGGGTGGGGGAAAGCAGATTTCTCCTCTTTCTTTGGAAGATAAATGTCTTATATAACAAACTGAAGACCTTTCACCCCAATGTAATTAAGTTTATTAAAAGTTTCCTTATAATGCTCCTAACCAAATAAATAACAGCACCAGAAATGATCTGTAACTCTGGGTCTTTTGAATTCATTTTATGCTAACAAATATGCCCACTTTGAAAGCTTTGTATTGTCTATAATGAAATTTCACCTATCCCCAGGGATTCTTACATGTTTGTCATGGAGAAATAAAAATCATCTTTGTGAGTCACATAACTTAATCTTATTTTTGTAAAGCTTCCTAATGTCTAAATCTAGTTAGTTTAAAAGTGATTACAGATTCTGGATATTTGAATACTATTTCCCCATCCTTGGAAACCCCATTCATGTTTCCATCTTACACAATAGGGATTAAAAAAAACATTATATATAAAGAAGGCCAGATCCTGAAGATGAAACTCAAATACTTTGGCCACCAAATGAGAAGGAAGGACTCACTGGAGAAGACCCTAATGCTGGGATTGATGGAGGGCAAAAGAAGAAAGGGACAATAGATAATGAGGTGGCTGGATAGAGTCACGGAAGCTGTAGGCGTGAGCTTAAATGGACTCCAGAGGATGGTAGCGGACAGGAAGGCCTGGAGGAACGTTATCCATGGGGTTGCGATGGGTCAGACGTGACTTCGCAACTAACAACAACATATAAATATTTATCCATCTTGACTTTATTATTTTTACAAATAACTCAAGGTGGATAACAAATCAGACACCCCTCCCTCTTTCTATTTTCCCTGAACAGCAAACTCATGCAGTGGGTTGAGCTAAGAGAGTGACCGTCCCAAAGTCATCCGGATGGCTTTCGTGGCTAAAGTGGGCATCCTTCTCTGTTGCCCCTTTTATGCAAAGATGCAAGAAAAGTCAGTGACTTACGTTGCTTGGGGACAAGTTTTTAGTGCAGGGTTTTTCAATTTAAACAATTCTATTTTTAATCAGAATTGAAATATTGTGTCTATCACATCTTTAAAGTATAAATGATGTTATGCATAAGATAGATTTTATATTTTTGAATTGTACCTATACAGCAACTCACTGGCCTAAATAATAGGTTATACTAGCTGATAACCTGGCATTGCCCGGGTATTTATTTATCCTAATGATGAAAAGGAATGTATTATATCTATAGTGTCACTATAGATATAATTGATTCCTTTTCATTTCAGCAGCCCAGGCATTCCAGAGTTATGCTGGAACACACACACACACACACACACACACACACACACACACACGAGAGGGGTGTTAGGGGTGTCTTACCCCCACAGTATTTGTTTCCAGAGAGTAAGTCATCTGTGTACCAAGTTTGGTTGAAATTGCTTGAGGCGTTCCAGAGTTGTGCTGGAATATATATATATATTTCTGCTTCATTTAAAAGATATAGTAGGTATATATATATCTCTAGATATATACAGTACATGCAATGACACTATTAACACTCCTTTCTTCTACGTATTGCTTCTATTGTTGCTGTGCCAGGCTGCTGACTACCAAACAGCTGATCACTGTAGCAGGGACCCAACTCCAGACTCACTCCCAACTCTCCACATAGACTCTTTGTCATCCTCCAGTCATTTGCCTGTGCCCCATTATTGACTACAATTTGCATGTACAGATCGTTATCACCTCCAAAGTTACGTCTGTACTTTCTTTGATACCCAAAAGATGATCATAGATGCTGGACTTCAGTCTGAAAGTCCAGCATCTATGATCTGAAAGACAAGAGTTGAAGGATTCTGCCTGGTGGAACTTTATTTCTTATGAACTTTTGAAGAAGTTCTCCAGTTCATTTCCAGGATTTTGGCTTACTTGGTTGTACGTATTGTTTCTATCGAATTGTCTTAGCCGCCTTAAATCAGAGGACAAATTCTATGACTTTCTATTCTATAGTTTATTTGAAAACCTGAGGCTTATATTTTGGAAACCTTATCAAATTGGTTAATATTTCTAATGGATTAGCACAATGACAGGTGCGCACTCTCAGCTTCTCTACTTTATTTTATTGGGAGTTTTTTAAAAAAACATTCAGAAGTACTTAGCAGTGTACAATAATCGGTAAACTTGCATCAAGGTTATGAATAAAATGAACCATTTTAAGAAAAAAATATTTAAAAAAAGATTGTTATTTACTTCAGTTTAAGGTATGTTGGAACTTTCATGCTGGTATAATTGCATTTCTGTTTTTAATGGTTTTACATTAAATCGGAAGGAGCCCCAAGATTTTGCGATATTTAAATAAGCAAATGAAAAAATGAAAAAGTTAGTCTGTTGGTTAAAGAACTAATTCAAAAGGCAAGAATCCTTCTTAGCTAGATAGAGTCCATGCACAAGTTCCCGGTGGATATCTAGTGCCCAAATAACTTTTTAAGAATCTATCTGGATATTTCTACCTACTACGGGTAGTCCCCGGCTTATAATCATTCTAAGTTACTGAAAAACCTAGGACTGTTTTCTACACTTATAACCATTGCAGAATCCCTATGGTCACATGATCAAAATTCAGATGCTTAGTGGCTGGCATGTATTTATGACGGTTGCAGTGTCCCAGGGTCATGTGATCACCTTTTGCGACTTTCTGACAAGTAAAATCAATGGGGAAGTTGGATTCACTTAACAACTGTGTTACTAACTTAACAATAGCAGTGATTCACTTAGCAACTGTGTCAAGAAAGCTCATAAAATGCGGCAAAACCCACTTAACATCTTGCAATGGAAATTTGGGGGTTAATTGTGGTCATAGGTCAAGGATTACCACTACATGCCCTGGCCAACTCATTAAAGTTATATGGAACACAACTGCATGTAACTATGTGGGTCCCTTTTTGACTATGCTTTCTCTGAGAGCAGAAAATGCTTCTGCATGTTTGCATTAGGAAGGATTTAGTCAGGAGCCTGTTGAACGAAAATGACTGCTTGGAGGAGACTGATCAGGGCTACCCTCCAGTGGTGGGATTCATTTTTTTTTACTACTGGTTCTGTGGGTGTGGCTTGGTGGACATGGCTTGGTGGGCATGGCAGGGATACTGCAAAATCTCCATTCCCTCCCCACTCCAGGGGAAGATTACTGCAAAATCCCCATTTCCTCCCAATCAGCTGGGACTTGGGAGGCAGAGAATAGATGGGGGTGGGGCCAGTCAGAGGTGGTATTTACCAGTTCTCCAAGCTACTCAACATTTCCACTACCCGTTCTGCAGAACTGGTCAGAACCTGCTGAAAACAACCTATGTTACCCCTGCTCTTTCCATATATCTTCTTCTCAGTTCTGATTATTGAAGCTTTCAGGAGTGTTAATACTATTCAACTTTCAATTTCCAAAATAAAGATGTTACTTTGATTTATAATGATGGCTGCTAGATTGAAGGGTAGCATATATTAGGCGATGCTAATGCTGTAGTCTGATTGTGAAACTTATTTTTAAAGTATTTGCATTTGGAGAAATGCATTTAATTTTTTAATGTAGAGTCTAAATCATTTTTTTATTTACAAAGCTTATTTTTTAATAAAAATATCTATTTTAATTAGCTGATTTTTATTGCTTTGCATGTTTGTATTGATGTAATATAGGGACACGGTGGCTCAATGGCTTAGACGCTGAGCTGATAAACTTATTGAATTTCACAGCTAAACCACTAAATAAATAGATGAAAATGTTCACCTTGCTACCTAAGGCTGCACTCTTAAGCATTCTATTCTGAGTGTAAACCCATAGAGATTGGATAGGGCTTGTTAACAAGTAAATATGAGTGTTTATAGGTGGCTCAGTGGTTACGACGCTGAGCTTGTCGATCAGAAAGGTTAGCAGTTCGGTGGTTCAAATCCCTAGTGCTGTGTAACCAAGTGAGCTCCCTTTACTTGTCCCAGCTTCTGCCAACCTAGCAGTTTGAAAGCATGTAAAAATGCAAGTAGAAAAATAGGGACCTCCTTTGGTGGGAAGGTAACAGCATTCCGTGCCCCTTTGGCATTCAGTCATACTGACCACATGACCACGGAGATGTCTTTGGACAGCACTGGCTCTTTGGCTTTGAAATAGAGATGAACATTGCCCCCTAGAGACAGGAACAACTAGCACATATGTGCAAAGGGAACCTTCACTTTTACCTTACTGGTGTAAAGCTGGGTTTTTATGATTGCCGGAAACTGTCCTAAGAGCCAGATGAAGTTTTGGTTTTCTAATCCAAGGATAAAAAAGGAAGATCCAACTTCAAAAATTCTCCCTTCCAATTACTGTAGATATTTCAGTGGCGCAAATTATTATAATGCCGTTTCTGTTAAAAACATGCTCTTATGTGAGCATGTCAGGAAGGAATCCAGAGAAGAAATGGAAAAATGTAGCCCCTTCCTTTCTACCTGGTAAATGTTATTTAACATTGCTAAATTGTTAGATAAATATGCTCCCAGGTCAAGCTTGACTCCTGATTTTTTTTTTCAATCTCAGTGTAATCTATAGTCAGAGTATTCCCTTAGCTGTCTCCGATCCAAGTACTAATTCAGTCTAAACCTATTTTAGTCTATCATCCCACAAACTCAGCCAGGCGCTTAATTATTAGGAAACAACAGTTCTTGCTGAGCTATGCACAATCAAGTTGATATTTATTACTAATTACTGATATCCCTTAGCCATCCTGTTCTATAAGTGCCTCTACATTCTCCAAAATGTATAGCTCTGTACTTAATATGTACTAGAAACTGTTCCTTGTAGGTAAAAAGTGGGTCAAGTTATGTCTACATCTGGGTCATGCTTGGTTCATGTGCTGTGCTCAAAATTATTTTCCATGTTGATTAACAACTATCCATGTTAATGTTCCACTCTATATTATTATTTTTTTAAAAAAATATGCATTTGTGTTCTTTGAGGCTGATGATACTGACTTATCACACAATACAATTTGCATCCCAAAATTATTATGTGGGATCTCTGATTTGGTATCTTATTGTTAAGTAAAAGCAGATTTTGGTGCGAACGAAGTGAGATCTTCCACCAAATGAACTGTCAACCCTGAAGCTGACCTGACTGAAGCCATTTTTGATCGCTCCAGTGTTGCCACACTGGAGCTGCGGGATAGGGAGGGGGGAATTGAGACAGAGGGAAATCTGTAGCCACAACAACATATTTTTGCGGGGGGAACCAAGGACATTCTCAAACCTGGTCGAAGGAAGGCGGAATGATGCTACCCAGTTGTCTGTCTGCACTGTGATTGGACAATGTAACTGATTGTTTGGAGAAAGGAGAAAAAGTTTTACTTTTAATGAGTTGAAAACCATGGGAGACTTCAGAGTCGGTTTTCATCAGATATGTGCCAATATGATCATTCCAATAAATGTATTCTTTGACGAATCTGCATCGAAGTATTACTTGCTTGCTTCATTACTTGGAAGCCTGATATGAACTTTGCTGAATCACAGATGGGTAGCAATGAAGAAGCTGAGAGAAGACTCTCAGTGGGAAAGCTGCTTTAGGATGGAGCATCCATTTGGAAAACCAGTGTTTAAAAAAGGAGATATTAGGGCAGCTGACTTTTTAGCAAAACTATGCCATATATTAGGAGCACCTCAGTTTTTTTTAAAAAAAAACTATGTTTAGGAGTATTGGGTAGTAAACTGTTTATATCAAGGAAAGTAGTGAATATTAGGAATATGATTTTCCAGTCTCTTTTTAACTAGTTATTATAAAATGGAATAATTAGCGTATTCCTAAAAAAACTGAGATAGAGCAAATTAAGACTGATTCATACATTCTTACAGAAAGATACTGCACAGCCACAGGGAAAACAAGCATTATCCTTTGAAAATGTCTATTTAATATCTTTGCCATAAATCTCATAATTTAACAGTTGTATGTTAGCACTAATATTTTAAAATTAGAGGTTTTAAATGAATCCACAGGAGCCTACCACCACTCTGCCAAGAATTACAATCGGTCATCTTATTTTTTCTCTCCCCCTCCAGCATGCTGATATTACAAACAGAATTATACACATAGTGTGGCTGGTAGCATTCAGCTTATTATCTTGTGGCCTTTCTAAAAACAGCTTGAGGTCAAGACTTTCTGAGTCTTGGAGAACCTCCTGGTGAAGCCTCTGAAAGCGATGCCATTTCACAAAAAAAGACTGGTTGACAAAGTTGTTAGCAGGGGTCTTCACTCCATGGAGACCTTGTGACAATAGGGATTTCAAAAAAAGACTCAATGACTAAGGTGGTAATTAGAGTAAGAGATAATACTGCTGACCTACATCCACAATCATTCTCATGATAGAGGCATCATGAGACTATTAAGCTGATCAAGAACAACATAAGAAGCAGCATCCCTGAAAAGGAATAATTCAGAAAGTCGCCAAAGCAGTAGAATAGCTATACTAATAGTAGTAGTAGTAGTAGTAGTAGTAGTAGTAGTAGTAGTAGTACCGTGTTCCCCTGAAAATTAGACAGGGTCTTATAAGATCTCCCCGGATAATAAGCCCAATAAGATAGGGTCTTATTTTCCTTTGATCCCTGAAATAAACGCTTGGCCTTATTTTCAGGGAGGTCTTATTGTTTTTGAGGTGTAGGAGGCGGCAAGCATGGTCACCTCTTGGATGTTGCAATATTTTCACAGAGGGCTTATTTTGGGGGGAGGGTTTATTTTAGCTCATGGGCTCAAAAGCCCAATTGGGATTATTATCCGGGGAAGTCTTACTTTCGGGGAAACAAGGTAGTAGTAGTAGTAGCAGCAGCAGCACCAGCAGCAGTAATAATTTGAGGAGGAGGAGGAGGAGGAGGAGGAGCAACAGTAATAACTGGACATGCATTTTACAAGGAAAGAGGGAAGACTTTCCAGACCGTGTAAGCTGAATCGGACCCAGATAATGTACTAACTTTCTTCAGGGATGTTGCTTACATAGGAAGGGGAAACACAAGAAAGGATTCTTTTCCCTACCTTTGCCTATACTCTAAAATTTAATTCTGGAAATAAACAGTGGAGGTCCAGGCCCCGTCTGACATTGTTCTGAGGATTCTCCTACCTCTTGCTTGCCAAAACCAGAAGAAGACCAAACATCCTTGTTGTTTGGTGAGCTATGAGGGTGAAGGTCTTCTCCAGCAATGTTCAACAAAGCTAGAAAATGGATAGGTGCTATGCTGGACAAGCAACCATGTCACTTAGAGACGTGGTGGCGCAGTGGTTAGAGTGCAATACTGCAGGCTACTTATGCTGATCACCGGCTGCCAGCAGTTTGGGAGATCGAATCTCACCAGGCTCAAAGTTGACTCAGCCTTCCATCCTTCCAAGATTGATAAAATAAGGACCCAGATTTTGGGGGGCAATGTGCTGACTCTGTAAACTGCTCAGAGAGGGCTGTACAGCAATGTGAAGCGGTATATAAGCTTAAGTGCCATTTAGCTGTTAGCTTTAGCTTTACTAAATAGCTAAAGCTATTAGCTTTAATAGCTTTAGCTATTAAAGAAGTAGCTTGGGAGAGTGGGGAATGAGCATTGGAGGGACATGTGTCCATTTAGAGTGGACAAGGCTGCTTCTGCAACTTGCTTTTCCTCTGAGGAGTTGAGGTCATTTGTCACAGTCCAAGTCTTTTAATGCAGTTCTTCATTATGGATAGACACTGATGAAGGCTTGAACCTGAATCTCTCCAGTCAACATCCAACACATAGTAGACATTCTTACACAGACACAGTGGTCACACACATGCATACTCCACATTGTTGGTGTGGCAGAAAAATATTTTGTGCATATTGGGGTTTGTGGCACTTGTATAAAATGGGAAACTATGATTTGCTGTGAGCTAAGTGTACACAGTTCTCTTCCTTGTGCTTGCCAACGAAGTGGGGAAAGTGACGAACAATCATGTGTTGGGATTAGGTCTGAACCAAAGGTGGGTTGCTCCCAGTTTTACTACTGGTTCGCTTCGCACGTGCTTCGGGCGAACCGGGACTGAACCGGGAGCAACCCACCTCTGGTCTGAACTGAGATGAAGCATATGGCATGTACATATGGGATGACACATACATTAAAAAGCAAGCGAGTTGCGTGCGTGCTTCGTTTGGCTTACCTCATCCGAGCCCGATCCAAAGATCAGCAGGTCAAAAGGTATTGCAGCAACCATGTCAATTAGGAACCAGCCTTTGAAGTAGTGAATGGCTATTCTCGCCGGGTCACTTACCACTTCTTCATTCTGGTTGACATATGTCGTTCGGAAGTTTATGAGAATGTCAATGATAAACATAATATCCACAATTAAGTCTACCATGTTCAAGGGGTTGCAGGAATAGCCACACACCCGCCTCTTCTGTTCTTCGCTGTCGTTGAGAAGGAAGGCAGCCGAGTAAGGGGTGAAGATGGCAGTGTAGATCACAAGCAGTAAAATGAGCCAATCCCAGACGGCTTTGAAAGGACTGTAGTGCAATATCGTAAACTTGTTGATGCGGGGTGTTTGGAGCTTGTATTCTGGCAGGACGTCAGCACCCAAAGAGAGGACCTTGGGAAGTAAGAAACGAAACAACCAACCCATCCAGTGAGTCAAGTAGAAATGGAACAAACATATTGGGAAAAATTACAATTATCTTTGTTGGGAAGAATAGCAGCAGTGAAAATGAATGTTCTACCTAAATTTTTATTTCTTTTTCAAATGATACCAATACTTTAAAAAGATGCAAATTTGCTAGAATGGCAGGAGGGCATTAATAAATTTGTATGGGCAGGGAAGAAGCCAAGAATAAAACTAAAAATAATGCAAGATGTGCGTGGGAGAGGAGGTTTGAAATTATATTATGAAGCAGTAGTTTTATCGGTAATTAGTGACTGGATTAATTAAATTAATTAATTAATTAATTAAACAGATGATAGAATACTTAATATCAAAGGGCATGATTTGGTATATGGTTGGCATGCTTACTTGCTATATGACAAAAAGGTAGATAAGAATTTTAAAAGTCATATTTTAAGGAATGCTCTATTGCAGGTTTGGAAAAAATATCAATACAAACTAAATGATAAGATACCCATGTGGGCAATTTCTAGACACGCAATAGAAAAAATAAATATAGTACAAAAACAGGATGTAATTAAATACCGACAGCTTCTTACCTTAGAAAGAGGTGTATTACAATTAAAACCCTTGAATGTACTACAAGAGGAAAAGGCAATTCAAACATGGTTTCGGTATGGGCAGTTACAGGCCAGATGGAAAAAAGGTGGGGTGGGGAGGGTAGGGGGAGGAAGTAAACATTTGTAAAAGTTGTTTTTTTTTTCAAAATTTTCAATAATAAAAAAAAAAGAAATGGAACAAACAAACTATCAAGCAACTACCTCTCTTTCTGAACAAGGTTGCCAAAAAAGCAACGCAAGATAATTGTGCTGAATTTAGAAAGGGCAATGTGACTTTCAAAATATTACAGGTAGTCCTCGGCTTACAACAGTTCATTTAGTGACCGTTCAAAGTTCAGCAGCACTGAAAAATGTGGCAATTTTTACAGTTATGACCTTTATAGCATCCCCATGATCACATGATCAAAATTCAGATGCTTGGCAACTGGTACTTATGACCATTGCTCTGTCCCAGGGTTGTCTGATCCCCTTTTGTGAACTGCCTAGAACAGTGTTTCTCAACCTTGGCGACTTTAAGTCCTGTGGACTTCCCCAGCTAGCTGAGAAACACTGGCCTAGAAGCAAAGTCAAGGGGCGGGGGGGGGGAGCCAGATTTGCTTGCCAAATGGGCTACTAATTTATCAACTGCAATGATTTGCTTAACAATTGTGGCAAGAAAGGCCGTAAAATGGAGCAAAACTCATGTAACAAATGATTCACTTAGCAACAGAAAATTTGGGTCCATAGAACTCGAGAACTACCTGCATTGTTATTTATTACTAGTATTTATATTAGAGAGAGACAGTGCTAAAATTCCTGAGTCTAGAAAGCAAATGAGATTAGGAATAGAAAAAAAAACCCCATTCTGTATAATTCTCCTGCTGTCTAAAAATCAACAACCACTTATTCTCTTTTCTGAGGAGCATTTCTGAAATGATAGATGGATAATGAACCTAGGTCAGAGATGGCTCCTGGAGACAGCCAAAAATCTAGTTTGCACTCATAAAGGATCTTCTCATGTCAACTATCCCAGTGCTAACTCCTAATTTCCTTGGGAAACAAATATTTTCCTCTTGATTATATATTCCAACTGCCAACTAATCAGTAGAGTCCCACTTCCTGTTCATAGTTGATTCAATGGCTTGGTCTACATGGAGCACTAATAGTAATATTTTTCTGTGGCATATTGAGCAACCAGAATGGTTTGGTTCATAAACTATACTATGCTATACTATGCTATAATGATTAGCTACTACTACACCTTACACCAGTGGTAGGCAATCTGGTCCCTATCGCTCACTAGTGGGCATTCCAGCTTTCATGGTGGGCGGTAGGGGTTTTGTCCGATACTGAAGCACTTTCCTTTTTTTAAATTTAATTGACTTTTTAAAAAAAATCATAGCATTTTTTTTTTTTAAATCATTAGGTTTTTATAAAATCACCATTACTGTGCAACTGGTGGGCGGTTAGAAAATTTTACTACTAACAGAGATACCAAAGTAGGCTGTAGGTATAAAAAGGTTGACTATCCCTGCCTTACACCATGATGCAAACTGCACTCTCCTTATCTTTATATGTAAGCCAGGCTAAAATGTGATGCATTTTATAAATAGATAAGCTAGATAAGTACAAGATGTTTTAATATCTGAGGCAAGGACAAGACAGTGTCATCCTCTTCAGGGTCAAAGCTTTTGGAAGCCTCCCTCCCCCAGACCAGGGGTGGGATTCAGCCGATTTGGATCTGTTCGGGTGACCCAGTAGTTCTGGTGACCATTTGGCCCCGCCCACCTGCCCCTGCGCTTTCATGTCTTATATTTCTCTGTTTTTTTAGCTCAGCTGATTTGTGCGGCAGTGGATTGCCGGGCATCAGCGGTTTCACTCACAGGGACTGACGTAGAAGGTAAGTTTTGAAGCTTAAAAAGGTCATTTTTTGAATGCAATGGGCGTGCACTCACCGGTTGTTAAACCGGTTGCATCCCACCACTGCCCCAGACTACCCTGCAATATTAGCCATCAGTTAAAATGTGAGTGGCTACTTTTGAGGGGAAGCAGACCTGTTTAAATGCTGGGGCTCAGGCACACAAGCTGGGAGGAACAAAATGCGCATGGCAATCAGAGCATGAGTATTATGAGCTCCTAGAGTCGCAAGAGTCTGAATGACCATTAGAGAATTAGATTGCACTGAATCTCTGCCATCTAGTGGTCAATCTCAGTACATTCTGTTTGTGAGGCTGGCCTGCTTCCACCTGTTGCTCAGACTTCACCCACCCTGCCACTTCCAAACGCCTAGGCCGGGGGATGGTGAATCTGTGGCACGCGTGCCACCCGTGGCACGCGGAGCCATTTGTCAGGGTACGCGAGGCGTTGCCCTGTCAACTGGCCAGCACGTATGTGTGCGCTGGCCAGCTGAGTTCAGCCTTTTTTAAAGCCATTTTTCACCCTCCCCAGGCTCCAGAAGCTTTATAGGAGCCTGGGGAGGGTGAAAAGAGCCTCTCGTGCCCCCACACGGAGACCCTGAAGCTTCCCTAAAGCCTCGGGAGCATAAAAAAAACGGCCCTATGAGAAAACCAGAAGTTCGGGAACAGACTTCCGGTTTGCTCGTAGGGTCAGTTTAAGCCCTACGGAGGCTTCAGGGACCTTCAGGAGGCTTTTCTGAAGGCTCCGGGGGACTAAAAATGGCCTTATGAGCAAACCAGAAGTCACCTCCTGAAGGTCCCTGAAGCCTCCGGAGGGCCTCCAGGAGGGGCAGGGGAAGCTGTTTTCGCCTTCCCCAGGCTCCTATAAAGCCTCTGGAGCCTGGGGAAAGTGAAAAAAGCATGCAAAAATGGGGGGGAGGGGGTCGCACCTCTCATGAGCACTGGGCGGGGGTGTGTGTCGCGCATTGCATTATGGGTGCGGCACGCCTGCGTACGACCTCCCTGTGCTCCCCCCTTATGGCACGCAAGCCAAAAAAGGTTTGCCATCACTGCCCTAGGCTCACATTTAATCCTGTGGGAAACTGGGATGGGGGAATTATATGGAGTATGGCAGATATATAGTCAAAATAACATTCCTTTCTCAGAGAGTCAAGGACATCTTGCCCTGCACCTGGAGAGGTGACTGGGAGGCATCTACAGTTTTGGATGGTGCTTGACTGGGCCATATGATGGACATGTTGGTGCTGGGCAGAAACTTGGACTTCTTTTGGGTGGGGAAAACCTGGAAGCTTTCAGATTCGGGTTTTCCCAGACGTGTCAATATGACATCTCTAATAAAATGGAACTTTGAGGAACTTCAAGCCTCGGGGTTTTCTTTCGCTGGGAGTGTAGCTTGGAAACCTGACACTAATCTTCGGACCACTGAAGGAACTGGAATCAAAAGAATCAGTCCTAACAGATCAGAAGAATCTATTTTGGGGGGGCGGGTCGTCTGTTGCTTTGAATGGTTGCTAAACAACCAGTCACAAGTCAAGGACTACCTGTGTTTTATGTAAACATACATAAAAAATCTCATGTTCAGGTGTTTTCAAAAAAAGGCTCCAAAGACTCATTTTCTTCTGCTTATCTTTAAACGACAGCATCTTGGATAATTGCTTTTACATTTTTTTTAAAAAAAACCCTCTATATTTAAGTAACATTTTTTCTCCAAAATTATTTACTTTATGGTGCATTTGTTGGGAAATTGTAATCAGGATACCTAAATACTATGAATAATTTTTATTAAAATCAGGCTTGACAAAGATTTTTTTAAAAAATTAAAGACGCATAGAAGAAACAGAAAAAGATCATAAAGGGTTCAAAGGGGGGGGGGAAAGCAAAGAATAATAAAAAAGCAGGAAACAGAAAGGTAATTAAAGAAGCAACTTCCAATCTTTGCAGCAGTTTCAAACGTAGTTACCATCTCCATCCTCCCACATATTGTAGCTACCTTCCTCCCATAAATAAACCTTTAAAATCAATCAATCCCCAAATCAGCAATTCAATTTTGTCTACTTTCAGCAAAAAAAAAAAAAGTGAGTCAGTGTACCTAAATACTAGAAGGCTACATGCATTGAGGGTAACACAGAGTAGCTACCCATTATAGGAAAAACTAGGGAAAATGCACCAGTAAAAACAAAAGAAGATAGATGGATACACATGCACTCATTTGAAAAGTGTAATTAAAACCAATACATTTTGTGATAGTACTGTAGGTTGGATTGTATTGACCTTCCCACTTTGACACTGTTTCGAAGGCCCTGAAGACCTAGTTTTACCAACAGACCTGGGCTCTAAAGTGGGATGGAGCTCATCAAGTGGTCTATTTTATTGATTGTTGTCACTAGGGAGTGGAGGTGGGACATTGGAATTGGAATTGGAAAGTTTATTTATAGGCTGCCCTTTTCCCTGGGGGGACTCAGGGCGGCTTACAATTCATGGGGAGGGGAATACAAATAGTGAGACATAAAACAATACATAATTAAAAATAGAACACAACATTCATCATTCGGGTGGGGACGGATTACAATCTAACCCCAGGCCTGACGGGATAGCCAGATCTTAAGGGCTGTGCGGAAGGTCTGGAGGGTGGTGAGGGTACGGATCTCCACGGGGAGATCGTTCCAAAGGGTCGGAGCTACTACCGAGAAGGCTCTCCTCCGCGTAGTCGCCAGTCGACACTGACTGGCAGATGGGATTCGGAGGAGGCCTAATCTGTGTGATCTAATTGGTCGCGAGGAGGTGATTGGCAGGAGGCGGTCTCTCAAGTACCCAGATCCACTACCATGAAGGGCTTTATAGGTGGTAAGTAGCACCTTGAAGCGCACCCGGAGATCAGCAGGTAGCCAGCGCAGCTCGCGGAGGATAGGTGTTATGTGGGTGAACCGAGGTGCACCCACAATTGCTCGCGCGGCCGCATTCTGGACTAGCTGAAGTCGCCGGATGCTCTTCAAGGGCAGCCCCATGTAGAGCACGTTGCAGTATTCCAGCCTTGAGGTCACAAGGGCACGAGTGACTGTTGTGAGAGCCTCCCGGTTCAGGTAGGGTCGCAACTGGTGCACCAGGCGAACCTGGGCAAATGCCCCCCTGGTCACAGCCGACAGGTGGTAATCAAAGGTCAGCTGTGGGTCCAGGAGGACTCCCAAGTTGTGAACCCTGTCTGAGGGGTATAATGTTTGACCCCCCAGCCTGAGTGATGGAACACTTGCCAAATTATTGGGAGGGAAACACAACAGCCACTCGGTCTTATCCGGGTTGAGTACCAGTTTGTTAGCCCTCATCCAGTCCCTAACGGCTTCAAGGCCCTGGCTCATCACGTCCACCGCTTCATTGAGTTGGCACGGGGCGGACAGATACAACTGGGTATTGTCCGCGTATTGATGGTATCTTATCCCGTGCCTCCGAATGATCTCGCCCAGCGGTTTCATGTAGATGTTGAATAGTAGGGGGGATAAGACCGAACCCTGTGGCACCCCATATGTTAGGGGCCTAGGGGTCGATCTCTGCCCTCCAACTAACACCGACTGCGACCTGTCCGAGAGGTAGGAGAAGAACCACTGCAAAACAGTGCCTCCCACCCCCACCTCCCGCAGTCGTCGCAGAAGGATACCATGGTCGATGGTATCGAAAGCCGCCGAGAGGTCAAGGAGAACCAGGATGGAGGCATGGCCTCCATCCCTGGCTCTCTAGAGGTCATCGGTCAATGCGACCAAAGCGGTTTCTGTGCTGTAACCAGGCCTGAAGCCGGACTGAAATGGGTCAAGGTAACTAGTTTCCTCCAAGGTGCGCTGGAGCTGGGAGGCCACCACCTTCTCAACAACCTTCCCCACAAAGGGGAGGTTGGAGACTGGACGATAATTGTTGAGAACGGCTGGATCCAAGGATGGTTTCTTCAGGAGGGGTCTCACCACCGCCGCTTTAAGTGCGGAGGGGAAGAGTCCCTCCCGAAGAGAGGCGGTAACAACCGCCTGGATCCAGCCCCGTGTCACCTCTCTGCTGTTGGCAACCAGCCAGGAGGGGCACAGGTCCAGTACACAAGTGGAGGCACTCACAGCTCTCATGGCCTTGTCCACATCCCCAGGGGCAACATCCTGAAACTCAACCCAGCGATGGTCTGCCAGATTATCCTCCTGTGCCTCGGCTGGATCTGCAAATGCGATAATACAGAAGTTCTACAATAACAGGCTGCGAATCGATGGACAGGACTTGATTGTTTTTAAAGAAATACCATCTCAAATATTAAGAGCAAGGAGAGACTACACTTTCTTAACTGAAAAACTCAGAGATTCTCAGATACAATATAAATGGAAAGTGCCATCTGGTATCACAGTCACATTTGAGAACCAAAAATATCGTCTCAATTCTGTTTGCGAAGCCCAAGATTTTTACTACAAAACTCTGAAGGCGGGACTTCCTGATTCACCCGGACTTGGAGAAAGACAAGGAGAAGGAGAAGATAAGCAGCGGGACACGTGGCTACAAGGCGGAGGGTGTTGCTTTCCCCTTCCGGAAGGGCAGAAGAGTAAAGAATAAAGATCCAGCTATGCCTTTAAAATACTTCTTAAATTTTTAATTTGATGTACGATCTTTTTGTTGTCCTAAGTGCCCTGATATACTCCTTGGTGCAAGATGTTAAGAGTGTTTGGTTCAATTCGGATTTATCGGACCTCCATAGGTGCTCTAGGCGTCTCCTCCGGCGCTTCTTCTCCTGGAGCTCCTCGGTAAACCAAGGAGGCCTCCGGGATCCACCGCCTCGGAGCGGCCGTAGTGGCGCAATCCGGTCAAGAGACTCCGATGCTGCCGAGTTCCAGGCAGCAACCAGAGTCTCCACCGGACTGTGGGCGAGGGTATCAGGAATAACCCCAAGCTCCGTCTGGAACCTCAAGGGGTCCATAAGTCGCCTGGGGTGGAACCACCTGGTCGGTTCCTCCTCCCTACAGTGGGGGTTTGGCCTCTGAAAGTCGAGCCTCAGTAGGCAGTGGTCTGACCACGACAGGGGTATGATCTCATTACCCCTCAGACCAAGATCATAAATCCACTGCTCTGAGAGGAATACGAGGTCGAGTGTGTGACCCGCTGAGTGGGTTGGACCCCGAATTACTTGGGTCAAGCCCATGGCTGTCATGGAAGCCATGAACTCCTGCGCCCCATCAGAGTGTTCACTGAGCGAAGGCAAATTGAAATCCCCCAGGACCATAAGCCTGGGGAACTCAATTGCTAGCTCAGCTACCGACTCGAGGAGCGAGGGGAGGGCTGCTGCAATGCTGTTGGGAGGCAGGTACGTTAACAGCAAACCCACTTGACCCTTGAGGTCCAACTTCACCAGTAGGGACTCACACCCGACAAGCTCCGGAGCAGGGATCCTACGAGGTGCTAGAGACTCCCGGATAACAATAGCCACACCCCCACCCCTTCCCTGGGCTCTCGGCTGATGAAGCACCTGAAATCCTTCTGGGCACATCTCTACGAGGGGGACTCCTCCCTCCGGGGCCAGCCAGGTTTCAGTAATACATGCCAGGTCTGCCCTCTCGTCTAAAATTAAGTCCCGGACGAGGGGAGCCTTGTGAACTACAGACCTGGCATTTAGCGACAACAGCCTGAGACCAGGGTCCTGATTACTCGCGCCATCTGGCCTCAGAGTGGAACTCATAGGGCCGGAAGGAGGGATCTCTGTGACGTAGCAAGCCCTCCTTCCCCGGTAATGGCCAGCCCTAAAGTCCCCGCCATATCTGCCCCTCCCCGTTACGACCGTAATGCTCCGGCCCACTCCCGTGTCCATGGTCCCCCCGACCACCCCAGTGACCCCCACATTCCCCGGCAGGTCCTCCGAATCAAACATACTCATTCACTCACACAAGCAGTCCCCACGTAATAATTAAAAAACACAGAAAATACAGCGGTAATAGCAATAAAAAGTGGGATCATTCACTCAATCACATGCAATCCCATGCACTCACCATACCAGATTAAAAATTGGGCGGGCGCGCAAAGTCCATACAAGGCTTATATTTTCTTTCTTCTTTCTCTTAACGACCCTGTAATTCCTAGAGTTAGGGTAGAGTTGAGGCAACTGAATGGAGCTGAGCATTTACTGTCTGGATGCCTTTCCTGATCCCTATGCAGAGGTTGCAGCAGACAATAACCCAGAGCAATACCTGCGGCTACCTAGAAGTGAACTCATGGCCTCCTGATGGTGAGGCAAGAGCTTCCCCTCTAGGGCACCGCGCTGCTTGCTTTTTTATTTTGTATATTGGGGTTTTTTATTTTTGTAAGACGCCTAGAGGGTAGGCCATATACATTTACTCAAATAAATAACAGGACAGCGATCAGGTGAGCTCTCTACCTGCCCAATCTGCTGCCGCTTCAAGATCCTTACACAGCATTCTTCTCCCTTTTGGTGTCACAAAGTCCTTGCTCTGGGTAGCAGAACTAGGCCAAGCACTTCAAAGAAGGGCTTTTGATGAGTGTGGGTTTAGTCCAAATAAAGAAACTCTTTTTCAAAACTTTAAAGCGCTCACATCCTTCCAAAGGGTGAACTTTGTTGCAGTAAGTTCATGTTTTGTTGTGGAATAACTTGCAATTAGGCTACACTGATAATAGCGCCCCAGCCTTGTTTGATGGCCCACAAGAGATCTTTCTTTAGGTCAGAAGTATATTTTAAGGGTTTCTTTCAGATTAACAGAGTCGGAAGGGACCTTATAGGTCATCTAGTCCAACCCCCTGCTCAAGCAGGAGACCCTACACCATTTCTGACAAATGGCAATTCCGTCTCTTCTTGAAAGTCTCAAGTGATGATGCTCCCACAACTTCTGAAGGTAACTTCTGTTTCACTGGTTGATTGTTCTCACTGTTAGAAAGTTCTTCCTTATTTCCAGGTTGAACCTCTACTTGGCCAGTTTCCATCCATCGTTCCTTGTCTGGTCCTCAGGTGCTTTGGAAAATAGCTTGACCCCTTCCTCTCTGTGGCAACCCCTCAAATATTAAAACACTGCTACCATGTCTCCCCTGGTCCTTCTCTTCACTAGACTAGCCATGCCCAGTACCTGAAATCGTTCTTCATTTGTTTTAGCTTCCAGTCTCCTAATCATCCTAGTTGTTCTTCTCTGCACTTTTTCTATAGTCTCGACATCTTTTTCATAGTGTGGTGACCAAAACTGGATACAGTACTCTAAGTGTGGTCTTACCACGGTTTTATAGAGTGGTATAGTACCTCACTTGATCTTGATTGAATCCCTCTGTCAATGCAATTTAGGATTGCATTGGCATTTTTGGCTGCCACTGCACACTGCTGGCTCTGTGAGAAGGCTTCTGATAGTTGCAGGCTGATATTGGGTACTAAAAGCCGCAGCAGGTAGGCTGATGAAGCAAAATGGAAAGACCTTTCTATGGATAGACCAGGCCTTTCACTCTTTTCCCCTTGATTTTCTTAGGGATCTTTTTTTTTTCATTTTATACATTATGTTAAACATGTTTTATTGCTTACAATCTACATTTAAATATTTTAGTCTCTTCCAAAATCTACTAGTTTTCAGCCACTCTGATCATATCTGGCTTCTTGCACAAAAGTACTGAAGGATTTCAGCTTCAGAATGGGTTTTCTAGAATTGGAGGGGGAAAAATGGAAAAAATGCCACCATAATTACTTTTAAAAAGAAATTCTTTAAGCTGAAAAACAGGTTGATCTTCTGCTGTTGTTTTTGTTCAAAGGTGAAGATTTTGAATTGAACTCAACTCCTGGTGATTTTCGTTTCTTGGCCACAATGCAGAAGTTTTTCAATTGTTGCCTTCTGAAATGTTTTTGTGATTTTTCAATCTAGCCAGATTCAATTTTAGTCTCCAGCCAAGCAGTAACCAAGCACAATGCTGGTTGGCTTTTAAGTCCAGGTTGAGCTACTTGCTGCTGCCTCATGCTGAGCTTACCATTTTCATTAGGACCTGTTTTCTTTGGATCAGCTGATTGTCTTACACAAATCAAGAGAAGCCACAATTATTTTCCACTTTGCCTCCACTAAAATCATCAAGACTCCTCAGCCAGGCCAATTGTTATTTTTTTCTGTCAAAAGAACATGATTAATAGCTGCACTCACCCTATGTCCTGCAGGAAAGCCTGATGTGCAAATTCTGTTGCTAAATGTATAACAAATTCCGGTGCATACGTGAAAATTAAGCTAACAGTAGCTTCCACACACACACACACAGTGATTGAGGCAGGGGAGAACTTTAAGATTATATTAACTTTAAAGAAAATAATTTCGATCTTTATTGTATTTTACTTGAACTCCAGCCTTTTTCCAATACAAAACACATTTAAATTTATATATAGAACTGCAAAATATGCCCAACAGTATTTTAATAGTAGCCATCCCTTGTTTAGCTGCTTAGCTGCATTCGCACACAAAACCACAAGGCAAATCTGTTGTAACTCATGTTCCAGTTCCAAAACAAAATAGTTCCAGCTATACTGAAAATACCATGAGATCCATTACAGTAACACTGACTATATTTAAGATATTGAATTTCTTATAGACTCAACTAATGAATCTGCTGACAAAATAGCAATAGCACTTAGAGCAGTGGTTCTCAACCTGTTGGGTCGGGACCCCTTTGGGGGTCGAATGACCCATTTGCAGGGGTTGCCTAAGACCATCGGAAAACACATTTTTTTTAAAAAAATATGGAAAACATAAAATAATTTTATGGTTGGGGGTCACCACAACATGAGGAACTGTATTAAAGGGTCGCGGCATTAGGAAGGTTGAGACCCACTGACTTAGAGTCATATGCTGCTTTATAGTGCTTTACAGCCCTCTCTAAGCAGTTTACAGAGTCAGCATATTGGGTCCTGATTTTACCCACCTTGGAAGGATGGGAGGCTGAGTCAAACTTGAGCCTTGTGAGATTCAAACTGCCAAGTTGCAGGCAGCCAGCAGGCAGCAAAAATAACCTGCAGTACTGCATTCTAACCACTGCACCACTGTGGCTTATACAAATTTACAGATGTGTAAATATGCAATTTGCAAAAAAAACCCATACATTCAAATACGTACATCTCTTTTGTTAACTCCTAAAAACAATGGCATTCTAATGCTTTGATGGCGAATCTATGGCATGTATGCCAGAAGTGGCATGCAGAACCCCCTCTGTGGGCACGTGCACCATTGCCAGCTTCTCTTCTGGTTTCCAGCACACACGTGTGCCCCAGCCAGCTGGTCTTTGTGAGCACCAGAAAACAGCCTGAAAATGGCCAGAAGAACAGCCTCAAAAATGGCCAAAAACAGACATGCGTGTGACAGCCAGCTTAGTCTTCGGGTTTCCGGTGCACGGTGGGCACGGTGCCAAAAAGGTTCGCCATCACTGTTCTAATGAATTAAAGCCAAATGGATGACTAGAAGACCATTAATTTAGATTCCCATGAGACAGTTTCAATCCCACCAAATATAAGTACATTTCACACCTGTAATAATAGGTAGAAATACAGAGGGGGGGGGGCTTGGATTAAATTAGATGTGGTATAGATAGATTAGATATAGATATGACTAACCTGCCTCAAAATGATTTCAATGGAATTACAGCATTAACAATTAATCTGGATCCAACCAATATTTTGATGTGATTGCCATAATCCTTCATTCAGCTTCCAAAAGCATTACTTACATGTATTATGGCAGAATATAATCACGTTTTGCAATCAAAAGAGTTCATACATTTCATTTTTCTACCTGCCCCCAAATCAAGCTTGTGATATATCAAACAGCAGAATGAATTAGTTTGTATGTATTAAATGAACAGTGTTTAGCTACTTCAGAGAAGATATGGTAGTGGTCCAAAGGAGGTGAGACATTCTGATCAATCTGACTAAGAGCACACATCCTTTTTTTCCCCAATCTTCCTTGCCACATGGGACTCAATGAACAATACTGGCAAGCGCAAATAATCAGGTCCAATTCATAAAGTTGAAACAGATTATTTATTAGTCAACTAACAACACTAAATTGATACTAGATAAAGGTCAATTGAATTTGCAGGGGGATAGACTTGGATCACTTGTGGTAATGTAAGGACTCTAAACTTATGACATGTTTAACCCCCCCCCCCCAGCTCTACCTGCTCTTCTACAAATGCCTACTTTTATCACCTGGGATTCTGGGGATGTTCCTTGAATTCAGAGTATACCAATTCTAAGATGTTGCCCTTGGAGAGTATAATCATGGCTTTAGTTTAGTTTTCTTTTTTTCCTAGTCTAGTTTACTAGTTACCATAAGCCCAAGCAGGTACCAGAAGGAGCCACCTCTTCATTCTAATTACGTTATGAATTCCTGTTCTACTAAATGTTTAGAGGATGTATTAAAAGCATTATTTAAAAAGTTCATTCAAACGTAGGACTGATTCCAGTATTATTAGAAATGTACTATTATAATTACTGGGAATCTCAAACACCCTTAATGTGCATCTTATTATCTCCATATAAAAAAAAAGTTCAAAGAAGTCTCATATTAGCATTTTTGGGAAGAGACTAAACCGCATGTCAATAGTACTGTACTCTTTACATGAAATTCCTTTGGGTCAAGAAAGAGTAGGACATAAACTGATACTCCAGAATTTATTACATTCTCAGTAGTGGAGTTAATTAGCTAGTATAACCTTTTGGGGGAGAGGGATGAGGTCGGGGAGCAATGGCAAAGCTGCAGGAGAAAAAGACTCTCATTATTGATCAGATAATGTTCCCAACTTCCCAATTAAACTGCTATTTTGTAGAGAAACTGCATTTAAGATTTTCTCTGTAATTGCACGGGGCTTAGCTTTCAAATTGGAGCACTGGGTAATGGGGAATGATGTAAAGCCAAAGACATGAGCAGCATGAAGCGTGTTTTCCCAACATGCTTTGCTTGGAGCAGAGAGACTGCCCCAGATCTCTGCAACTGTCCTTTCATTGAGAGTTCATATGCATTACTAGGGAGGGTTTTATTCAGTTAGCTAGTTTGTTGAACTTCAACAGCTTTCAAATAACAAAAAAAGGCCCAAGGTGGAGTTAGATGAAAATTCAGTAAAAATACCAGATTGCAAAATTGCACCATAGGATGGGAAAGTTCATAAAATGTTCAGCGTGAACATCTTGGGCCTAGACCAGGGATGAAATTCAGCAGGTTCTGAAGAACCAATAGCGGAAATTTTGAGTAGTTCAGAGAACTGGCAAATGCCACTACTGGCTGGCTCCAGAGTGGGGTGGGAATGGAGATTTTGCAGTATTCTTCCCCTGCCAGCCATGCCCACCAAGCCACACCACGCCCACCAAGCCACGCCTACACAATCGGTAGTAAAAAAAAAATGAATTTCACTTGCTTGAAAGCCCAGCTTTCAGTGGATTTTTAAAACGGAATAGGGATAGGGCTTTTAATAGCTATCATGGAAGCGTTATCCCTTAAATTCTTATTTAGCCTCTTGGTGCCTATGTATGCAGTCATTTTCAATATTTATGCTGCTGGAATTAGCACAGAGAATGAAATGGGAGGATTATGACAGACTGATCATAGCCCTGGCAGTTACGTTTGGGTGACCCCTTAGAAATATAGCATAACCCCCTGGGGATCCTATGGCCCACATTGTGAATCACTATTGTACAGCATGGTTTACATGCAGGCAGACTATGGTTTAGCACAGTGATGGTGAACCTTTTCAGCCGAAAAGGGAGCATGTGTGTATGCTTGCGTGGCACCGAGTGCCGAAAAGGGAGCATTTGGTGCATGCTTCATGGGACTCCAAATGCATTGAGGAGATGCAGTCATCTATTTAATTGCATGTAGATACTTATTTTTTTTAAAAAAAGCAGCAGCCTGTATTACTTATTCCTTACCAATGTTCAACAAAAAACATCTATTTGGGAAATGAGAGCAGTATCACAATGGCAGCTATCATCTCAGCATAGGATGTTATACGACAATGATGGTGAACCTTTTTTGGCTCCCATGCCAAAAGCAGGGGAGTCGTGTGCGGGCATGCCACATCCATAATGCTATGCGTGCAAGCCCCTTCCGTGAGTGCGCACGCGACCAGCGCCGACACCCCCCACATTTGCCATGGGTTTTTTTTTGCCATCCCCAGGCTCCAGAGGCTTTTAGGAGCCTGGGGAGGGTGAAAACAGCCTCCCTTGCTCCATGGATGCCCTCCGGAGGCCTCAGGAGCTTTCCTGAAGCCCCCGGAGGGCAAAAAAAAGGACCTATGGGGAAACTAGAAGTTTGGGAATGGTGACTTCCAGATTGTCTGTAGGACCAATTTTCAACCACCTAAGCCTTCAGGAGGCTACCCTGAATGCTCTGGAGGGCAAAAAATGGACCAAGTCACTTCTGGTTTGTTCATAGGGCTGGTTTTTGCCCTCCGGAGCCTTCAGAAAAGCCTCCTGAAGGCCCCTGAAGGCTCCGGAGGGCAAAAAATGGACCTACAGAGAATCTGGAAGTTCAGGAATGGTGTCTTCCGGTTTGACTGTAGGGCTGATTTTCGTCTTCTGGAGCCTTCAGTGGGCCTTCCTTAAATGTTTGGGAGGGCGAAAAACAGCCCTACGAACAAAGTGGAAGTCCGTTCCTGAAGTTCTGGTTTGCCCATAGGGCTCAGTTTTTCGCGCAAAACAGCCTCAAAAGAAAGCCGAAGTTAGCTGGCCAGTGCGCGTATGTATGCGCACTGGCCAGCTGACAGGACAACGCCTCATGTGCCCTTAAAAATGGCTCCTTGTGCCACCTGTGGCACGTGTGCCATAGGTTCACCATCACGGTTGTACGATATACTCAGAAATGTCGCCCGTACGGGTGCTCGTCATGGCCACAATCTGGAAAAACTGACCTTCTGGGTTCTAGCAAGCATGCATGCCTGCTGATCAGCTGGCTGGCACGCATGTGTCCACTGGTTTTCAGCACTGCTGTGCGAGCAAAGGGATCATGCTCTAGAAAATCCGACGTTTGGGGTTCTGGTGCACATATGCACCTGACAATCAGCTGGCCTGTGCGCATGTGCACACCAATTTTCGGCACTGCCACAAGCGTAAATGGATTGCACTCTGGAAAATTCGAACTTCCAGGTTCTGGCACGCATGCGCATCCAACAATCAGAGGGTCGACATGCACACGAACATTGGTTTTTGGCATGGCCGCATGTGCGAAGGACAGCTGTTGTTGCACGCATGTGTGCCCAAAACCCAGAAGGCAAACAGGCAAGGCTGCATGTACCAGGCAACATGGATTCATGTGCCATAGTTTCGCCATCAGGGCGATATACAAACCTCAGAAAAGGTTTACACCCAGGACCTTGATCCACATTTGTGCAGAGAGTCTCTACAATGCATCACGAAGGAAGCAAAACCTGCTGTTGCAGTGCCCTATTGCTTGCACATTCGCTTTATGCAGACTGAATAATGCAGAGATTTTGTGTGGGCGCATTTTAATTTTTCATACAGTGTTCCCTTTATTAGCCATTTATCGATTTTAATAAACCTCAAAAAGCAAAATACATTTACTGCTCATAATTTTCCTTGCTCTTCGGATGGTTTTTTCTTCTTCACAATTTTACTTTGGATAATTATCTCTTTTGTACTAATTCCAATGGTAGCTGAGGTTACACTCCGTTGTGAGTCTATTGTTCCAGACCATTTCATAATAGAAAAGTTCCGTTTCTCAGTTTAACAAGCTGTCTGTCTTCCTACCTAGTTATATTCATGCTCCTGTTTAACACACTTCTCTAAAAATGAAAATTGTCATGTTTTTGCACAAAGATGTGGGTGTATAACATCACATAACAATTTACTTCTTCTAAATAAATGGTTCAATTTAGGGATTTGATTTTTTTTTTGTTACAATTGGCCGTGTTTGCAAATATGGAGAAGGCTGCAATTTTGCACGTTTATCTTTTAGTAAGCTCTTGACAGTGAATCTTTTACATAAACATGTACAAACTCTGTTAAATTCTATGAGACGTAATCCTCCCTGAAGTAGCTGCATTTAATCTCGGTTAAGCAAAGGCAGGATTGTCGCCTTGAAACATATTACCAGCTGCACGTTTGAAATTTCATTATCTCTAAATAACATGCAAGTAGACCTCGACTTACAATCGTTCATTTAGTGACCGTTTGAAGTTACAATGGCACTGAAAACAGTGACTTGCAACCAGGCCTTGCACTGACGACGCTTGCACCATCCTGACAGTTAAAATTTGGGAGCTTGGCAACTGGCATGTATTTCTAATGGTTGAAACATTCTGGGATCATGTGGTCACCATTTGTGAACTTTCCAGCTCGATTACAAGTGAAGCCAATGGGGAAAGCAGTGGTGGATTCCGGATCCCGTTCCAACCGATACAGTTGGAACGGGCCTGGTGGCATCCGCATGGACATGTGCAGCACATGCATGCATCTTACCGCCTCCGCGATGCTCCAGTTGCTCAGCGGAGCATCACACAGGTGCTCTACGCACCATGTGCATGCACGGAAGTGAGGAAGCCTTAAAAGACGGTAAGGAGCTCAAGCGGGTGGGCCGGCCTCCGGAGCACTGTACCGGAACAGTATCCGGTGCTCCAGGCAGGCTCCGGTACGCCTGTACTGGGGTGTACCTCCTGCAACTCACCACTGTGGGGAAGCCATATTCACTGAGCAACTGGGTGGCTCCCTTAACAACTGCAGTGATTTGCTGAACAACAGTAGCAAAAGAGGTTGCTACTCACTTAATAATTGTCTTGCTTAGCCATGGAAATTCTCATCCAATCGTGGCCTTACGTCAAGGACTACCTGTATCTCTTATATCTAGTGAAGCTGTAATGTATCTTTGCACAATCTCAACTCACAGCAACATTTCTAGCTGAAGCGTTTATATGCAGCTGGAAATATCCAGTGATTTGGATTAAAAGATCAGTACTGAACTACAGGAGTTGTTCTTGGGCTGATCTAAAATCACTTTACTGCTGGTGGGTAAATGCCATTCAAGCAATGGCTTTAAGAAAGTACTGCTCTGGATCCCTGATGGTGAACCTATGGCACGTGTGCCCAAAATGACATGGAAAGCCATGTTGCCTGGCACACACGGCCTTGCCTGTTTGTCTTCTAGGTTTCTGGCACACATGTGCATGCAATGATCAGCTGTCCTTTGCTCGCGTGGCAGTGCCAGCTGTTGGGTGCGCATGCATGCCGGAACACAGAAGTTGGGCTTTTCCAGAACATTATCCCTTCGCCCGCAGGGCAGTGCTGAAAACCAGCTTGCACATGAGTGCCGGCAAGCTGATCGTCGGGAATTCATGTGCACTAGAACCTGGAAGTTCAGCTTTTCCAGAGTGCGGCCCCCAACAAGTGCCTGCATGTTGTTTCTGCATGACCAAGGATTGTCATCACTGTTCTAGATAGTATCACAAATGACAAGCTGTATTCTAGAGGCTTCCATAGCAAACTTCAATGATCTAAAATGATAGCACATGTGATGATGACACCATATAAAATGCCACGTTTGCATACCTACATTAAACAACCTTTTTCTTAGAATTTGCCTGATGATGTCACCAAGCATGTCTTCATTTTGGCTCTGTCATAGTTTGCTGTGGATACTAGTACTGCGATCATTCCCTGGGAGATTTTCCTGACTGCCTTGGATTCTCCATCTTCTGTTTACTATGATGTAGCTAATTTAATTCAATTATTCCCCAACTTGATGCATCTTTCATCTTTCATGTTTGAAGCAGGTGTTGGCAGTGAAGAAACTTTCACAATGTTTATCTGTCTCTTCATTATTGCATTTGCCTAATTCAATCCTGTAATTTTAGGTTCATCCATTTCTCCAATCATTGTATTGCAACTCTCTTATTAATAATAGTATTGTGTCCCTTCAAGATACTACATTTTGCTATAGAATTCCTGTCTTCCATCCCTGCGTGTACAGTCAGGACGTACAACTGTTGTAACACTGATGTTTTACTGAATATTCACTAATTCCAGTAAAACTATATTACTTGGACTGTCATTCCAAAGCACTTTGAGTATTACCACCTTTATATTCTTCTGCAGTCTAATAGAATTATTAATTATCTGATTTACAGTGACTCATTCCACTAAGTTCACTCATTCATAAAACATGCATTACAATACACTTCATTTCTGTTTTGTTTGTATCCTGTCTTTCCTTCAAGAGCTCAATGTAGACTTCCTTCCTGCTTTTTCTTGTAATCATCATCATGTGAGATAGAGAGTATATTGTCCTAAGAAGCATCAGAGGTTCTACTGATGAGGTTGGGTTTGAACCTAGGTCTCTCTTCATCACTATACCATATTGGTTCTGAGAGTGTCAATTTTTCCTTGATTTGTGCATGTTCAACTGCACATATCCTTGTCAAGTGAGAAACTTTTCTTCCAATCCTGGCAGCAACCTCCGCGATTTCCACTACCGGTTCGGGTGAACTGGTGCGAACTGGCTGTATACCACCTCTAACTGAAATACATATGAACCATTGTTCTTGGCCAAAGAACAATTATGGTTTGTTACCACTTTCTTTCAAATTTTACTGATTTCCACTTTTTATCTGAACTGGCTTTCCTCAACAGAGACCATTACTTTTTGGATTTCCCCTCATTTCACCACTTCCATTTTGACCTTCCCAGCAAGAGTGACTTGCCAGGAATTCTAGGTACACATTGTTTTTTTCCCCTTCATAATTATTGAAGCTATTGGGCCCTCCTATCACTGCAATCTGAAAACCTTCTGCTAGTTGGATAATTAATCTAGCTCTGTTTCAAGTGACAGTTAAATATAAAAGCTTCCTCTTTATCCAATTATCCAATCAATTGTTCATTTATTTATTAATTTTATTCATACTAATTTGCTGTTCAATTCACACAATTTTAGATGCTTTATAAGATTAAAAATGGGGGGAGAAATCAATTATTTAATCATGCAAAGCATTTAAAAGCCTGCATTCTGGTATAATTCTGTATATTGGTAATGTAATTAGTATAATTTCAGCACACTTTTGAATAATTATAGTGTGTAGTTAGAAGCAGAGGGACACGGTGGCTCAGTGGCTAAGACGCTGAGCTTGTCAATCAGAAAGGTCGGCAGCTGGGCTGTTTGAATCTCTAGTGCCGCATAACAGAGTGAGCTCCTGGCTTCTGCCAACCTAGCAGTTTGAAAACATGTAAAAATGCAAGTAGAAATATAGGGACCACTTTGGCGGGAAGGTAACAGTGCTCCGTGCGCCTTTGGCATTTAGTCATGCTGGCCACATGACCATGGAGACATCTTCGGACAGCACTGACTCTTCGGGTTTGAAATGGAGATGAGAACCTCACCCTGGAGTCAGGAACGACTAGCACCTATGTGAGAGGGGAACCTTTACCTTTAGTTAGAAGCAAAACAAAACTGCCTTGAAGTTATGAGAATTGTAATCTCAATATAATGTACTGAAGTCCTTCTAAGATTAAAGCACCAGATGGCTCATAATTTCTTAGATTTTTGTTTGTTCTTTATCGTATCAGTAAATGGCATGATTTGCTTAACGATTGTGGGGAAAAAAAGTCATAAAAATCAGGCATGATTCACTTAACTGCATTGCTTAACAGTTTAAGTTGCAGTCTCAATTGTAGTTGTAAAATGAGGACTATCTGAATATAGTTCAGGAAGCTCAGCAAGGCCTGAGTCAAGTACTAAAAGGTTATATTAACTAATTAATAAAAATTGCTCAGGTACCTTGATCCCTTTGCTGAAAGTATATATGGCAAAAATAGTCCCAATGTTAACTTATGATGCAGAAATGTGGGGTCTTACAAAACCTATCTCACTTGAACAGGTGTGGTATTCACCTACTTTCACAAATGTGAGCGTCCACGCAGGCGCACACCTTGTGTTTTGCCTAAAAAAAAGTGCATAAATGGGGCAGGTGGGCCAACCGCGATTTCCGCTACTGGTTCGGGCAAACGGGCCACAACCAGCAGAATACCACTTCTGCACTTGAATGAGTTCAGACCCGTTCTTTAAGAAGTATACTAAGAACTGGTAAAAACCTATATTCAGAGCAGAAACAGGTATCCCTTCCAGACTTAGCCAAAGCAATCCTGAAAGTTTTCACTTACCAGCACAGAATCCATTCAATGGACCCAGGTGGACTCTCCAAAATATGACAGGTATGAAAATAGCTGTCAGTGAGTTTGATGCAATTCTTAAGAAGGGCCTGCTCTAGAGGAAGATCTGTGTTGTTGTATTCCATGGACAAATATGGGTACTTCCAGCATTTGACACAAAGCAATTGCAATTTGCACTTAGACTTATATACCGCTTCATAGTGCTTTACAGCCCATTCTACGTGGTTTGCAAATATCAGCATATTGCCCCCAACAATCTGGGTCCTGATTTTACCGTCCATGGAAGGATGGAAGACTGAGTTAACCTTGAGCCTGTCAGGATCGAACTGCTATCAGTTGGCTGAATTAGCCTACAATACTGCATTCTAACCACTGCGCCACCCCACTTATATCATGAGAGGATATGTGCTGCCCCAGCCATTGAAGATTTTGCTCATGTTTTGTTTGATTGTTAACTCTGTGCCCTCTTAGGCTAACAGTAAATATTTGATATCCCTACGTGAAAGAATAGCCCACTGTGATCTGAATCACAAATTGCCTATTTCCTCCTGGGCTTTGGTATATGCAGTGTAAGCAGAACTAAGTTTATAATTATGGCAGTTCAGCTAAGAACCCGTTATATCAAACAGGATGGGGTATCATGCAAAGGCAATGTATTTATCTTTTCTTTGTAATTATTGCATATGGTTTTTTAATACTGTATCTTTTTTCTCTATTTTATCCTAGAGTTAGATTCCCCTATTTTATTTTTATTTTCTTTGATATGGTTGTAAAATTAATCAATTAATAAAGCAGTATATCGTTTGCGTCTCTATTTTTGCTTTTACGGTTTTTGCAAAGAATATAGGAATGATCTATTCAAAAGCTTTAAAGTTTTCGATAAATTTCCCTGTATGGATACAAGGAAGGCAAATATAGTATTTGGAGAGAAAAACAAGAGGACGCCTAATGTTGTGTGAGACATTAATAGAGCAAACAAAATACACCCTCAAGGATCTTTTTCAGACCATTGTTTTCAAATAGTATACGTGCTGGGGAACAGACAGACAGGTAGACAGATAGACAAACACACACTTATTTCTACTTCTTACCAAGAGATTAAAGAAATTTGCTCATAGCAAGAACCAGAGGTAGTATTTAGCCGGTTTGGACCGGTTCAGGTGAACCAGTAGCAGTGAGCCGTGGCTCTATGCCATCCTATTTAGCCACATTTTCAAAGCCATGCACATGCGTGCAAGCCACACACATGAGCAAATTGCATGCATGGAAGGCTACACACATGTGTGGAAGGTGTGCACGCTCACGAAGCAAACGTGCGCACCAGTGGTGGGTTTCAAATTTTTTTTGAACCTACTCTGTGGGTGTGGCCTCCTTTGTGGGAGTGCCTTGCTGGCCATGTGACCTGGTGGGAGTGGCTTGCCGGCCATGTGTTCTCTCTCTCTCTCTCTCTCTCTCTCTCTCTCTCTCTCCTTCCTTTTGTCTCTCTGTCCCTTTTTCCTTTTTTTCCTTTCATCTCTCTCTCACTTTTTCTTTCTTTTTTTCTTTTTTTTCTTTATTTCTTCCTTTCTTTCTCTTTCTCTCTCTGTGTGAGTCTGTGTGTGTGTGTGTGTGTGTGTGTGTGTGTGTCAGTGGTGGGTTTCAAATTTTTTTGGAACCTATTCTGTAGGTGTGGCCTGCTTTCCGTGTCCACTGGTAGAACCTCTTCTAACCGGTTCGGTAGATTTGACGAACCAGTTCTACCAAACTGGTGCAAACTGGTAGGAACCCACCTCTGGTGCGCGCATGTGGTGAACAGGTGGTAGACTTCTGTAACACTCACCTCTGGCAAGAACCCACATTTTGACCAACTCTGTTATCCCACCTTGCTATCCCACAATTATTACTTTGTAAGTAATTCAAGGTAGCAAACCTATTGAGCACCTCTTTCTCCTCCTATTTTGCCCGGAGAAAGCAACAGGGCTGAGAGAAAGAGAGAGCAGCCCAAAGTCACCCAGCCAGCTTTCATGCTTGAGGTGAGACCAGAAGGTACAGTTCCCTTGTTTTCTAGGCCAACACCTCCACCACTACACTAAACTGGTTCTCTAATATATCCAAATGTCCAAATCTGGAATTTCTATTGATGTTTTGTTCAAAATATATGTGAACAAAGTGTCAGTTTTGCTAAAGTTGTCTCACGGCTGGGAGTGGGCCATATACATCCACATTAATTTTGGTTCTGTAAAAACATCAAAGGAAGATTTGCACTTATGGATCAGTACTCACACATTCTTTGTTGTGAGGCAGAACTTTTGTACAATGAAATACCAATGCCATATTTTTTCAAAGGGAATTGCTCATACACCAGGCTGAGAATGATTAATCGTGACTCAGTTATGAGTCACAATTTAGTTAGTCGGATTGAATCCAGATCGAGTGAAATTTATGCAACTGAATATTGCCTTGGCTAACTGCTTCAGTGAATCTTAAAGCACAACAAAGTCTGGGTTCAATCTGTAGTAATTCACACTGTTATCTCCTCCCCTTCCTATATGCCTCAAAGCAGCTGACAGGGTGAGGAGTGATACATAATAAAAATTAACTAGAAAATCTGAGTTACAACCTCATACATTCTATAAGGCAAATCCAATAACCACTATTCAAAACAAATGGCAGAAACAGTAAAAAATGTTCAAACATGAAATTAGTACCAGAAGCCTTCATGGGACAACAAATTCTAAGACAACTGTAGACATGTATGTATTTTTTTTTTTAGAAGTATAGTGAAATTTATTGTAATTTCTCAGTTATCACACTTTCCTGACATTGAGATTTTTTTCCATGCACATAAGCACACTTTTTTTTAACAAGGCTATTTAAAATACAGCGTGAATGAATGTCTTTATATGCATTTTAATTGCATCACAACATTTAGATATCCTTCCTTCCTCCCTCCCTCCCTTGGGGACTGGGTAGCAAGATAGCTATCTTGTCTAAAAATATATGATTCACCTACTTATTTGTTGACTCCTGCTTATTGGGTTCACCATTGGAAAAAGGTAGCATTTTATTTAAAATCACTGCAAACTTTCACTTCTTCATTAAAATTGTAGACAGATATAACTATTTAAAAAAATACAAATAGAGGTGATTTCTGACTTTTTTTCCTGATGTAGATTTTTTGTTCTTCTTAAAGGTTTTTTTTTTTTAAAAAAACCTAATACAAAACCTCAAAATAGATGACAATCGCTCCTAATTAATCTTCAAAGCAGATCAGATTTTTTTTCTTTAACTTAATCCATGAATTTAATTTGAATTAATTCATGAATTAAATTCCTTTTCAATAATCTCCAATCTATAGTTAATTTTGTTTGTTTAATGCACGCATATATTAATTCCGCTTCACAACAGATCCATTTTTTCCCCCTTAACTCACTGTTCATGAATTAAATTCCTTTCGATAATTTCTAATTTCTAGGAAATTTTGTTTGCTTAATGCACATATATATGAATCCCACTTTACAAGTTATAATTCAACAGCAATGTTGAGAGTGATGTGAAGATCATAGCCAAGATGTTGTGGAGTGGGGAGAACAGAATAAACATCTTTATTGACCAAGTGTGACTAGGACACACAAGGAATTTGTCTCCAGTGCATAAACTCTCAGTGCACACACATACAACCACAAAGTGATAGAGCATAGCTTCCACATCTCAAGCAACCTGTTTTCACCTAGCGGATGTTGAAGGACAATCCAGCGCTAGCAAGCAGATTGTCCCAAAGATGCTTTTCTCAGGAGGCAATCAGACTCTCTTGTTTTTTTTCTTTTGAAGACATTTCACTTCTAAATCCAAGAACCTTCTTCAGCTCTGACAGGATAGTTGTCAGATTACCAGCTGCCTGCAAGGAATATAAATCCTCCCACTCCCCGCCATCCTGTCAGAGCTGAAGAAGCTTCTTGGATGAGAAATGAAATGTCTTCAAAAGAAAAAGAAAAAGTCCAGTTGCCTCCTGAAAAAAAAGCATCTTTGGGACAACCATGACCTGGATGACTGAGAATCTCTACAGGCTTCTAGAAAGCAGGTTGCCTTCTCAGAATTGTGGGATCACTTTGTCTGGAGAATGGAAAAGCTACAGCTGCATCAGCAACCCAGAATTTAGGATTTGGCAACATGTCTAATCCTAGTTGCCATTATGAAGAAAGAATTGTAATAGGTCCCCATCTTTTTTCTCAAAAGGAAAAAAGTAAGTTCTAATTAGGCCAATCTTCCACTTCCTTATCCCTGACATTGGCTTTTCTCTGCACACCTTTGTGGCTTGTTCATATTTGATTTCCTTTAATGACAGCACAGATGTGAGGCAGTAAAGGAATCATCCCATTGATCTTGACAGCTGGTCCCATCATGGTAACCCCCCCCCCCCTTTGTTCCAACAATCCAGCTGTTTTGCCACATTTACTTTATGTAAATTACACTTTGGAAATGATCATGTAATTAGCGACACTTAAATCATTACTATAATTAGGACTGGGGTCGATGTAAAATATCTACATACATTTTACTGAAAGTAATCACAGATAAGTTTCCTGGATGGTAGATCCATTAGTTTTCTATTAGGCAAAAGAAGACATGGTAGGGGAAAGAGAAACTACAACCAGAGCACACTAAATAAACACTAGCATAAAATAATATGAAGTTGCGTTGTCCTAGTAGAATCAAGATTATGTATTTCCCTGATTTAGACTAATGATAAAGAATTAACATCAGATGCAATTGAGAAGTTGAGAACTATTCACAAGTGTCTTATAATATGACGGGGATTGTTTCCTCCAAATTTTGCTATAATTTTTTCCAAAGAATTTGTCGAGACTGCTGTAGGTAGAATCCAGTAATTTTTCAAGAGCCACAGGAATGGGACTCTGCCTGTATTGCACAATACACAATACACTTACGTAATAGTTGTGGCTATATTGTACAACATGCTAAGTTTGAATAATAGGGTGACCTTGACTAAGTTTCTGTAGCTTAGTAGGTTAAAATGGGTTTAATTCAGAAACCAGATAAAGAATGTAGGATAAATGTAGCCCATGATTGTTGGCTGACATTGTTACCAATACAACATAGCTGCTATTTCCAAGCCTTTCCCTAGTATAGGGGAGTCAAACTGGTGGCCCATAAGCTGGCCACGCCCACCCCCAGTTTAGCGAAGGGGGGAAAAGTTGTGATGCATCTTATGATGACATGTCATCACAAGTTTGACACTCCAGTAGTCTGAGTCTAAAAATTCTCTAAAGAGAGAAAAAGTCAGAACTTAAAGCTCACAAATCATCTCCTTCCATTCTTACTCTTCTCCTTTATATTAAAAAGACCATATTAGAACAGAAGGATTTCCCAAAAAAACCCAAGTAGTCTCTCTCTGTCATGTTTTTTTCCCCATTTTGTCATTTTCTCCTGTAAAGACAATCACTTGTCAGTGTGATAAAAATGTCCTACACGAGATTCATATCTTTTTTCCTTTATCCCAGTCTTTCCCCCCGCCTGTTAATAGATAACAGATTGTTCTATTTATTGCTAAATTGTAAAGACAAATCCCAGGCAACCCCAGGCTCTTAGGACGAAAGATGACCTCTCAGTTCACAATAGATTTGTTGAGAAGGAGCCCCCTCTATTCTTCACTGCCCTACTATCAGCAGCAGAAAAAAAATCTTAGCCATTTCTCCCGTCTCAGGATGATCTTTCACCATCTCCTCCCAGAGGACGTAGACTGAATATTGAACTATCTGCCAGCATAAAATAATAAAGGTGGGATACAAATCAATAAAACAAGTGATGCACAATGGAGCTATAGAGATGGTAAATTCCATTCTGAATATTACGGTAAATAAAAAGAGAAGGAAGTATAATTAGAAGTCCTCTTTAACAATTCCTTCTTTCACAAGTTTTTTTTTCCCCTTTGGAAATGGGAGAATACTGAGAAAGCTTGGCTCAAATAAAGTCTTAGAGACTCATCCACAAAAACCTCTTGGGAAAACTTTCTTCACACCCTCTGAACACATTTAAGTAGAGGAAAAGGATTTAGGGCAGTCTATAAGCAGTCAGAGATCTGAATAAATGGATTATTTTTAGGTTTTCTACAAGCCCTGCTTGTCCTAGATGTGATTGCTATCTTGCTTTGGTTTAGATGGAAAAGTTAAGATAAAGACTATTTTATCTTTCTGTATCTACTGGGCTTTGGTAAATAGTTGGGTAGAGATACTTAAGCCTCTGGGGCAACATGGTTTACTTTAACTAGCACTTCTTCCTTTAGTGCTTTAGGTAACAGTTGTTCACATTGCCTGTAATGTGATCGTCCTTCTAACTCAGGGATTGAAGCAAAGACATTTTTCATTCAAATCAGAAGACATGCAACTCAGGAGTAGAAGATCAATGGCTGTATTTCTTATGGCTCCAGAAAGACAAGACAGTAACACTATCAGAGGTGGTATTCTACCGATTCGCACCAGTTTGGACAAACCGGTAGCAGAAATTGCACGGAAGGCTGTGTGCATTCGTAGAGGTGGTCGCGCTCACATTTGCGAACTGGTAGGGAAGGTAAGTGTACACCACCCCTGAACACTACATATTACTTGGATATCTGGAAATGATTAATATTGTACCCATAGAGAAGTTGCAATGCTCCCGAGAATAAGACATGAAATGTCTACCTAGTTTAGAAAAAGAGGATGCCAAAGGCTGTTCATGATTTTGTTAGGAGAATCAGGACCAGATCAAAGCGCCAATTCAGATATCAAAACCATCTTGCATTTGTGTAGGTTGGTCATCTCCACTGAATTCAAAATGAATGCATGAATCTGAAATGAGGTAAATTAGGAGCATGGCCAGTGGTGAGGCTCAGCCAGTTTGCACCACTTCAGGAGAACCAGCTGTTAAGTTTCTGAGCAGTTTGGTGAACTGGTTGTTGGACAAAATCATTAGGGCATAGAATCGGTTGTTAAATTATTTGAATCCATCCACTGCGCATGGCAGAGGGTAAAGGGTTAAGTTTCCAGTGCTGTTGTGACCCAGTGGAATCAAACTTGTTTCTGTGGTTATTGGGGGGGCGGGAGAAAACCCTTAATTTTGGCATCATTTCAGATTTTCCTATGATTGTAAAAAACCATGATCATGGTCAAATAATTAATATATTTTTCTTCCAAGCCATAACCCTATGCTCGCTCAGTTAACCATGTCTTTCCTTGCTTTGTTCCAAAGAAATACCAAGACTAAATGCTAACCTAGGAGAGACATGATAGCAGTGTTCCAATATCTCCGGGGTTGCCACAAAGAAGAGGGAGTCAAACTATTCTCCAAAGCACCTGAGGATAGGATAAGAAGCAATGGGTGGAAACTAATCAAGGAGAGAAGCAATTTAGAACTGATGAGAAATTTCGTGACAGTTAGAACAATTAATCAGTGGAACAGCTTGCCTCCAGAAGTTATGAATGCCCCAACACTGGAAATCTTTAAGATGATGTTGGATAGCCATTTGTCTGAAACGGTATAGGGTTTCCTGCCTAGGCAGGGGGTTGGACTAGAAGACCTCCAAGGTTCCTTCCAACTCTGCTATTGTACTGTATTGTATAAACCAATTCACAGTATGAATATCATGTCTTTAATTTTTTTAAAAAATGGTTTTCTGCCTTGATGATGCCAGTACAGTGAAATTAGACTCAATATAAATTCATGTGAAAAAGAACATTGCCATTGTGTGGAAAAACTGGCAAAATGCTTCAAACCATATATTTAAGCCAGCATCCAACAACCCCTTTTAAAAAGCTAATAATGCTGTGTCTCCTCCTTAGAGGAGAATCCTCTTACACAGAAATTGAAATGTAAGCTTTTCTTCAGCAATTAGAAGGTTTATAGTAATTACTCTGCCCTTTTCATTTATTGAAACAGAGAAGAATTGGTCAAGTCAATGAAAGGCCACAGACAGAAATAGTCTTCCCTTCTGTTTGCATTGCAAACAGAGAAAGTTTCTGTCCTTCCGATTAGCTTCTGCCTACACCACTGCTACAAAACAGATCCTACCAGTGGTGAAATTCAATTTTTTTTACTAGTGGTTTTATGGGCGTGGCTTGGTGGGCATGACAGGGGAAGGATACTGCAAAATCTTCATTCCCTCCCCACACTGGGGCCAGGCAGTGGTGGCATTTGCTGGTTATCCGAACTACTCAAAATTTCTGCTACTGGTTCTCTAGAATCTGTCAGAACCTGCTGAATTTCACCCCTGGATCCTATCCCAGTTCTGTGTCTGAGACTACAGTGAAGAATTAGGTTGACATGAAGATTTCCCCTATTTAATAGCTTTTTATAGATGAGGGATTTTTTTTCACTTGATTCGAAGTTTTGAACCTTTTGAAAAGCACTGATTACACTCTCCTGGTTCTGAGAAATTCTTGTTGGGTTTGAGGAATCATGAAATGTTCCAAGCTATTCTTAAGATACTCTCATTTTTCATTCTGATCAGTAACAATAAGCTAAAAAAAGGAAGGAAGGACGAAAATTTGATATGAGTCCTGCCTCTACTGCATCCTTACATGTGAACAAGTTTTAGTTGCTTGCTCAATCAATCTAGTCAAGGCAGATTTAGCAATTATTTTCTGTAGTTGGACTATCTGAGTTTGGGCTAACTTCATGAAGCTGACCTGGTCTGAATGGAGTGACCTGAGACCATCCAAAACTATTTTTTCCTTGAACTTCTCAAAAGAAAAGTGGCTAGGGAAACTGTTGGGACAGAATGCAAAATGTAATTTCTAAGAAGGCTTTTGCCTTGGAGCAGAGCTGTCAAACCTGCAGCCCACGGGCCAGATGCTTCATGCGTTGGCCATGCCCATGCCCAGTTTAGCAAAGGGGGGGAAGTCCCGATATGTGATGTGATGCCGCCATGACGACGTGAGTTTGACACCCCTGCCTTAGAGACAAATAGGGGTGAATTCCGGCTGCTGCTATTGCCAATTCACTCAGGGACGTGCTGCGCGCATGCGCAGTACAGAAGCCAAAAACAAGATGGCAGCACCTACAGCGCCACTGAGAAAACCAATTCTGACATGCCCTAGAGAGAACTCGGGGGCATGGCAGGCCTGGGTCGCTGCTGGTTCCAGCGACCCAGGCCACCAAGTTACTACCTATTTAGCCGAACTGGTCCAAACTGGTAGGAACCCACCCCTGGAGAGAACCCCTGCTAGAACCTCTGCTTCAAGGGAGAAATCCTTCTTTTCAGTAAACCGAAAGTGACTTCTGCTCACCCAACTGCCATTTTCTTGAATCATTATGGTAGTGCATCTCTGCTTAGTCTCAACAGGATAGTGAAAACCCACAAACCAGGGACCTCTGGATGAACTATGGAAAATCCTGCCAAGGACACAGAGCAGGCAGGCATAAAATCCCCTGATTTCGGATGTAATGCTCTGAGATAACTTTTAAAGTAGAAATGTTCCCCCCTCTCTATCTGATGCTACCACAACCATCATGTAAGAGGAAAAATATAGCTGCATTGAATTTCACAGTGCCCATTTCAATAGGGCACTGCTCTTCTTGAAACTTGCAGTAGCTCCCATATTCATTAAAAAGACATCTAGTGAGAAATTCATGTAAAGGTAATATGAGAAAATTAACTTCACAAAGCATCTGTATATCATACTGCTAATTTAAATTGTTATCTTGCATGATCCGGGCGAGACCAATATTTCCAGTTTCTTAATCATCATAATAAACTGGAAGCTGCCTTGAGATTTCAAATCCATGTATTTCTTATGTAAATTATCCCATCTTCTTGTTACCAGAACTAGTCTTTGTGCAGTTTTAATCCAGTCACCATGGCTAGTTTTATGCCACAAAATAGAACAACTGGTATTTAATGTTAAATGCAATGGGGCAGAGCAAGCTTCCTTGCTTTGCTTTATTAATTATTATAAGCAGCTTACAATACAGAGAGCTAAAACCATCCATAAAAGCAACTGAAGTTTAAAGTAAAAGCCAGTGCCATCCTAATTCAAATTTTACTGTCTGAATGTTCTTAGGAACAAAGCTATGTTCACTAGTTTCCAGAAGAATAAAGAAGAGGCATCAAATTCATCACACGTTGCATATTTCAGAGATAAGAGACTGCTTTAAGAATATCAGCCTCCAACTCCCTACAAGGGAAGGGATAGACATAGTACCTTCCCTGCTAGGCTGGGTAGGGCAGATTTTATCTGGAGAAAATGCCCCAAAAGTAACACCTCCCCCCCCCCCTGCTGTATAAGGCTTTATAGGTTACCACAACGTGTACTAGGCCCGGTAGGCTATTGGCAACTTTTGCATCTTGGAGCGAAGGGAAGGGGACGCGACAAGCGGGTATGCAACAGCAACCTTTATTGAGAACAGAGTGACTACGATTCAACGTGGCGTGTTTCGCGCCAAACATTTATACCCCCGGGTTTGAATGAGGAGCCAATGGGGCGTCGAATTAGCTCGACCAATCGGGGCGAGGATTGAACCGGCTTCGCCCGGGAACCAATCAGAAAGGGAGTCCTTTATCCCCGCGCTTGTATTTCCCGCGCTAGTATTCAACACCCCTCCCCCCCCTAGTCAAAGAGTTCCCTTAGGAAGGGCAAACATAGTCTTGTAAATAGGTGGGACGGCGACGCTCTCGTCCCGACCTTCGTAGCTCCCCGGCGGTTGTCGTCGGGGGGGGGGCGCCGGCGGAGGTGTGTCTGTGGCGGGGCGGTGAATCTGCGATGCGGCCTCGTGAGATGGCGCTGGCCCCCAGCCCCGTGCCCAATGTCCATTTGTTCGGGGTGGCGTCTCCGTGGCAACAGGAGTGTCCGACAGCGGCCCCGCGCAGTCTGGTTGGGGTGTAGGTTCCGAGTCTCGATAAGGGCTTCGAGGAAGGGAGTAGCCGGGTGAGGCGCGTCTGTCCGAAAGGTTCGTATCGGCTGGTCCCCCGTTCCCCGGGTGGAGGCGGTCCGTTGGGGGGAAGGTCATCGAGGGTGGCTCGTGCTGAGAGTGGGTGTCTGAGGGGCTCGGGCCGTCTGTTTCCGTGGGGAGGCGTCGCCTTAATTGGTCCACGTGGCGCCTCCATTGTGTTCCGTCGGCCAGACCGACCCTGAAGGAACAGGGGCCGGTCAGAGCTGTGATGGTTGCGGGAACCCACCGTGGATCCCCGGAAAAGGAGCGGGCCCATACAGGATCCCCTAACTTAAACGCGTGGGAAGGGAGGGCCCCCAGGTTGCTCGGCAGATCCCCTGCGTAAAGTGGATGGAGCCTGTCTAGGGAGGTACGCAATCTCCTACCCATCAAGAGCTCCGCGGGACTTTTATTAGTCGTTGGGCAGGGTATGGAGTGCTGGCTCAAGAGGTAAGCTGCCACTCTTTCTTGCCAGTCGCCCTGGTCCATGCGGCCCAAGGCTTCTTTGGCTGAGCGAACTGCGCGCTCCGCCCGGCCGTTACTAGCTGGGTGATAAGGGGCTGTGGCTGCGTGTCTGATTCCTTGTTCGGCCAGGAATTCTTGGAACGTGGTGGAGGTAAACTGGGGCCCATTATCTGAGACTATCACATCCGGTAACCCATGGGTGGCGAACATCTTACGAAGGGCCCTCACTGTACTCTCTGCTGTGGTGGAGGTCATGATTACCAGCTCCACCCACTTGGAGTAAGCATCGACTACTATCATGAAGTTTCGGCCGTGGAAGGGGCCGGCGAAGTCAATGTGTAAACGGGACCATGGGCCTCTAGGGATTTCCCACTCCCGGGGGGGGGCTGTGGGGGAATTCGGCCTAGAGTTTTGGCAGATCCTGCAGCGGCCTACGTAGTCTGCAATTTCTGAATCTAGCAAGGGCCACCACACATAGCTACGGGCTAAGGCTTTCATTCGCGCTATGCCTGGGTGGTTTTTGTGGAGTGCGGGCAGGATTCGTGCCCGCAGGGCTGTGGGGATCACTACTCTGTCCCCCCAGACAAGACAACCCCCGTGTAGGGCGAGTTCTGCTTGTCGTGCTTTAAATGGTCGGAATCCTTCCGCTACCTTTTCCGTGGGCCAACCCCTCAAGACCCATGAAGCTACTTGGGATAGGACGGGGTCGGCCTTTGTGCAAGCTGCGACGTCCGCGGCTGAGACGGGGAGGTCGGATTCGGCGATGGACAAAATAGAGAGAGCGGGCACGTGGGCTGTGTCCGTCTCTGGCAAGGGGCAACGGCTCAGGGCATCTGCGTGCCCTAGCTGCTTACCCGGACGGTATAACAGCGTATACGAATACGCCGTTAGGAACTCCGTCCAGCGTGTCATGCGGGGAGACAAAATGGGGGGGGGGTTGGCTTGTCGCCTGCCAGTAGCCCCAGGAGTGGCTTGTGATCCGTGACAAGGGTGAAATTCCTACCATAGAGGTAGTCATGGAATCGCTTAATGCCGGACACTGCAGCCAGGGCTTCTTTATCGATTTGGCTGTAGTTCCGCTCCGTGGAGGAGAGTGTCCGGGAATAAAAGGCTATGGGGGCCTCTGAGCCGTTCGGGAGGGCATGGCTCAGGACCGCCCCTATGCCATAGGGAGAGGCGTCGCAAGTCAGAACTAGGGGCATCCTGTCGCTATATTGAATTAGGACTGCCGACGAGGTCAAAATGTCTTTTATAGCCGCGAACGCGTGCGCTTCACGGCTACCCCATTGCCAGGCCGCTGACCGGTCAAGCAGTCGGTGTAGCGGCTCAGCTAGCGACGCCTTGTGGGGAATAAACGGGGCGTAGAAATTTAAAAGCCCCAGGAACGCCTGCAATTCCGCCCTAGAGGTGGGTGCAGGTGCGTTTTTGATGGCGGCAACTTTGGAAGGAGTGGGGTGGATGCCTTGGGCATCAATGAGGAAACCCAAGAATTCTACTTTGGGAACAGCAATTTCGCATTTGCTGCGCTTTAGTTTCAGTCCTGCCTCCCTAAAACGTGTGAGGACCTCCCGCAGTATTTTCAGGAGTTCCGAGTGGCTGGGGGCTGCGACCAGGACGTCGTCGAAGTAGGGAACGACGCCTGGGAGCCCGTGGAGCAACCGCTCCATGAGGCTCTGAAAAATCCCCGGGGCAACCGAAACGCCGAACTGGAGGCGGCGGCAACGGAAGGCCCCGCGGTGGGTGACGATGGTCTGGGCTGTAGCCGCATCGTCGTCTACGGGAAGCTGCTGGTAGGCCTGTGCCATATCTAGCTTGGCGAAAATGCGGCCTTGCCCTAAGGAGTGGAGTAGGTGTTGCACTACGGGGACCGGATATGGATTTGCCTGCAGGGCCAAATTGATGGTCGACTTATAGTCGGCACATATTCTCACCGATCCGTCGGGTTTGACCGGGAGGACTATGGGGGTTTCCCAACGGGCGTGATCTACGGGCTCGATTACCCCCTGCTCTATAAGCTTATCAAGTTCAGCGTCTACCTTTGCTCTCAATGCGAAGGGGACCCTGCGTGCCTTCAGCCTAATGGGAGCGACCTGGGGATCGAGGCAGAGGGAAATGGGGGTGCCCTTATAACAGCCCAATTTCCCATCGAACACATCTGCGAACTCGTCTAGAACGCTATCTACGGTGAGGGGAACTACCCTGTGCACCCCCTCTATGGTGAGGCCCAAGGCGGGAAACCAATCCAACCCAAGGAGAGCGGGCAGATCGTTCCTGACGATTAGAACTGGGAGTTTCCCCTTAAAGTCTCCGTATTCCACTCGGATGTGGAATATTCCTGCCGTGGGAATCCCCTTCCCCTGGTAGTCTAGGAGGGAGACCCCGACGGGGCGCAATTTGCTCTGGGGAACCCCGGGACAAAGGCGGGAAAACAGGGCCCAAGATAGGAGAGAACGGGAAGACCCGGAGTCCACCTCCATTCGACAAAGCTGACCTTCGAGACGGACGGCGGTGCTGATTTTGCGATCGCCGGCGGGAACGTGGGAAGCCTGGTAGACCACGCAGTCGGCGCTGGAGGGCTGGTAGATTGAGTGGCAGTCCTCAGCTCGCCTCGCAGGACGTGGCTGTTGGCGGCGTTGCGGTGCCTGGCGCTGGTCGCTGGGCTGCATGAACGATGGGGCTGGCACGAGAGCCCGGCAGACCCTGGCGAGGTGTCCTTCTCCTCGGCAGCGGCGGCAGACGGCAGAACGGAACGGGCAGGATGTGCGGCTGTGGCGGCCGCCGCATCCGCGGCAAGGTGCGTTTGAGGCTGGCTGAGCTGGCGTCGGTGGTTGCTGGTGTGGCCTCCGCTTCGGCTGCGTCCTCATTTGTCCGACGGTTTCCTCCTCCTCGTCTTCAGCAGGAGAGAGGTCGTCGACGAGGTTCGTCTGGGTGGAAGGCCCCGCGGCGGTTTGCGCGGGGGGTTTCAGCTGGAGGCGTTCGATGTCGGCTGTGGATTGTTCGGAGAGCTCCGCTGCTCGCGCGGTCTCCACGGCTTGCACCAAGGTGATTTTGTGGTTCCGGAGCATTCGGCTGCGCAAATGCGCGTCGCGGACCCCGCATACAAACTGCTCTACGAGGTTCTCCTCCAGGTCTGCAAAATCGCACTGGGCGGCCACGGTGCGCAAAGCCTCTAGAAACTGGCTGATGGATTCGTTGGGCTTCTGCACTCGGCGGCGGAAGGTGAAGCGGCGTGCGATCAGAGAGGGTGAGGGAGCGTAGTGGTTCCTCAGCCTGGACATCAGCTCGTCCCACCCGAGTTTGTAGGCTGGCCTCAGGGCGGCCAGGGCTCTCGCAGAGGCGAACATGGAAGGCTCACAGCAGGACAAGAAGAAACTGCATTTCTCCTTGTCGGTCTGTGCCTGATTCCTCGATGCGATTAAGTAGCACTCGAAACGCTCCATGAAGCCGTCCCATGATTCTCCGGCGGATCCGAATGGCGCGAAGGGAGGAAGCGCTGATGCCATCGTGGTGTGGAGCCAGAGAGGGGGAGGAAGAGGGCGGAGAAAATTTTGCGTTCGCTGCCGGAGTTCTCAGCCTGAGGTAACGTTCGTGCTGATTCAGGCGCGGTGGCAGCTGGCTTGTTCTACTCCGTGGTCGCGGGAATCGGTATCCCACCTTCGTCGCCAGTTTTGCATCTTGGAGCGAAGGGAAGGGGACGCGACAAGCGGGTATGCAACAGCAACCTTTATTGAGAACAGAGTGACTACGATTCAACGTGGCGTGTTTCGCGCCAAACATTTATACCCCCGGGTTTGAATGAGGAGCCAATGGGGCGTCGAATTAGCTCGACCAATCGGGGCGAGGATTGAACCGGCTTCGCCCGGGAACCAATCAGAAAGGGAGTCCTTTATCCCCGCGCTTGTATTTCCCGCGCTAGTATTCAACAGCAACCATTATAGATTCCACAAAATTTGTGTGATTCTGCTAAACTCTGGTCAAGAAGCAAGCAGCTGCAGCTTCTGAGGCATCTTCACAGGTAACACTTTGTAAATTAAAATAGAGGTGTTTATTATACTCTACAAATAGAAAGGAGCTCTACTCAGATCCTGCTATGTTGCTTCATCCTGGTCGTGGTAATAGTGAATGTGTTCCTGAGTAGAATTAGGGAAGAACCATGGGAATATTTGCCAAGAGTATCTAGTATCTACAGTACTTCCAGAAGATCCACCCAAAATGTAAAGGTCATCCCAGCTAAAGCTATCAGGCCAGCAATGATATAGGAAGATGCTGGGTGAGGAAGATTACTTTACTGATATCACTGGGAAATCTGAAAGGCCAAGTTAGCCAAGATCAAACTGGAAAAAGTCTGCCTATGTGGTTGCAAAGAGCTGAGATGGACATGATGGCACACAATCAGGTAAGGGAGACAAGCATATCCTCAATACCTCTAGCTGCAGATGGAATATCCATGGAACCAGAATTAACTGCCACTCTATTTTGCTGGGATTCAGACTCAATATGCTTTGTCTCTCATAATTCACATCCAAGACCTTCTATAGTAGTAATAGAACCATAGTTATGGTTCTCAAGAAATCAATATGTTTGAAATTCAACTTCCACATTTATTTCTATGTTCTCTTGGCCTGTTTTTATACCTTATATTAGGAATGAGGAGGACAAAGAGAAGATCTGAAGAAATCTGGAGGAAAGACTTGGTGTTTTTCAGCAGACTTGTAATACGTGCAGGTGTTCTTTGAAGATGTGTTCTACAACAGCCTGAGATTAATGTAAGACCAATTAAATTAATACATTTATTCTTCTGTAAAAGAAAATGGACCTAATTAAATGCATGAGGTTTACACAGTCATGGGATTTACTAAAATTCAAGATTAAATTTATTTTTGATCCTGGCTTTGTTCTTTTCTTTGTCCTCCTAAGTGTGTCTACTTTTGAGTGGCATGCTAAAAGCTATGCAAACCTAGATCTGAATAAAGCAACCTTTACTATAAATGAAGATGTACACAAAAGGAACATTCAAGGAAATGGCAAAATGAAAATAAATGAAAAGCAAAAAAAAACAAAACCCTTTCATCTCGATCATAGTTTCAAGGGGATCTGCTAATCAGGAAAATAAGGTAATTTTCAGAGCATGAAACTACTTTTTTATGCTTTGTAAAGTTCCATGCAAACTGATCTCTCTGTTTTTATGTATGTGTAAGGGGGTCAGATGTTTATGTTTAGGAAATGATAGATAAGAAATTATAATGGGAAGGAAATACAGAGAATTGATTTTCTTCTCATTAAAAATGGTGAACTTGTAAAAGCTATTCCTGCAAATTGTTCAGGAGTTTATTAAACCATTAAGAGAACAGAAATACAAAGAAATGTCAACATTCATTGGAAGCATTCTGTAAAGAGTTCTTGACCCCCCCTGGCAAACACTTCAAATTTAATTTTGAATGCAGAGAGCTGTAGAGTTCCTGGCATGTTAAACTACAGATTGTACCTGGAACTCTATGTAAATGTGTATAAAAGTGTAAACGTTATGCCTATTAATTTTTAAAATATGCAATTTTATTTTGTATATTTCTCCCTAATATAGAGTCACTAATAAATATAAATGACATCTTGTGGCATTAAATTATCTTTAACGCCTTCAGAAAACAGAATGGAGCTGGACTTACGCTATTGTAAGTTGCACAAGGATTTGAAAATACTAAAATAATTTCCTTGTTAAACACAATTTAATATGTTGACCCAGATTTATAAAAACAGCTATCAGATAAAGTACAGTTATACTAATATACACACATCTACATGAATAGAAATACTAGCTATTTTGTTTGAGGGGAAAAGTCTCTTTTTTCTTGCTTTCTGATAGGTTGTTGAACTAGGTAGGTACTTGAGAGACCGCCTTCTGCCAATTACCTCCCACAGACCTGTTAGATCGCACAGGGTCGGCCTCCTCCGTGTTCCGTCTACCAGCCAATGCCATCTGGCTACCACACGGGGGAGGGCCTTCTCTGTTGCAGCTCCGGCCCTTTGGAATGAACTCCCCGCGGAGATTCGGACCCTCACCCCTCTCCAGGCCTTCCGGAAAGCCGTCAAAACCTGGCTGTGCCGGCAGGCCTGGGGTTGATGAGTTCCCCTCCCCTCTCGACTTGTATGGCTGTATGACTCTTGTGTATTTTAATTATATGTATTGTGTTTGTATCCCCTTTCCCCTTTTGAGTTGTTCGCTGCCCTGCGTCCCTCCCGGAGAAGGGCGGCATACAAATAAATTAAATCTTAAATCTTAATCTTAATCTTAATGTATTTCTTGAAACTGAAGAGAAATTTAGCAATAATATTATAACGTGACTGGAGAACCATTAATGGAGTAGAATATTTGTGCACATGTGTAAATCATATGTGTTCCTGTTCCGAATTAGACTCTTGTAGAACAATGGTTGTACAATCATTTGCCAATGGAGCCTCCATAAAAGAAGAAAAGCAGTAGAATAAGAAAAAGAGAGAGGAAAAAAAATCAGACTCTTAAGCAAGCTCACTAACTAGCTTCTAAACATAATAGCAATGGGACGATCGCCATTGCACATAACAGGGGTGTCGTCACGTGATGTACCACAACTCCCCCCCCCCTTGCTAAACCTGGCATGGACATGGCCAGTGTGTGACATATCTGGCCTGTGGGTTTGATATCCATGGTAATAGAAATCTTTCAGCAAAAGTTAGCCTCACCCCATTTCTTCCTTGTGGAAAATGTAAAGCACCTTTCAATTTTGCTGCTGAAAATTTAAAGGACCTTTGAAAGGTTCCTTCAATTGAAGCTCCAACAAATAAAGAGACCCTTTGAAGATCTGCCAAGCCCTAATACTCACACGTTGGCAAAAAGAACAAAAACCTGAACTGTAATAATGGAAAAGAGAGCTGAACAACCAGAAAATATTAGTATAATTTCAATAGAAATGCAGTCTATTATACTGGAGAAGAAAAACCGAGAGGAGGAAACTTCAAAGACTAGCATACCATATATTGTATAATAAACTACAATCAAGCAGACAAACATAAATAAAATATGAAAATAAAATCGATAAACTAACCCAAATGACTAAGCCTATAGCTCTATAAAAGGCTAATAACCTATAAAAATGATCAGAATCTGAGATCTATTAAAACTAAAGTACGAGACAAAAGACTGGCCAGCTAAGCTCATGGTTTGCTTAGTCTGCTGCTCGGATATTCACAACTGCTGAACAACTTCAAGGCCGCTTTTCTTAAAATGGACTTGAATTGGTCAAAATAATCACTTAACTTAGGAACATTCTCCTCTGAGTGTCTTCTGAGATCTAAGACTATGCTATGATCCATAAAAGAGATAATTTCTTCTGCTATGTTTGTTCATTTAAATTTATCAGACTCAACGCACACACATTGCTTTTTAGATGATGATGCTCACAAAATGATGTAGGAACAATAAAAGGCTTTTATCTTTTAAAGCTCTTATAAAAACCTTACTAAGCAAAGATATCGGAGGATTTTAGAGACGCTATTTATCAAAGGGGGAAACCCAGAGATGAATAATTCAGAGTGAAAAATATCACAGTAGCATCTCTGAATTTCAGTTTTACGGTAGGCACGTCTGAAGGATATTAAAATAATAAACCAAAGCTTTTATTGAGGATGAGGAAGAGAATGAGAAAGAAGAGTTAAAAACACAGCATCCATAGCAGATAGTGTGCCTACCTCTGAGATAGCATCTGAGACAGAAGAGAGGAATCAACCAACCCCTTGCCCCCCCCCCAAATAATAATAGAAGCAGAGCATCTGTAGCCATAACTCCTACAGAAACAAGTTCAGACCAGTACTCGGAAGAATCATTAGCAATAGCACTTAGACTTATAGACCACTTTACAATGCTTTACAGTCCTCTCTAAGCAGTTTACAGAGTCAGCATATTGTCCTCAACAATTTGGGTCCTCATTTTACTGACCTCGGAAGGATGGAAGGATGAGTCAACATGGTTTTGACTGCCAAATTGCAGGCAGCCAATAGTCAGCAGAAGTACTGCACTCTAACCACTGCGCAGTACTGCACTCTAACCACTGCACTCTAACCACTGTGCCACCGAGGCTCCATATGAAGGAGCCATATTGTACTAAGTGACACAGGAATTAGAGTAGAAAAGCAGAAAGATCTGTTTACTTGACTGACCAACTTTAACAACTAGGAAATAGTTATGACCATGTGACTTGCCTGGAAATTGAATCTACAAGAAATATAAGTATAGTAAGATCTCCCTGATGGTGTACTGGAATCAGTGCTCAAGTCACCAGCCTGAACTTCATGTCTTGATTTTGTTGTCAGGCCTGCAGTCATATTCCTTTTAGGATCTTTGGCCTGCCACACTTTCTATTATTTTTTCTATGCTGTTTCATTAGTGGGGAATAGGGAGGGGGAATAGTCAGGAGCAGAATGCGTTGTTGTATAATAAGACATTCCTTTCCAGAAGCCCAAGGTCATCTTTTGTCTCCGCACCTCTGTACCTGACCGGAACTAAATGGGTGGAAATGCCAGTGTGGCAGAGGAACATTGGACCATGTGATGAACTTGTGGGTATGGGGGCAAGATCTTGAACTTTCAACTGGGTGGAAACCCAGGAAGCTTTCAGATTCGGGTTTCCAAAGTTTGTACCAACATGTCTCTCTTTTTAAATTAGAACTTTGATGAAAGCTATGCCTTGAATTCTGATTTAATTCTGGATGATATTTGGAACGCTGACATTTGTCTTTCTTAAATAGTCCGACTCTTGTAATGTGATGTGCATATACTTCTTATAGTCTATGTAACATATGACAACTTGGATATTTGGACTGGAAGAAAGTGCTAAATTTCACTCGTTAATTTGACTTCTGTATATTATTCACAGTCAGGTAGGTAAATAGAATGAATCAAGGCCATCATAGAATAGTATCTGTACTACTATATCAGATATACCTGATTTATTTTATCAATGGCTAACTAGTAGAAACAGAATCTAGAAATGTAGAAGCATAAGAGAATGATTAATTATATATGGAAGGTTTATTGAAATAGATAAACAAATATTATTAAGTGATTAATATGAAAGTTACTGTATATACTCAAGTATAAGCCTAGTTTTTCAGCCCACTTTTTGAGCTGAAAAAAGCCGCCTCGGCTTATACTCGAGTCAGTGAAAAAATTGCCCGAAATGGAGGAGAAAAAGGGGCGGGGCCATGCTGCTGGGTGACGCTCGTGAATGGCCCAGCGCCCCTGAGTTTCCCCTCCCTCTGTGTCAGTTTGCCACGCAGCGTGCACCGCACCATCCCCCCTCCTCACGTTCTAATGTAATGCAGGGCTATCTTACGATTCCCCTTCCTCCCCCTCCTGCCGCTCTGCAACGATGTCCCACCTCCTCCTTGTTATGGCAAGCAGCCACATAGCGATGTCCCACCTCCTCTGGTACAGTGATCCAATGATAGGAATCACTGTGCCGTGTGTCATAGGAGGCGGGACATCATCATCACAGCGGGACATCAGCATCATGAGGTGAGTGAAGTATTTCATTGAATACACCAGTATTGTGTGATAATAATTTGTTATGCAGAGCAAATTTTTACAATGGCTACTGTATATTTAATGGGCACAGGCAGGCTGTATATGTTATTCAATGGGCAATGGCATTATTGGTATCTATTTTTATTTTTGAAATTTATCGGTAGCTGCTGCATTTCCCACCCTAGGCTTATACTCGAGTCAATAACTTTTCCAGTTTTTTTGTGGTAAAATTAGGTGCCTCGGCTTATATTCGGGTCGGCCTATACTCGAGTATATACGGGTATGAATATTATTGTTATAATTGCTATTTCTAAAAATTAATTGTACTCAGACAACACACTGTTCATATGAGAATGGAACGTTTTATGTTAAATAAAAACTTTTTAAAACATGAAGAAAAAAAAGATATAACCGAGTTAAACAGATAAGTCTGTGATCTTCCACAGAATTCACTTACAATAACATAATGCACTTTCCCTCAGAGAGCCCTTTCTCTGAATAATTATAGGTGTAATCTACATTAATTTTCCTCTGTGTATGTTGCTAGAAGAATTGTGGTCATTCTATTTCATCCAGAAGAATCAAATTGCACAAGTCTAACAAAAGCATGCAGACATGAAGAGAAGGATTGGAGCATTCACAGAAATTAGAGAAGAGGCACAATTACATATGAAAAATCTCTCACCTGGGTAACCTTTTCAGTGACATTGTGTGTTCTTTCTTTCACTTTGGGTGCAATAATTGTTTTCTCTGATGATGGAGGTGATGATGCCTTTTTTTCATTTTTGATATCAGAAAAGTTTAGAGTGAGCTGGGGAATCTTATTGATGGTGCTGTATTTGTTGAGGTTTGAATCAGATGTCGATCCTAACAGACTTGACTTGATATGGTTAAAAGGACCTAGAAGAAAAAGAAGGTATCAGCTGATATAATGTCTTGAGCCACTTTCCAGATAACTAAAAAAGTAAATTACCTTTATTGTTATTTTTGTTTTTCAACCAGACTTGATAACTGTCTAGCTTAGAATCTGCCAACACTTCAATTGTGGAAGAAGGGCAGAATATACCATGTTTCCCTGAAAATAAGTGAGGGTCTTATTTTCTTTTGACCCCTGAAATAAGTCCTTGGGCTTATTTTCGGGGAGGTCTTATTATTTTTGAGGTGCAGGAGGCGGCGAGCGTGGTCATCTCATGGTTGCTGCTGTATTGCAATATTTTCAGGAAGGGCTTATTTTAGCCCATGCGCTCAAAAGCCTGATTGGGCTTATTATCCCGGGGAGGTCTTATTTTCAGGGAAACAGGGTAGTGCCTGGAAGTAGTAAATAATTCAGTGGGAGGTAGGGGTGTGTGTGTGTGTGTGTGCGTCCTGTGTGTGTGTGTGTCCATTGCACACACCATTCTTGAATCAGGACTTCTCATGCTTTCTACTGCTGTAAATGATTCTGTTACCCAGTCTTTGTAGGGTCCTTCAACTACTGCTATTGCTATTGCTAGAGGAAATTTTAAAAAGAGAGAAATTATAGAGAAAGCGGGAATCTATTTCTTCAGAGTTTACAGATGTCTGAGCTGGTTGAGTGAACACAAGTGGAAGCAGAAATCCATTAGTGGAGTAATATCTTGGATTTAATCTAGACACTCTTAGCCCTGAAAGCTTTATTTCACGCTAGATTGAGAACGATGGGCTTTTAAAGTCTGGAGCCCATGAACTTTTTAAATTATGAATTTAGAAGAAATCTATAGTTATTATTGTATGAGAATTCCAGATTCAAAGGCAGTGTACTTGTAAATAGCATATGCTGAAGGAGTGCAAGTAAAAAAAAATCTGGTTTCTTGGATTCCTGAAGATTTTAGATTCTGGATTCTTTCTGTGGACAGCAGATTTTTTTCATTATATTCTAAAATACGCAACTTTCCCCAAATAGTATGTTGCTTCTGTTTAAGGTGCATATATCTGTGCTGAAGGGGCAAATAAGATGTTATTTATTTACCTTTCCTAATCCACTGAAAAGGATCCAAAAATTTTAGGCCCACCTTCTCTGATGTCACATTGCCAGCCTTGTCTCCTGGTGCCTTCAGGCAGGCAGAAGGGCAGCTCTAAGGCTGAAAAAGGATCCTTGAGCATATTACCTTCTGCCAGCTTCTGAGAGTTGTTGCGACAATAGAAGAAAGATGGACCACAATTGTATCCCATACATAAATACTTCCTGAATAGCTAAATGTCCAAATTAGGGAGAAAAAAAGATTGCTTAATTTCAGTGACACATGTGCTCCTGAATTACTCCAAAACCTGGATAATCCTGGGTGTCTTTTGAGCCATTGTTGCTTGTTTTCCATCTGTGATTTCAAAAATGGAAGAGCAGCACGAGTTAGTGCTCTGCTCTATACCTGCTTTTCTTATGTTCATTATTCATGCAGATTTAAGTCTTACTTTGCTGAAGCAAGTTAACTTCTAAGGCTTCTAAGATCAGCTCTGGAGGCCCTTTTCAAGAGCTTATTCACAAGAACTACTAGGCTGGCAGGCACAAGAAACAGAATATTTCTTTATGGAAAGCTTGTTCCTATGGAATAGGCTTCTACCAGAAATATGTTCATTTCCCTCTGAGAATCTTAAATTGGCTTTAAAGATTATGGAACACTGATGTGGATCTATAGCAGGGGTGTCAAATACGATTTCTTTGAGGGCCGCATCAGGGGTGTGTTTGATCTCGGGGGGAGATGGGGGGCACGGCCAGCTCAACACCACTTGTATTGGGGGTGCCTTTGGTGGCCTGAGCGCTCTGCCAGTAAAAATGGTCTCCCAGCTCCATTTTCAGCTGCGATGGCCTCCTGTAACCCTCTGCCATGGAAAACAGAGCATGGGAGGGTCATACTGGCCCACCAGAGCTCCGTTTTTTCTGGCAGAGGCACTGCAGGCTGGTCCTTTGCTGTTTCCAGGGTGGCCCCATGGGCTGGATCTAAGCACCCCACCCGGATCCCTCCACAAGGCCTTGAGTTTGACACCCCTGATCTATAGTTACGATAAATAGAGAAATAGACAGAGTCTTAAGTACTTTGAGCCAGCAGCAAGTTCATTTACAGACACTTGTTCACTTACAACATGGTGCCACACAATATCAAAACCACCGCTGATGGAGACAAGAAGCAAATGAAGACTTCCTAGGAATGGGTCACTTGTGGGCATTAGCTCATGCACATCATGCAGCTTTGATGGAGACATTTCATCAAGTATATTCAATGACACATTGAAGAGGAGCAAAAATGAAAGCTCTTCCTTCATCCTGCCTTCCTCTTAAATTTAGGCTATAAACACAAATTTATAAGTTTGTTACGGGGAAAAGATATATATGTGAAAAGGATTCTACTGTACTTAGCTAGAGAAAGGAATGTCTCCATTTGGCTAACTTTGCTTTACATTGTTGTCCCAGTGAAAAGGACCAATACTAGCATGTAATCAATATGAACAAGCATGTTTTCCACATGAAATTGCAAATGGAATTCATGCAAGCACACCTGAAGACTACAGTAAGCTTAAACCATACCCCCTGCCATCCAGGAGCGCGAAACTAGTTTTAAGGAGACAAAAGAGGAATACGTGAAGGGTCCAGATTATTTACTGATTGCCTTGGTGTCAGAATGATAAAACTGAATTGGATTTAAAATGAATCAAGGGCGGCTAGTTTCAATCATGCAAAGCTCAATTTGTAATACTTTTTTTACAACATGGTATTATCTTGAAAACGTCAAGTTATGGTATCTGCGTCGGATTGGCAGCATCCACAGTCTACCTTCTTCAACAAGTTGACATAAGTACAATCCAGCCAAAGTTCAAACTTTTAAGCCCTCCTGGGGGATTTGATGGGAGAGAATTAAGCAGATGCTCAACTCTCCCACTCAAATCAAAGGGGCTTGGCAGGATGTGCTGCTCGAATCAGTGACCAAGGAAAAAGCCCCAGAGAAAGGATGGGAAGTTTCCTTTGGATAGACAAGTAGAGGATTGCATTGTGACTAAGTGAAGCCAATGGCTTTGAAAGAACATACTGTGCATCCCTTCACAGCTTCCTCTGAATAGCCATCTATCATCACTCCCAATTGAGAGCAAAGAGAATTGTGATGCATCCATCAAGCAAAAAGAACAGTAATTCCTATAATGTGCCCAGCTTCATAAAGGTTAGCATGAGTATGATGCATTTGTACAGTTTATATAGCATGCCAAATAATGTGTCTCTCAAAAGCACCGAACAATAGAGGTGATAAATTTACATTACCTTTGACATTGCGACCATTGTCTGTTATTCAGCAGAATAAAGAAAAGCAAAAGGGGGGAAATAAACTGTGTATCCAAAGACTCCAAACTGATGATATTTTCCCCCCTTCTTGGTTCCCCAATACATTTTGAGGGAGCCAACATTAAATTTGGGTGAATCAGCTAATGTAGTGAACGGGAGACTAATTTTCTCTTTTTAGAATTTACAACCAAAAGTTGTCCTCATTCAACTGCTCTTCAACATTTCCCAGAGTGCTCAAAAGTGTTTTCAAATTAGCTGGAACAGCCATTTAAATGGATGTGATCTATCTCAGGAGGGGCTGTTCTTTAAATTTGGAGGCTAATTTGACTTAAGAAATTGTAATTGATTATGCAATTTTCCTGGATTAATCAATAATAGAATGCAGTCAACCAACTGCTCAATTAGTCAAATACGCATTCTAATCAATCAGTTGCATGAAGATGAACAAGGGTTTTATTTGTGAAGCAAGGAATATCTTTCTCTTGAAACAATATGCATACATGTTGCTGATTCAGACTGCCAGGTTGGGCAGGCAACTACTGTATCTTTTGGAGTATAAGACGCACTGGAATATAAGACACACCAAGGTTTTGAAGAGGCAAATTTTAAAAAGTACGTAGGTAGATAGAGGGATAGAGAGGAGAGAAAGAGAGAGAAATACAGTAGGTACGTAGGGAGAGAGAGAGAGAATAGGTAGGTAGATAGGTAGATAAAGGGATAGAGAGAAATTGAGATAGAGATAGATAAAGAGATAGATAGATAGATAGATAGATAGATAGATAGATAGATAGATAGATAAACACAGTAGATAGATAGGGAGAGAGAGTGTGTAGGTAGGTAGGTAGATAGAGGGGGGAGAGAGAGAGAGAGAGAGAGAGAGAGAGAGAGAGAGAGAGAGAGAGAGAGAGAGAGAGAGAGAGAGAAAGAAATACAGTAGGTAGGGAGGGAGAGAGAAAGAGTAGGTAGGTAGATGTTTCCAGGTGTATTTATCCATGTGCTGGAGAAGGAAATCGCTGACAATCTGAAGCACGTAAGACTTTGTTCCTGCTGGCACAGCACTTGATCAATGTAATTCTCATCAATCAATTAAAGAGCTTTCCAAAAGGAAAAAAAAGTTTTTGCACTATGCAAACCTCCCCAAAACAGCCCATTTTTCGCAAAAACGGGCCTGTTTTTTTCAAATAAAAGGCATGAATAGCCTTGCGGGGGGGGGGGTTGCAGAGTGCTCCTGGGGGGTGGGGCAAAAATGAGCCAGAAAGGCCCATTTTTTGCAAAAATGAGCCTGTTTTTGTCAAACAAATTGCATGCATAGCCTTATGGAGGCTTATAGAGTGCTGTTGGGGGCTGGGGAAGCCCGTTTTTTGCTTATTTCTGCCCTCCCCAGCCCCCAGGAGCTCTCTGAAACCTCCATAAGGGTATGCACGGCCATTTTGGTGAAGGGGACGGGGCTTCAGGAGGCAAAAAATGCTGTATTCGATGTATAAGACGCACCCAGATTTTCAGCCTCTTTTTTGAGGAAAAAAAGTGTGTCTTATACTCTGAAAAATATGGTAGTCCCTTCAGTTAATGCAGTGTCACCTTTCAGATTCAGGAATCACACCTTTATGGCACCTGCTCTCTGGGATGCAATTCTCTATGAAATCTGGGTGGTTTCTACCCTGTCATGGAATGTAAGAGTAATCTTGATGGACAAAAGGAAGACATGCTACCCATGAAACAATCAGATAAGAGAGGGGGGATCCTCCAATCCACTAATGGTCAAAGGAAGAAACTTGGGAAAGATCACCCTCATTCATCAGGCAGCTTAAAGTGGGAAATTTGTTAAGGTAGCCTTACAATAAGGTAGAATTAGCTCATCTAGTCATGTTTCCTATTTGGTTTACCCTTGGTGGCTTTCTGGAAAACCTTAAAGACCTGGCCGTGCTCTCAGGCTCTAGGCTAAGATGGTTGGAGCCAGTGATGGGAGTATAATATTTTTTTTAATGTGTTGAGCATATCTGCATCCATCTTCTGTTCGGTGTGTTATTAGGTATTTATGTCACCATCTATGAACCCCTTCCCCAAGTCAGTCTGAAAACAGGTGGTACCTACATTGATTAAATGAATGAGTGAGTGAGTGAGTGAGTGAGTGAGTGAGTGAAGCATTTTCTGGAGGAAGGATTCTTGGATGCTCTGGATGAAGACCTTCTGAATATGAAAGTGGCCATAACAGTCAAGAACCATTCTTGTATTAATACCACTTTACAATAAACAGCTACCCAAATAATGAGAGAACCTTTATTAGAACTTACTATCAAATTAATGCACCGAGACTTATAACACAATATGAAGCATATTGATTTGGAAATAAGTTTCCCTTTGCATAGGGTCACAAATGATGAACCACAGAGGGCTTAATGTCATGCTAGAATTTCCTCTTAACTCTTAAAGATAAAGAGACTTCAAAAGATCTTGTCCTAGTTGGATTAAAAATGGCATGCACATATCCCATTTTATTCCCAGCCATTCAGTTGACATAATTCATGAATATTGATCACCCTCCCCTTGCCCAATACTATACCTTCACTAGCATGCCGATCTCTAAACATGTTCTTCGGATGGATGGTAAATCCTTCTATGTTGTGCACTGAAGATGCCCTCCTTATACTACTGATGCTCTCTTTTGATTGAGCAAGAGTCAATGCTGCGCTGGAATGCAGCATATCCGGGTACAGTCGATCCCACTGCTGTTTTGGTGATGAATGATCTAGAGGCCCAGATATATTCACTGGAGGCGAACACGTCCTTGGTTGAATGAGTGCCTTGGTGTCATCTCCTTCAGAGGGGCTGCAGCTTTCTTTCGTAGGATATTTAAAATGCTTCATGGCCATGGAGTTGTCGCTGTGCTTTGATGAATCAACAATCACTGCATCAGGATCTTCTTGTGGCAAAGATTGCTTTCTGTAGGAAAAAAGACTCCATCCAGGTAGCCTGAATCCAAAAAGTTTGCCTAAGTAGGAAAGATCAGATTTCAGAAAAGAAACCAATCAGTTAACTATGAAATCATAAGCTGTTGTTCTCATGCTATTCTGTTGACAGTGGCCAGAAATTAATGATTCAAAACATGATTCTCAGGCTGCTTCAGATTTGAAGGTAAAATGCTACTTTAGATGTTCCAAACACTGGGGCAGCAATGACAAGTCTAAATAGTTATCTAAATAGGGAACAGACATCCCTCACTTCCAATTTTGCAATGGAGTATAAATTTGGAAGCTCACACATTAGGGAATGGTAGCAATTAAAGAGGTTAACCAGAACCAAGGCAGGCATCCCTTTCTGATTTCTCCTGTCACTCTTTCTAAGTGTGTGTCCAAAATATAATATAATACCTATTTCTTGAGAAAAGCACTGATAACTGATATTCGTTCGGATACAAAATGCAGCAAATTTTGGTTCATGGGGAAAATCTATCCTTGTGGGCTGCCCTCTCCCCTTTTCTCTGATTTTAATGGATTAAAAAAATAAATAAATTTAAAGCCTCATATTTACTTAAAATTTATTATCTCTAGATTTCTTTTTATTTTGAAGATTTTCATGGCCACTAGGTGTACTACTATGGCTCATATCAGATTTTTTTAAAAAAATTTTTATTTGTTTTCTCTTTACATACAATATGTGCATAGTGAACAACGTACTGTCTGGGTCAATTCATTTACATAGTAAGTAAAGATAAAGGTTCTCCTTGCACACATGTGCTACTTGTTCCCAACTCTAGGGGGTGGAACGCATCTCCGTTTCAAAGCCGAAGAGTCAGCACTGTCCAAAAATGTCTCCGTGGTCATGTAGCCGGTATGTCTAAACATTGAAGGCACATGGAACTCTGTTACCTTCCCACCAAAGGTGATTCCTATTTTTTTACTTGCATTTTGACATGCTTTCAAACTGCTAGGTTGGCAGAAACTAGGACAAGTAACGGGAGCTCACTCTGTTACATGGCGCTAGGGATTTGAACCGCCGAACTGCTGACCTTCCTGATTGACAAGCTCAGCATCTTAGCCACTGAACCACTGCATCACTTTCCGTTTACATAGTAATACTTATTAAATTCCTAATTCCTATCCCTTTTGTCCAACCATTGATAAAACATATCATAGTTTTGAAACACTGAAGAAAGAATCGCACAATTATCCCAAAGTTATTCAGAAAAAGTCACCTTTTCAGAGGATGAGCAAAGAGAGCACTATTGTTGATTTGGTTTATATTTATATTCATCAATTCTTTTAACGTTGAACCTATCTTTAGGGCAGGGAATTATCTGCTGACAACTTGATTCAAGGGTACAATAGAACCGTTTGGAAATATTATGCTTTCAATTTGAAACACCTTAGAATAGTTAATTTGGGAAAAATGGCTTGCTAACTAAAGGTAAAGGTTTCCCTCGCACATATGTGCTAGTCGTTCCCAACTCTAGGGGGCAGTGCTCATCTCCGTTTCAAAGCCAAAGAGCCAGTGGTGTCTGAAGACGTCTCTGTGGTCATGTGGCCGGCATGATTAAACCCCAAAGGTGCACAGAGCACTGTTACCTTCCCACCAAATATGGTCCCTATTTTTCTACTTGCATTTCTACATGCATTCGAACTGCTAGGCTGGCAGAAACTGGGACAAGTAATGGGAGCTTACTCTGTTATGCGGTGCTAGGGATTCAAACCACCGAACTGCCGACCTTTCTGTTCAACAAGCTCAGCGTCTTAGCCACTGAGCCACCGCATCCCTTGCTCACTAATAGCAACATCCAAAAGCCTTAAAACACTAGATTTAAACCCAATGCATAAATTAGGTGTTACTATTTTATCTCGATGAAACCTGGAGGGAGCCATGTATTAGATTTCCAGGCACCACCACCTGTATATTCAATAATGAGGGAGGGGAAAGGAGAGGATGGCTACTTGCTATTATGTCCCAAAAGAGAAAGGATTTCTGATGTTCCTCCAAGGTTTTGGATTGCCTTACTGAGAGTTTTCAAAACAATAAGCCTGCAACATTCTATCGCTCTCCAGCTCAGCTCCCTGAATCCTCTTCTCTCCTATTTCCATGGACAAATCCAGGCAAAGAGAGTTAATCCAATGACAGCCAAACACTTATGGCTCTCTCTGGTGAAAATGATTCATGCATGAGTGATTTGGGAGGGTAGGAGGAGAAAAAAGTGCTAAAGATAGCAGTGCTTGAAAATTGACATTTGTTAATTCAAGTCCAGATTGGCTTCCAACATAAACTTATTGCACGCCTTGGAACAACGTATCAACTGAAACAAGTTACATATTTAACTTTACACACAACTATAACTTTGTTAATAGTTTTCATATATTCAGCTCAAACAAGATCTCATTATCTGTCTGTCTATCATCTATCATCCATCCATCCATCCATCCATCCATCCATCCATCCATCCATCCATCCATCCATCTATCTCTAATTTATATAGCCGCCTATCTCACCCAAAGTGACACTGAGCAGCATATAACAAAGATAAGAACAATGAATAAATATATAAAATAGCTTATCGCTATAAATTATAATAAAAACATTAAACATTATAAACAGGATAAACAAGAAAATAACAGACATGGGGGATGTTTACAATAAGCGGCAGTGGCTAGAGTGCAGTACTGCAAGCTACTTCTGCTGATCACCGGCTGCCAGCAGTTTGGCAGATCGAATCTCACCAAGCTCAAGGTTGTCTCAGCCTTCCATCTTTCCGAGGTGGGTAAAATGAGGACCCAGATTGTTGGGGGCAATAGGCTGACTCTGTAAACCACTTAGAGAAGGCTGCACTGTGAAGTGGTATATAAGTCTAAGTGCTATTGCTATAATGGAGGACATTGTAAGTTTATCATCTTTTGGGGTCCCTAGGTTTGTGGATACAACCAGATCTTAATAATATTTTAAAAAATATGTGTTGAGAGGAAATAGACGTATAAATATACATTTTGGAAAGGAAAAAAACTACAGTTATATTTGCATTGCGATACCAACTTATGAAATGTTCTCCATCTGGAAGCTTGGCTGGTACTTACATGGGTTTTAAGCCTTTAGTCAAGGATTTAATTGATTGCAACTTAATGAAGTTTTATCTGTTGGTTTAATAGTACAACTCTGCATTAATAATAGTTTGATAGATTGCCACAGTTTGGTGTTTTATGATTTATGGTAGTTTGTTTTATTAACTGTAGCCAGCCTTGGGATCTGTTAATCCATTGATATCTCGGCTTCTTAAATCTGGCATCTTCCAGATAAGTTGGATCTATAACTCCTAGAAGTTGCTGATAGTTAAATTGTAATCCCAGCACATTCGGAAGGCTCCAGGCTAGTAAAGATTGCTCTGGATCCAAATACATGTTTTAAAGGGGTATTAAACTTCCATACTTGAAAAATATATTTTGGATAAAGTCCTAAATTCACTTTCACAAACGTAAGTTAATATTAATGTGGCCTGAATAGATTATCAAAATGCATGTGTGTAAGCTATATAAATGCTTAAAAATAAGTGGAAAAATAGAGCAAAAAAATAGAAATATAAAATATAGTATACTGTTACAACTGCATAACATAAATGGTTTCTCTGTTTCCTATAGCTAAAAAGACTGACATTGGAACATTGGAAAGATAAATGTGTGACCCGATTTATTCAATGGATTGAAGATCTGGTTACACTTGCTGACTATAAGCAGTTTGCTTGTAAATGTAAACTTTGTATGAATAAATATAATGAAATATGGAACACATCTAAACAAAACACAGATTTTAAAAAAGCAGATGGTAATATAACTATCATGTAATCCTTTCAAGTATCATGTAATACATTTCTAAGTGTTTTACAAATATATGTATTTCTAAATACATTATACACACTTACATAATGTTTGTGCTAGATAAGTATATATAGAATTATAACTTTTCACTGTTGTAACAAGATATTTATTTATTTATTATGAGTAACTCAAAGTGGCAAGCATCTGGTTTTACATATACTAACTGCAATTGTATTTGCACAACAATGGAAAAATGATGAGATCCCATCAGATGAGAGTGTAGTTAAGAAAATACTAGAATGCGCAGAAATGGACAGATTAACACTTATTATTAAGGATAAAGAAGAAACTGAATATTTTGTATGTATTTTACCAATGGTTAGACAATAGAAACAGAAGATAGAAAGGAGGAGATATAAAAGAGAGGAAATGTTAATGTGGAGAGAATTTGATGATGAAGATGTTACGTATTATTGTAATTATATTGATATATAATTATATTATTAATATTATTGTGAATAATATAATAACAAATATGTGGATTATGACTGCTTAAATAACTGTACTCAGATCACACACTGTTTGGTGGAAATGGAAAGTAATATAAATTAAATAAATGAAACATTTTTAAAAAGTGTCAAACATCTTTTTTTTTTTTTTAACAGAACTTTTTTATTTTTCTTTAAAAAAAACACAAATATGTCATCATTTGTCAATCATTAAGACATTGAAGTACAATTTTTGTTGTTGTGTGTACCCCTCCCTCCCTCCACCCCCCCACCCCCCTCCTCCTTCCCCCCCCCCCGACTTCCCAGAACCCGTACACGGTATGGATTTTTAACTAACACAGTCTAAAATCTATTGAGAAAAAAGAAATAAAGAAATTAATGACATTCTAGATTGACCTTAGCTTCTTCTTACTGAACTGACTTTTAACAGTTTAAATCATTTCTGATCTTAAGCATAGGCTAACTGGAATTTCTTAGTCCCGTATTTATTTTGTATATAGTCAATCCATTTTTTCCAGTCTCGTTTATATCTCTCATTTGAATGATCTTTGAGATATGCCGATATTTTAGCCATTTCAGCTAAGTTTGTTACTTTCAATGTCCATTCTTGAATTGTAGGCAAGTCTTCCTTCTTCCAATATTGCGCCACCAACAGTCTTGCTGCAGTTATCAGGTGCAGAATCAAATTGGTCTCTACCACTGTAAAGTCAGTACATATACCTAGTAAAAATAACTGAGGACTAAACTTTATCCTTCTTTTAAAAACATTTTGCATGACCCACCATATTTTTATCCAAATGCCTTAACCTTTTGGCAGGTCCACCATATATGATAATATGTAGCATCGAGAGAACCACACCTCCAACATTTAGGCTGTACATTCGGATACATAGAAGCCAACTTTTTAGGATCTAAATGCCATCTATAGAACATCTTGTAAAAATTTTCTCTCAGATTTTGAGCTTGTGTAAATTTCACATTTCTTACCCAGATTCTTTCCCATGTATCCAACATTATTGGTTCCTCAATATTTTGAGCCCATTTTATCATACAATCTTTAACTAATTCTGTTTCCGAATCCATCTGTATTAATACATTATATATCCTCTTTATATGCATTAAGCTTTGATCTCTTATTTGTTTAAGCAGATTATCCTCAACTTGAATAAAACCAATTTTTTGATCTAATTTCCACCTAGCCTGTAATTGCCCATACTGGAACCATGTTTGAACTACCTTCTCCTCTTTTAATACCTCTAAAGATTTTAATTGTAATACCCCCCTTTCCGAGGTAAGAAGCTGTCTGTAGGTAATTCTGTCCTGTTTTTGTGCTGTATTCATATTTTCAATTGCGTGTCTAGGAATTGCCCACATGGGTATCTTGTCATTTAATTTATATTGGTATTTCTTCCAGACCCGCAATAAAGCATTTCTTAAAATATGACTTTTAAAGTTCTTATCCAATTTTTTGTTGAATAACAGGTAAGCATGCCAACCAAATACCAGATCATGTCCCTCAATGTTCAATATTCTATCATTGGTTAAGTGAATCCAATCACTAATTACAGATAATACCACTGCATCATAATATAGTTTTAAATTAGGTAGTTTCAATCCTCCTCTCTCACGTACATCTTGCATTATTTTCATCTTTACCCTCGGCTTCTTTCCTGCCCACACAAATTTGTTGATACCCTTCTGCCATTCTAAAAGGTTCGCATCTTTTTTAAGTATAGGTAACATTTGGAAGAGAAATAAAAATTTTGGTAAAATGTTCATTTTCACTGCTGCTATCCTACCCAGCAAAGATAAGTGCAATTTCTCCCATTTTTTCATCTCTGTCTGTATGCTATGCCAAAGTGGTTCATAATTATGCTTATATAATTTCCCATTTGAAGTTAAAATGTTAACTCCAAGATATTTGACTTTTTTAACTACCTCACATCCTAGCATCACTCCTAATTCTTCCTTTTGTTTAATATTCATATTTATAGCTAATATTTTGGTTTTTCCTAAGTTTATTTTAAAGCCCGACACTTGACCATATTGATTAATCATATTCATTAAAACCATACTAGATTCCTGCGGTTGTTCCAATATTATGACCAAATCATCCGCAAAAGCGCGGACTCTATATTCTTGCTGCCTAATCTTGATCCCTTTTAAACCATCCAAGCCCCGTATTTTATTCAACAATACTTCCAAAGTTATAATAAACAATAATGGGGACAAAGGACAGCCCTGTCTTGTACTTTTTCCAATTTGAAAAGAGTCTGTTAGACTTCCATTGACTATGATTTGTGCTGTTTGCTGTTGGTATATTGCTTTAATTGACTGTAAAAATTATCTCCTATCTGCATTTTTTGCAGTATCTTCAACAGAAATTGCCAGTTAACTCGATCAAAGGCCTTCTCAGCATCCAAAAATATAAACGCAGCAGGGATCTGGTTGTTCTTTCCCAAATATTCTAATGCATTAATAATTAATCTAACATTACTTTTCATCTGCCTCCCTTGTATAAAACCTGTTTGGTCCGTATGTATCAATTGTTGAGTGACCAACATTAACCTATTTGCTAATATTTTAGTAAAAATTTTATAATCTACATTCAGTAATGAAATAGGTCTATAATTTTTGGGTTGAGTAGTATCTTGATCTTCTTTGGGTATCAAAGATATAAACGCTGTCTTCCAAGATGGAGGGACTTTACCTTCCGTTTGAATCATATTAAATAATTCTCTAAGAGGTTCTACCATTTCTAACTGTAAGTTTTTATAGTAAACCGCTGTCAAGCCATCTGTACCTGGTGCTTTCCCTGACTTTAATTGCTTAATTACCTGCAGGATTTCCCCCGAGGTTATTGGTTGATTCAATTTTTGCCTGTGTTCTTCTCTAACTGAAGGTATTTCTCTTTGTCTAAATATTTGTCTATGTCTAAACCATTAATTTTATCCCCTTTATACAGTTCTGTAAAAAATTCCCAGAAAGCCTTTTGAATCTCTTCCTGTTGAAATACCTCCTTCCCTCTGTAAATCAGTTTAGATATATTTCGAGTTTTCCTTTTTTTCCTAATCTGATAAGCTAACCATCTGCCAGGTTTGTTTGCATTACAAAAAGTATTGTGTTTTGCATATAATAGATTAGTAGCCACCTGGTCAGAGATCAACATGTCAAATTGAGATTTTAATATGTTAATAGCTTCCTTAACCTTTGTATCGTCTGGGTTCATTGTTAACTCCAGCTCTTTTCTCTTAATTTCCTCTTCCAGTTCTGTTCGTTTTAACCCTTGCTTATTTCTATGTGTTTTATTTATATTCATCAAAACTCCTCTCATATACGCTTTGCTTGCATCCCATACAAATTCCATAGATGTACCCTTATTCATATTCAAAACAAAATATTCAGATAGTAATTTTTACAATCATTAATATACTTTTCATATCTAAATAAGTTTTCATTCAATCTCCAAGACCTTCTTGCCTGCACTACCCTTCCCAACTCCATCCAAACTGGGTTGTGGTCCGAAAGGACCCTAGCTGCAATCTTTGTTTTCTTGACCCTAGAAAGCAAATCATTAGTGGTTAGAATAAAATCAATCCTTGAGAGGGATTGATGCCTGTCCGAGAAGAAAGTGAAGTCACATTCCTCTGCATTTCTTTCTCGCCAAATATCTCTCAATTCAAATCATCCATAATGTCAAAAGATGTCATAAACATCTTTAATACTCCTCTCTCTTCTATTTTGCTCACAACAGTGAGGTAGGCTGGCTACGAGAGAGGGACTGGCCCAAAGTTACCCAGCTGGTTTTTATGCTAAGGGTGGGACAATATTTTTTTTATTATACTAGCATAACCAATTAATGCTTTGATTTCTTTTCTCATCCTGAAATATGATGACATATAAATATGTACTGATGTATCTGTACGTCTAAAGTACATCTTCCAAGAGCTTACTTGCTCAGGAGGCGTTATTGGATAGAAGAGATTCTCTATTTCAGTTACCTTGGAAAGAAGGACGAGAAGTTTGAGAATAATGATTCTCTCTTTTTCCCTGCTCCCCTATTGTTAAAAGTTTTCAAATTGTAGAAGGGGGGCCTATGTCTACATAGTGCTCTCTCTCTGTCTGTCTGTCTCTCTCTCTCACACCATACACACACACTAAACTGAATATTCTGTAATTAGCTGTTGTTAAGAATGCTTTTTTTTTGTTGCACGCTTTTCAATCTAATCACATGCAACCATAGATTTTACTGACATTAGCTGTAGATAATAATGAGTCAAATATATTAAAATATTCTATAGCTTTTATAGTGCCTTTGAAAGTGAGTTAAAAAGTACTCCATTGCTAGCTAATGACATTGAAGTCTGAACTATGATAGCTCATCCCAACCTCTCTTTCCCATCAAAGGGGGTCTTTCGCCGCTTTCCTCACATTCTTGCATAGAAAAAGAAAGTAGACATCTCCACATGCTCTTGTTCTATTTTAGAAATATTCATGGTAGAACAGATGGTATTTTCTGCTTCACTGGTTTAAAACAGTCATGTTAGAGTCTGTTGCTGATCAAGTTGTCTCTTAATTCAGCTGGAAAGGATATGCTTGGAAAACATCCCTCATTGCTGATATTTTCAGGCACGAAATAAAATAACAGCAGCGGCAACATATGACTATCTTTTCCAGCTTTTTTTTTAAAAAAAAACAACAAGACAAGACATAAATTGTTCCAAACTTTTGGTTGCCTATTTTATTTTAAAGGAACAATTTTTTTGAAAACAAATTATGCATGTGCGATGTGACAATTAGCAACTGGACTGGTTTCCTGGCTTTTCATTCAATAGGAACGGTATTTCGTATCACGGGAAATGAAGTTGACGAAACACAGATTGCAAAGATAGTCTCGCATGTTACTGGATTCCCTATGCCTGTGTGCATGTATGCATGAGAAAAAGAGGTAATGAGAAACTTTTTGCTTAGAACAATTCCCATGGTTTGCACAAAGAACAGCAAAAACAATCCTATTCCAAGTCCCATTTAGTTAGCCTTTTAATTTCCTCTTCTTCTTTTTATATATTTGTTCTAGAGCAGGGGTGTCAAACTCAAGGCCTGGGGGGAGGGTACTTAGATCTGGCCCACAGGGCCACCCTGGAAACAGTGAAGGACTGATCTGCAGTGCTTCTGCCAGTGAAAACAGGCTCCCAAGCTCCATTTTTGGCTGCCACGACCTCCTGCAACCCTCTGCCAGTGAAAATGGAGCTCCATTTTCACTGGCAGAGGGTTGCAGGAGGCCGTGGCAGCCAGAAATGGAGTTCGGGAGCCTGTTTTTGCAGGCAGAGCACATGGGCCACCACAGGTGCCCCCGACAGTAGTGACATTGAGATGGCCAGGCCCACTTTGGCCACACCCACCCCATCCCCGCAGAGGTCAAACACAACCCTGATGTGGTCCTCAATGAAATCAAGTTTGATACCCCTGTTCTAGAGGGTTCTGCCTGCGGTTAGCAATGATGCTGGGTTGATAAACTGATGAAAAAATTGATAGCAATTAGGACTAAATGGCATTTTCATATTCACAGAGAATGTGACTCTTAAAACCATTTGCTGGAATGTAAAAGGATAAACAGCTTCCATGCAACAGGAAGCACAGCAAATGGTGATGGGTGCTGGGAGATGTAGTTCAGGATCAGCTAGAAGGGCACAAAGAAGCATCTGGTTGGCCACAGTGGAAATACAGATGTGGTTGCATCTTCATCCATTGCTGATTTTTCAGAAGTTTTTCATAATACCTGGTATCTATCTTAATGTATTTTGCAGGTTTTTCTCTGCTAACTTAATGCAACATTTACCATCTTGCAATACTGCATAAAAATGTTACTTCTGAATCTGATAAAATCTACTGGGAAGAGCAGGTATCTGCATAAGTCAGAAGAAGCAAAGTGTCATAAACAAATTTAGGATTTTTTTAAAATACGTTCATTTAGAACAAAGATCAGGGAATCAAAGGAATTATTTTCTTCTGTTTGCTTCTTCTGTTATTCCCTCCTGTGCCATCCCTACAGAGTGAGGGAGATGAATATTTCCCCAATTCTTCAAACGATAAAGTATGAAATATGCCTAAAAGGAATATTGTTTCTCAGCTGGATATGTTCAACACTTCAAAAATGATAAACCTGTCGTCACATTTTTTGATGTTTTGCAGATGGAAAGTAAATAGGAATATCTTTTCAACCCGTTTGCTGCATTTGTTTTGCAAAGGATTGCACCTATTTTGCAATTATTATTTTTTAAATTAATATCTTTTCATTTATATCCAGAAAACTTTTTATTATAGGTTGATCAGTATGATATATAGTTAAAGTAACTAAACTAAACCCCTATACAATATGGTTTGTGATGAAGTAATTACTGAATAAGGAATATTCAGGAATCTATGGAGTACTATCCTCCAAATTTTGAGAGAGAGAGAGAGGGGGGGGAGGGAGGGAGAGAAGGGAGGGAGGGAGGGAGAGAGAGAGAGAGAGAGGAAGAGAGAGAGAGAGAGAGAGACTGTGACTATATTAGGACAGTTGTCTGCTGCTTGAAATAAAACTTTTCATGTCCTTGGGTAACCGAGTATGTTGATATAACTTCTACACTATGGAGGATCTCTATGGAGATTCTCAGTCTTTCAGGTCATGGTTTTGTAGGAAGGTAGCACCCACTCTTCTCTTAGAAGAATGAAATATTCTAGGAAATATTAAAAAGGCAGAATATTATATTTCCCTAGATGAGAAATGGAGAAACATGTTTTTTTAAAGGCAGGAAGCAGACTCACTCTTAATAGCCCACATCCTCCTCAAGAGCCCACAGCAGATGTCAGCACTTAAGAGATAAAGATATAGCTAGGTCTATTCGTAAGCAAATACCCTAACCCAAGATCCAACAGAAGTAGGATTAGCCCTCAGCCATAATAGGAAATGCCCAAAGCCCCTTCATTACATCACCCAGCAAGATTCAACCAAGCCTAGGACTCAAGACTACCTACAAAGTTACCCTTGCATGACCTTATAGGAGTCTGACAACCAATCAGAATACATTTCTTTTACAGGAATGGGAAGCAAGTTTCTATGCCCAAGAGAGGGTGCGTACACACACACACACACACACACACACACACACACACACACACAACACACACACACCTACCTACCTCACCCATGTACTCGATTGCCCAAGACCTCAAACCATGTGGTCCTGTCCACCATTAAACCATCTTCCCAAACAGCTTCCATTGTTTCTAGTCTTTATTCCCACTTGGAACTGAACCCAGATGGACATTTCTTCCAACAGTTGTCCCAAAGGTGCTTCCCCCTCCCACCTCCCAACAGCAACTGGAATTTCTTTATTTTTCTTGCAGACATTTTGCTTCTCCTCTAAGAAGCTTCTATAGTTCTGACTAACTGGTGAGGAAGAAAAGATTTATTATTCTTTTCAGTCAGCCAGTCCCTAACTCTCAAAATATTAACGATTGACTGCTTGACTGACTGATTGACTGACTGACTGACTGACTGACTGACTGACTGACTGACTGCAAAGGGTATAATCTTCCCTTCCTTCTTAGAACTGTAGAAACTTCTAGGAGGAGAATTGAATGTCTTCAAGAAAAATCAAGAAAGCCAGTTGCCATTTGGGAAAAAAAGCACCTTTGGGACAACTTCTATACTTGGATCGCTGTTATACAATCAATACATTATTATGAACTGAAAAAAAATATTTGATTTTTTAAAAATTCTGCGTTTATTATCTTATAAATAATTCAAGGTGAACATACTTAATATTCCTTTCTCCTGCTGTCCACCCCATAATAGCAACCTTGTGAGGTTGGATGAACTGATAAAAAATGAATTTTATGCCCAAACCTGGATTAGAACTCACAGCCTCCTGGTTTCTAGGCCAGCACCTCTGGTTAAGGAAACATTGGCCACAGTGGGGTTTTTTTCCAGGAAACATTGGAACATTCTGCACAGTTTTATTTCAAACTTTACCAATCTGCCCTTCTGAAGGCAGTAAATCTGCAAAAGGAGATTAGTATCACGGTACATTGGATGTAATCTGGCCTTTTTTTCTGGGAAAAGTGCTGAAACATCTATCAACATGGACTGGAAGGAAACAGAACACTCTGGTGTTTTCCAGAACATTCCATCTCGCAATGATAACTGAGCACACCCTTACTTCTTTCGCATATTTTCTTTTAATCAGAATTGCTAAGGTTTGATCTTCAACGTAATGTTGTACATTGAAAAGTAAGGATTGACCCTGGTCCAATCTCCTAATTTGAAAAAAAAAAATGGTATATTTTAAAATATACATTTTCATTATACACATACTAAATAAAATCATTTATGGAAATCTTAGAATATGATTTTGCCTGCAATTATCACCAATGAAAATACAATATGAGTAAATACTAAATAGAAAATCCCATTAATATACTACAAGCACTTAACATCGTGTATAGAAGTATTACGTGATGAAATGTGCCAAATTCAAAATTGATCTTTATAGTTCTGATAGTATCAGTTGCAATTAAAATAGCAAAATAATTGGATCCTCACATATCTGGCACTAAAAAGGCAGATTGCATATATACTGTAGAAAGTGTTGCTGAACCCATTTTTAAACATTATAATCTTGCCTCAAGTGTGTAAAACACTCTTCCACATGTAGTATATGTGCATTTCAGACAGCCCCACACTGCTTGCGCGTTATACAGCTCTTCTGCAACTGCGTTGATTACCTTCTGACTCAGCTTCAGTCAAGAAGAAAAATGCTAAGATAACACTTTGGTGACCACATTTTGTTGGAGCTGCAAAACAGGCAGCTTCCCACTGATAAAGAACTTTCATTTCATCCCATTTCCCTAGCCCATCACTTTCCTTTTGCCTTCCTGAATCAAGGGCCTATGGCACTTAGAACTTTCACCAGGCATTTTTTTTCCCCTGCTGTAAAAAAATAGTGCTATGAAGTAACATAAGAATGGGTGGAGCACTGGCTGGAACCTGGTTTTTAATGCTAAGAATATTGCATTGGTTGATGTCAGAATATTCATGAACTGGCAGAGACATGGTAACAAGGTCAGCCAATGTATAGGCATGGCAACTGTGTCAGCCAATGGGAACTATTTGGTGACTGAGAGCCATGCCAGATGGCTCAGAGCCTGGGCGTGGTTTAGGCTTAGCTTAACTGCCCTGTATAGAGGAGGTTCTCTTTGTCTGTATTAAGCTCTGAACTGAAACCAAGCCTGTAACTACTACCACGTTGTGGAATCCACTATTGGTATTGTATATTACTCATGTGTTATTATGTACATATATGAAGAAGTTAATGAATTCTGCTGAATCAGTTATCTGTCGGTGCTTTTTGGATACGATTTCTGCAACAAATGCTGACAGTTGACCTATAGAGAAAATGGGCCATTGTAAGGAAGATAATATGAAGAATACTTGTGAGAAGCTTCTAAGGACTTCTGGGGAAATGATCACCAACACATTTCCACTACGACACCGTCTATTCTGCTTGGGAGCCTTGAAAATGGACCTGCTGAACCATTGGGTTTATCACTGAACATGTCCACTGACAAACCAAATCTAAATTTTCTGCTAGATTGTCCTAGAATTATATTTGTTCTTTCTGATGAACTGACAACATTTTTCGTGATAAAATGGAATCTGTGAACTTTTCCTGTGAAGTTTAATTGGATTGATGTCTTGTAAGTGACAGGTTCATGTTGTGTTACGAATCAACAGGATGCAAGAAAGTGTGTAAAATCTTGTCAATGTAATTTATTCACTAACAATAGATATGCTTGTGAATATGGAACACATCAATTGTGCCCATCCCACTTGATCAGTGTCTTGTTGGGAAAATGCGAAACAGATGGAGAAAATCATAGTGATTCTGCCTGTGTCACCGTACCCATTACTCATGCAGAGAGAACGGTCCGTAGAAAAATATTGCTGGAAAAAATCCCTCACACATGCACAAAAGGGGAGCACACATATGGTTTAATGAAAATGTGCAGAGACAGTTAAATAAAAGCAGGTTAGGAAGCTATTTCTAGCATAAGTGAACCATCAAACAGCATCTCTAGTGGGTGGGTATTTAATTCATCATTGTAATTCTAACTGATGGTGTGATGAGATAGAAGGATAGTCCCAATAATTGTTGCCTGTGAAGAAATAGCTTTTTACTAAGCCACGTCAAATAGCTTCTGATGGCACTTTTGAGGGATAAAATGAATACAGGATGTCTAATCTGAGTACAAAGTCAGGCATAGGAGAAATTGAAGGTAGAAGGATTGTGACTGGAAAAATTGAGCCATGTAACAGTCCTTATAGCTTTAAAGGATTAGAAAGAAATGGAGAAATCACTCAGAACCATGAGTGTAGGCAGATGATCCAACCACTTTAGATTTTACTTAACTAGTCACATAAAAAGAGCTTGCAGTATTTATGGAATCATTGCATCTTCACGTTAACCTGAGATAAAGGCTACATGGACACATACAGAGTGGGTTCTGGCAGGCACTACTGCCGGTTTGCTCATGTGCACGCTGCACACATGCACTTGATGTACAACTAAAATTGTTCTGCGCCTGCACAGAGCCGGAAACAAGATGGTGGTGCCTATGGCGCCACCCAGAGAATTGGTTCAGGGGCGTGGCAGGTCTGGGTCATTGCCGGTTCCAGCAACCCAGGCTGCCAAACCATAATCTTTTTGGCCGAACCAGTCCGAACCAGTATGAACCCACCACTGGACACATACTATAAAGCTAGGATTTTATTATGGTTTGCTAATTTGTTCCGCAGATAATTTGTTTTCTCCCTTTCTTCTACCAGGACCCAGATTCTGGACAGCACAAAAATCAAATAAAGAGTGAACTAGAAATAAGATGCAACAATAAAGTCTGTTGACACTATATCATAGATCATAAACCCGAAAGCCAGGGTTCAAAATGGCAGGAAGGCTAACTAGAACTCTGAGCCCCCAAAATACATTATAACTTTGAGTTATGAGAAAACCAGATTCAAATATATATCAGGCTAAGCTCCATGTTTCCTCTCGTGATACTGTACATAGTAGTTAACATTCAATGAATAATTGTAGTGATTCTGATGCACAGATCAATTGAGTGAAGTTATATTGAGACTGATAGTTCAGATTAGTGCATCGATGATGTTTTTATTAGTTCAGCAAGCAAGCAAGGCTTTTTTTTGATTTATGACCCACAACATTGAAGGAAGCTCTGCCTAAATCAGTGTTTCTCAACCTTGGCAGATTAAAAATGTGTGGACTCTTAACTCCCAGAATTCCTTCAGCTGGCATAGGATAAGGAAACCCTTACTTTGGGGTTTTTGTTGCTGAATTTCAGGAATGAGGTCTATTAAATATCAACAAAAGAGAATATTAAACATCAATTAATCCTCTCCCCATTGTGGGTGAGGGATAATTTGATGAGGGAATCACTCAGCACTGATGCTTGAGATGACAATAGAAAGGTCTTCAGATCCAATCAATGTTTTGAAACAATACTCAGAAATCTGAATATTTATGTAGCCTGCTCTATTAGCAGCGTTCCCTGGATGGATGGATGAATGGATGGATGGATGGATGGATGGGGCCTTACACCTGGAAATGGGGATAGGAAGAGCCCCTGAGGGAAGTTTGATTTTCCTGGGAGATATAGTCCCCAGGAGAGGGAGTAAGAGGAAGTTTCAGGGAGCTGAGGTAAAACAGGATTGAGAGGGAGGGGAAAGGAAAAACTGCTAGGAGAGACTGCCCTCCTTCAGAAAGAGACAGAGATTATGATATTACCACTCCAGGGAAAGAGTCTGCATCCTGCACCCTGGCTGCCATGAGAGGGAAACTGGATAGGCCTCTCACTGTGCCTGATGTTAACAATAGCATGTAGACATATATACCGCTTCACCCTCTCTAAGTGGTTTACAGAGTCAGCATCTTGCCCCCAACAATCTGTGTCCTCATTTTAGTGACCTCAGAAGGATGGAAGGCTGAGCCAACCTTGAGCTGCTCAGGATTGAACTCCTGGCAGTGGGCAGAGTCAGCCTGTAATACTGCATTCTAACCACTGCGCCACTATGGCTCATAATGAGACTTAGGGTTAATGAGACAACTGGATTGGTGAGGGGCCATTTGGCCAGAAAGGACAATTGTTGGGACATCTTGCTCACCGGTTCAATGTTTAATATTATTGTGATGCTTAATTTGATTTGATTTTTATCTTAACAGTCATTATTTTAATTAAAGCCTCCAAGGGGGGGATGTTGCTATGCCTGTACGAGGTAGGTTGATCACCTGGGAAAGGGCTTAGAAGGGCCCGATTGCCAGTGGGGGAAGTGCCACACATAGGATATCAGGAAGTTGAACTCTGCAACTCAAGTACCATAAAAAAAAATGAAGGAAACAAGTGCAAACCGTATTTCAGTAGACAGAATTACCTGATGAAGCTCCTCTTGAAAGGTTGTTACTATCTGAAATAAAAGTAAAACTACACTTACAGAGAGCATTTGATCACTTCTTTTAAATCATTAGGTTATTAAGATGACAGTTTGAGGTTAGTCTTTAAGGCATGAAACAGCAGAATACACACACAAGAACATCTGTCTCAATATGGCTATAGATCCACCAAATAGTGGCGTATTAGGTTGTTTTCAAAATCAAACAGCTGAGTGCTTTGCCAATTTCAGTGGGATGTAGAAATCCTCTGGACAGAAGAGAATGGTTGACAATGAAAGCCAAGTCATTTTGCCCAACCCCTTTCGCGCTGCTAGATCCAGAATCCAGATTGTACAGATCAGAAAAACTCTTGTTGCTAGGAATTATGTGTGAAAACAGTCACCATCATTATTTTGATTCAAACAAAGCTTTCTAAAAACTCTGTTGCTCAGAAGGGATGGCAAAATGACTCGAGATGAACTGGGAGAATAGCAGTATAGCAGAAATAAACATTGGGGTTGTCGAGGGGATGTAATTTCACTCAATTAATCTATGCGTCTGAATCACTGCAAATCATTTATTTGATGAGTGTTAACTAATAAGCCGCACTAGACTAGAACTGGGAGACTTAGTTTCAAATCGTCGGTCACATATTAAAATCAGTAGGTGATCAGTGTCACATAATTTCTCACACTAAACCATATGCAGCACTTGTATTATCTAAGGAAGAGGAGAAGGAGGTCTTTCAAACTGATAGCATATTTTGCACATTGGATAAGATTTAAGACTGTAGGATATCTAAGGATCACTTCTAGATTGTGTGGTAGAATCAGTAGATTTGGTGAGAGTTGAGCCATTCTTTTGCCCATCTCTTTAGGGCAAGAGTGTCAAACTCGTATAACACATTGTTGTCACGTGATATATCACAACTTTTTCCCCATTGCTCAAACGGGAGTGGGCTGGCCAGCATGATGTACACGGCCCACAAGTTTGAACACATCTGCTTTAGGACATATGGCCAGAGCCATGGTGAAAGGATGAAGGGTGACCTGTGATACTAGTTTGGGGCTCCAACAATGGGTCATGGCAGAGATTTAAGGCCCAGTCCAGCTCCATTGACAGTACTATGGTATGGCCTTAGTTCATGCTATGCAGGGAGATTATTTTTTTCTCCCCAGCTGGCTGGTGAATGATTAAAAGTAAAGGTAAAGGTTCCCCTCACACATAAGCGCTAGTAATTCCCAACTCTATGGGGCGGTGCTCATCTCAGTTTCAAAGCCGGAGAGCTAGCGCTGTCCAAAGACGTCTCTGTGGTCATGTGGCTGGCATCACTAAATACAAAAGGCACAGGGAACACTGTTACCTTTCCACCAAAGGTAATTCCTATTTTTCTACTTGCATTTTTACATGCTTTCGAACAGCTAGGTTGGCAGAAGCTGGGACAAGTAACAGGAGCATTAAAAAGGCATAAGTACTGTGGAAGAGATGCACAAAAGCCTTTTTGTAACCACTTTCTACAGTATATAAAGAAGGAAGATTTTATGTGTTGTGTTTGTTTTGAAAATAAAAAAAATATTTTAAAAAGGCATAAGTGAATGATAATGCAGCCACTAATAAAGTTGTCCCTGTAAAGAATTTGGATGCAGATCTTATCTTCTGTAACCAATAAAATTGGGGCCAATATTTTCACACTTGCTAGGAACTGTTTTATTTGCTGTAACCTTCTTTTGCTTCTGCTTCTTGGTCTAGTTTACAATATTCAACAGCACGGGATAAAAAGGGTTGGTGGAGATAGACAATCAATACATATCCAAAGGGTAACACCCGTCACATTACACTTACGGGTGGAGAACTGAGAACCTGAGGCATTCCTAACCAGACAGGCCTTTGAAACCAGATATACATTCCATTTTAGAATCAATCATAATATGAAGTGGAGGCAGATTAATTATTTACAGGTTATTTTGATGTAAAGCTTAGATCTGTAAGGTCAAGTCCTATGCTAAATAATAAAACAGACTAAGTAAGCAGAATATTAATAATATAATATTTTGCCACGTAAGGCTCACAAACGTTTTACAATATTCTGTTCTACACTTTTACATAACTTTTGAAGTAACTAATATTTTTTTTATTGTTCAAGTGTAATAGATTATAATGGCTGTTTAACACGGTTGTTTATGAATATGTTAACTGTATCATTGCAACACATTTCCCACACTTTTTTTTCTCTTCCAGAATTCTCTTTCTTACACAACGTATTCATAAGCTCTATATTCAAAAGTGAACAATACTTGAATTTAGAGGAGTTTTTTTTTCTGAGCAGGATTTGTGACTAAATAAACAAAGCAAAGATAGGAAGGAGCTAATCATGACTTCAGAAACATGTATCACTTGGCAATTGCCTTCCATCTTTCTCCAAGATTCTCCAGGAGTCGGTGTTTACTGCAGAGCATATGACTAAATAATTAATCACGTTCACTTTTTCAATCTGCAAATGGTAAATTTGAATATCTAAACACAGGTTTATCAAAATAAAGAATGTGATGAACTTCTGGAAAAGGAAATCCTTTTTTGTAATTTTGAGCCACAATTAAAGCAGCTCATCTAGGTACAGGCATCTGTACAGCGCTGCACAGTTTTGCGTGAGCCATGTGTAAATGTTGAAAAAAGAGGTGAAGCAAAAATAAATACATAAATAAAAGTAAATATATAGACAAAACCAAGACTGTAAATGGTGATATTATGAAGTAGTTTTCATGAAATTGTCAAAGGTTCATATTTTTGGTGAAAAACTATGATTTTTCTCTCAGTGACTTTTTGGTCTGGCATCCATTTTTAGTACATGGGTTATCTGGTTATAATTGCTTTTTGAGTTGTCAGACATTCTCCCTCCCCCAACTCTGCTTGGGAAACTTTCATTTGATATTTTTTGCAAGATCAAAGAATTATTGATCTGTGTTTATATATTACACAGGATACCAGTTAGTCTCTGCTTTCCTATACGTTTCACTAATGTTTTCCTCAAATATTGTCCCCCAACTGTATATTCAAAAGGAAGATATCATAATCAAGGTAGTCAGGGACAAAATTGACAGCAAGATTGGCCAGGCCATTTAATGACCATATCCTGACTAGCTGAAACTCTAGATCAGGGGTGTCCAACCATGGCAACTTTAACACTTGCGGACTTCAACTCCCAGAATTCCAGGAGATGAAGCCACAAGTCTTAATGTTTTCAATGTTGGACACTCTCCTCTAGATGGTTTAATAACTCTATTAGCTCATTGACTAGTAATCAGTGTTCTGGACTGTTGATTTTGGTGTCAGAGTAGTGCCTGAGGTTTTGTATAGCAACAGAAAAGTTAACTAGATAATTAAAAGCTAGTAAGGAAGTAGAGAATCTCCAAGATATGTTCCAGCTAGGAAATCTGGGGAACAAGAGAGCTTAAAAGGTTCAGATTTTATTACTGTATCAAATATGTGTCCTTGTATTCCTGCTCAAAGTTAAGAATCCAAAGGCTCATAAAACTGTTTCTATACTTTCGGACAAAAAAACCCAGGGCCAGAAATGTACAAGCTGAAAGCTATATTTAATGCTGCATATTTTAAGGGTGGCAAGACTGGGTTTTGCACAAAAATGGAAAAAATAAGGAGATTCCCCCCCGAAACAAGAAATAATAAATAAGATACTGACGTGTGCAGAGATGGACAGACTGACTCTAGAGCTCAAAGACAAGGGTGAGACAGAATATTACGAAATCTGGGACAAATGGTACAATGGTTAGAAATGAGGGAAAAAAAAAGGCCCAGGACAAGTTAAGATTGGAAAATATGGTATAAGAATGTGCGAAAGGTAGGAATTGAATATGTATGCTTAGTAATTACATAAAGAAAGGATCAATGGACAGGTAATCAGACTGTCTACATATACCTATATAATGGATATAAAATATAATTGTTGTAAGATCTAATTACTATATAGAAATGTTGCACTATCTCCAATGTTTTAATGTTGATCTAATAAAAAGCTTACAGTCCCCAGTTTCCTTTGGTCATCATCTGACTGTGGTCACTGAAAACTGATGGAACGGCTTTTGTCCATTTTGTTGCCATTTCCCCTAAATTAATGTATTTGTTGAAAGGTATGATTTTCCACACTCCCCCCATTTTTGTCTTAAAAGTAGTGATCTCCAGGTTCAGGCTACACCGAAGGGAATTCTAAATTGTATAAGATGTTTTGCTATACTCTAAATTTCTTGGTTCGCTAAGCTAAGACATTTATGTAATCCACACTATAGAGACCTGCTCCAGTAAGCAGAACAATGGAATTGCTATTTTAATTTCCTATTCCTGTCCCATAGCTCGTTCCAAATAGGTCTAGTACCTGATACACGGATATGTAATTCTGCTCCTTTTCTGTTCAAGGCAAAAGTCTTGAAATGTAGCCCTTATGGCACCTTACTTCCTTTTGGCTGGTTTCTTTTTCCTCCCTTTGTTCGTAATTTTTTTTAATCGGTTAACCTTTTATCACTTACTACCTCACTCCTTAAAAAAAAAAAAACACCATCTCCCACTGGAATCTGTGGAAATGCCAGTACACATTAATTCATTAGAAGGCATCAAGCTGCCTGTTTCTGGAATGGAGGATAGGAGGGAGATTCAGGATGCTAGGGGCTTTTTATTCTTTCCTTCCGAGTAGAACAGCAGCTCCAGGCAGATGGAAAATCTTTCCCGCTGATCCTCCCAAGTGAAAGATAAAACTGCGGTTATTTGAATCACATAATGAATGAATCTCTAGCAACAGAAGCCCACAGTCGGCAGTGCCTAGCCAGAAGCATAATATCTTGTGTTCCCAGAGGCTGGGTAGCAAAGAAGGCTTGTGACTGTTCTGGAATCACACAGAAATCAAATAGCACAACTAATATGATTGATTATAGACCAGGATATACCAAAGCATTATATCCCTAGGATAAGATATTTGGAGGGTTGTTCTTGCTTATATCAGTCACAAACTCCAGCTCTTCGCTCCCTCTTTTCACCCTGTCATATAGAATTTGGATATGAAAAAAAAAAAAACCTAGCTCTTTGGATGTTATGGCCATGCCTCTATCCCTCTGAATTGCATTTGGCAATTCAGTTGGGCTCTAATTTGGATTTTGTTTAATTTGGAGGCAAAGCTTCCCCCATTCTGAACTGGTTGGCACACATTTATCCCTGAATGGAATTCATTAAGCTATCATAAAAATGAACGCTGAAGCTTAAAATTACTGTATATGAATCTGTATGAAGGCATGTTTAATACTATTAAGATATTGGCAGTCATTTATATGTCAGTATAGACCATTAGGTCACAAAGAACAGCAACGGCTGAGCAATTAAACAATAATCGTTTTGAATTTATGGCACATATTTTTGAAGCGGAAATATAATAATTGAAGCTAGGAATTGTTAAGAAAAGTATCTGCTTCTCCATAAGCTATGCTCATTCCATTCCATAGATTTTCTTTCCAATGAACGTGCTATGATCATTACTCAATTCTAAAAGAATAACAAGAGTTGCAAGCCACCTTAGAGGTCTTCTAGTCCAACCCCCTGCTCAAGAATTCCACTTCTCTTACCCCAGCGATGCCCCTAATAAAGATACATATACTTACGGTTTGTAACTTTGGCTGTTAGTATCTGGCTGAATTTCTCTGGAGACTCCACATTTTCTTCATCAGTTACATATTCAAAGCTAATAATAAACATCATAGCCACTCCTTCTTGGTTTTTCACTGGGATGATGTGGGTGTTACAAATGAAGGTAGACCCTAGAAAGAAGAGGGAAAAACATCAACAAAAGTTTCTATGGAAATAATTCAGTTCCAATTACTTCCCTACAAGTGATTCCAAAATGGTCACCAATCGGAGAAATACAGGCACGCTTGTATATTTGTTTAGATGTGGGTCCCCTCTGACAATTCAAGCACAGTGAATTGGAGCACACATTCCAGAACATTTGCATTGTGGCTTCTCGCTCAATTGTGTTTTGTGCATCACAAAAGCTTTGGACCCGTGTAGAATCCCTCCAGGGAAGAAACTCAGCATCAACAACCAAGTGAAATGTATTCTATCTTTAGACCCATGCAAATGATTGAGAACTTTATTTATGGCAATGCCACAAATAAAGCCCTTTTGGTCCCTAAAGTACTGAGGCAGACATGGTTTTCCAAAGGATCATATGCGGTCATATGAAAGGTTTTTCCTGGTCATTTACACACAGATGTATATATGCACAGAACCTTCTGGGATTGCTGCCAAAATAAACCATGTTAGGAACTGGGTGTTGGATCCTGATAACCCTTCAGCCAAAGCCAGGATGGTCAAAATGTAAAACTGTATTCAATTAGATAGGTTAGGTTAGGTTTATTAGATTTATATGCTGTCCTTCTCCCAAGGACTCAGGGCGGCATACAACATTAAAAGAAACACATAAAACAAAAGTTAAAAAAATTAAATAGAATATCCCAAACCCAATTAAAATTGACAATGAAATATAAAGATAAAAGACAAGATAAAAACTGAAGTATTTGTTTGACAAGTATGCTCAATCCCAGGTGGTCATTCTCTTTCTCTGTGCAGACTCTAGAAAGAGTGCAGAGAAGAGCAACAAAGATGGTTAGGGGACTGGAGGCTAAAACTTATGAGGCACAGTTGCAGGAACTGGGTATGTCTAGTTTAATGAAAAGAAGGACTAGGGGAGACATGATAGCAGTGTTCAGTATCTCAGAGGTTGCCACAAAGAGGGAGTCAAACTATTCTCCAAAGCACCTGAGGGCAGAACAAGAAGCAATGGGTGGAAACTAATCAAGGAGAGAAGCAACTTAGAACTAATGATAAATTTCCTGACAGTTAGAACAATTAATCAGTGGAACAACTTGCCTCCAGAAGTTGTGAATGCTCCAGCACTGGAAGTTTTTAAGAAGACGTAACCATTTGTCTGAAGTGTTGTAGGGATTCCTGTCTAGGCAGGGGGTTGGACTAGAAAACCCCTCTCTCTCTCTCTCTCTCTCTCTCTCTCTCCTCTCTCTCTCCTCTCTCTCTCTCTCTCTCTCTCTCTCTCTCTCTCTCTCTCTCTCTCTCTCTCTCTCTCTCCTCTCCTCTCTCTCTCTCTCTCTCCCCACCCTCCCTCTCCCTCCCTCCCTCCCTCCCTCCCTCCCTCCATATAACGTAGACTGTTCTGGCTAGAAGCAGAAATGTAGGAACTTACAAATGCTGATTTATCTTCCATAAACTTCAGGCAAGTCCTAACTGAAGTTACTTAGCCCCCCCGACACCCCCCCTCTAAAAAAAACCCAGGCAGCAATCTTCCCAATGGCTCAGCAATCCGGTTTAAGTTGAGCTTTTGTTGGTGCAGCCTATGAAAGCAATGCCAGAGTTCCTGCCAGCGCATTCACTTCTCTCACACGGAAAACATGCAGAAAGCATCACAAAAATAGATGTAGGAAAATGCCCTTTGGTTTTCGAAGTCCAGCGCATACACTGAAGTCAGCAAAAAGGGCACTTTTCTGTACCATTTATATTTAGCTTGCTTTTTTTATATTTAGCTTTTAAAAATAGATACATAATCGACTGAAATCTGGTCCTCACCCCCCCCCCCCAGAATCTTCTACTTATTTAATTTACAGTACAGTAAATTTTAGGACTCCTCCTCTGTCTGGGAGTCTAGGTTGATTCTCGGAGTAAAAAACCAAACAGCTGTAAAGCCTAGGAATTACTATCATCAGAATAAACCTTAAAGCACTGCAACAAAACGAGCCAGATAGGCTGCTGTATGATGACATCCCATTAACCGCACTGGGAATCATCTACACTGTTGACTTGACCACTTTGTGCACTCAATCTACAGGACTGGGTTGGGTTCCAAAAGAACTACCTGCATTGTGGTGACCCATCCTGGATGTTAATTCCTCCAGGGGAGTCCTTTCTAATGATAGCTCCCAACGCCGTAGCCTGCTGGTTAGTCATCTGGCCAAAGGTCTTTTTCTGTGTGGTTCCTGAAATGTCAAGGGACCCTCTTTGGATCTGTAGTTGCTTTGACATTTCTCTGCTTTTAGGAAAGGGGTCAAGATAGACCTTTATTTTTAGCCTTTCAACCTGTCCTTCTTGGCTACTGCTCCTTGTCAATATTGGATTAGGCTCATACAGTATAATGGTCCTAAATGAATTTTTCATCCTTTTGTTTATGTTGCTCTTCCTATATTTAGTCATCTTGAGTGCCATACTTTGATGGGAGTTATAGTTCAATATATCTGCATGGTGTCAACTTGGGAAGACTGTGGCCCTCTTGCATACATCACAAAATGAAATTTATATTGTTTCTCCTGTTGTGTGTCATTTTACGACTGCCCAAGCCAACACATAAAGACTGACAGGTCTTGCCTCTCAAATGTTGTAGCTGCGGCTTCAATCCATTTAATAAAACAGTTAAGCGGTGACACTTGCCACGGTTTCCATGGGAACAAACAGGATGACTTTAGTAAACAGAAAATAAGCAATTTAAGACTCTTCCATCTGGGGTAAAAATAGAAGTGCTGCAGGCTGTGCGCTGAAATTGAGCCTGGTTAATCAGAGTATTGGAGAAGAGACTAGACAGATCCATTATGCTTTCAGTTAATTAAGAAAAATAAATATTGACTTGAAAGCGCAATTCCCTGATTTATTGGAAAAGGCAGTTGCACCACGTAGTTTGGAAATGTTTGACATCTTTTGCATCAGGTTTATAACATAGCGACATGCAGATTGCTTGGCCTCTGATGTCAGGGAGGGAGAGAGGGAGGGGAAAGGAAATGAAATACAGACCCAGAGCACAATGTAAACTCAGTTGCAATAGGCTTTGGAAATGGAGGACTTTGCACAAGCGTTCCAAGATTGGCACTATTTTGGCAGAAAGCCATTTTGGAAGCCTGGAGTTTTCCTCTTGGTTTTTAAATCCATGGCTAAATTTGGAAGGCAAAGCCACTCAAGCATGTTCTAATGTTTCTTCATCCCAGGGCTGATCTTTAGCTTCCTTCTGGACTATGCTATATGACTTCTGGAGTGTTGTTTATTGCAGCTGGTTATAGTTCAACACATCGGCCAGGTGTCAACTTGGAAAGGCTTATGCACAATCAAAAAAAGAGGAGAAAAGTTTGCATGAAAATTGTATATATTGACTCATCTGGCTTGATGTAAATGTAGGTTTGATGGCCATCACTGAAACGGGAAAACCAGATGGGCCTAAGACACTAGAAACACTGTGATCAATTATCCCATGTGTCTATATAGGCAACTTTAAGACTACTTTTGAACTAGGCACAGCATATCTGGCCTTTGAATTGAAGCCTTTGAACTATGGTGCAGGAGAAGACTCCTGCAGGTCCTTTGGACTGACGATCAAACCGGTTAGTCCTAGAGGAGATCAACCCTGACTGCTCTTTAGAAGGCCAGATCCTGAGGATGAAACTCAAGTACTTTGGCCACCTAATGAGAAGGAAGGACCCACTGGAGAAGAGCCTCATGCTGGGAAAGATTGAGGACAAAAGAAGAATGGGACGACAGAGAATGAGGTGGCTGGATGGAGTCACCAAAGCAGTAGGTGAGAGCTTAAATGGACTCCAGAGGATGGTAGAGGACAGGAAGGCCTGGAGGAATGTTGTCCATGGGTCAGACATGACTTCGCAACTAACAATAATACGCATATCTGGGTTGCAAAATCCCAAGTGGCTCCCAGAAGGCTTACACGTTTCTGATGGAATGTTATCCCTTGAGTTGGGCTGGAAAGAACTATTTCCTCAAAGGGACAGAATTATCCTTTGGCACAGGCTACGGCCCCACCTAGCGTCCACAGTTCTGCAAATGGGATGTTTTAAAGCAGTGATGGGCAACCTTTTTGGCGTGGTGTGTCAAAATCGGCAAAAAATCGAGCATAACTCGCGTTGTGTGTCACTTCGACAAAAACATAATTTTGCGCAATTTATAGTTTAAACTACAAAATATATAATTGCAATATAATTGTATTTAATAAACCAAAAACAAATTATTTAACATAGCTGCTTAGTAACTTCTTTGTTCATCAGTCGATTTCGTATGTTGCCCTTGATATTATTATCAGTATCACTTACCAACGGTCCTGCTTAGCAACCAAAATGTTGGCTCAGAAACTCTGGCATTGAAGCGTGCAGTCTTAAAGCTGTCAGTTACAAGAACCTTGCACCCCTAACCCTTTAGGAAAAAAAAACCCCAGGGGTCTTCAAACCTGACAGCTTTAAGCCTTGTGGACTTCAACTCTTCAACTAAAAGAGAGACTGATAAATATTAAAAAAAATAAAACCAAAAAGCAGCTACTGCAGTGGCTTAGAATTTTACTCAATTACTGTTGAGCCCATGGAAAGTTCTGCAGCCCCAGGAGCAAAGGAAGGGGGATGGAGAGAGAGAGATTGGCTGTTTGGGGTGCTTGAAACCACCTGGCCCTCCCCAAAGGAAACCCTCATTTGCAGGATGAGCCTCGACTGGCTCTGCCCAGCGGGGTTACCCCAAGCGCCATTGGGCAGCGACGGATGCTTATCCTTTTTCCTTCGGCTGCTTCAGCTGGGACTTCAGACACCCCAAGGGAGGGACTTTATCGGGCCTCCCCCTCCCCACCCTTTGAATGAAGGTGTGATATGGCTCCTCCATCCCTGCTCTTTAACCCAGCCAGAATTACAGGAGGGCTGCCCCCGTTCTGCTTTCCGGGGTGGATCTTAGCCGAGGGACACCAAGACCCCAGAATGGGTGGGGGGTGGGGGAAGAGCTTCTTGACGGAGGCCACGATCGACTTTTGGAAGTTGTGTTTTCGTAAAATAAGATTAACCTTTGGATGTGTTTGTTCGCCTCGGCCAGCGGCGTTTTCTCCCACTTAATCCCGGCGGATCCTGATATCTGAGCTGGAAAACTGCAACCCCCCGGAAATGATGACGCCCCGCTGAGTAGCTGGGACTTGCAGAAAAAGGCTGCAGAGAGAGAAACGTTCGATCCGTAATCCGTCTGTGGGGGGCGCTGGGGACAGGCCGGGCCCCTTCTTCCCACCTCTATCCCCCCCCACTCTTGAGGGACAAGCCCTTTCCCCTGTCCCAACGGTGGAATTTGAGGCTACCTCTGCTTTCCCTCTCCCTCCCTCAGTTGTGCGGCAGCGGCAGCTCTCAGCCTGGGCGGCAGCGTCACGCAGGCTGTGGAAGGAGGAGGAGGAGGAGGAGGAGGAGGGAACCAACCAAAGAGAGGCTTTTACCGAGTCTGCGCCCCACAGCCAGGACCGTCCTGGCGCCTCAAGCCGCGTTTCTTCCTGCAAAGCCCTTCTGGCGTCAAGCGAACTCTCGGGTTGCCCGAAGGGCTTTGCAGGAAGAAACGTGGCTTGAGGCGCAAGGACGATCCTGGCTGTGGGGCGCAGACCCGGTAAAAGCCTCTCTTTGGTTGGTTCCCTCCTCCTCCTCCTCCTCCTCCTCCTTCCACAGCCTGCGTGACGCTGCCGCCCAGGCTGAGAGCTGCCGCTGAAACAAGTTTGGGGAGCATGTGCGTGTCACCCGAAATGGCTACGCGTGTCAGCACTGACACGCGTGTCATAGGTTCGCCATCACTGTTTTAAAGTAATGGAAGGGAAAAATGAATTAATATATGAATTTGGCATCAGCATGTTACCTATATGGAATTCATTATGTAGAAATCCTGCAGTTAAAGTAATGCACTGCTTACATTCCTCCTTGTTTTCCTTCTCATGATTTGAACATTTTAAGGATTTCAATGTCCACTTCTAAAGTTAAAGCTTTTAACTAAAGTCTGAATTACCCTTGGCTTATCTTGCATTATGCTATATAACCTTAAATACATTCTTCCAAATTATTTCATCAAACCACAGATTTGCTAAAAAAAATAGCATTTTCAGCTTGCCACTATCTACATGACGGTCTAATGTCACAGCAATTTGTCTATGTTCCAACAGATGGTTTTATATGTGAAAATGAAAACGTTTTTTATAGTACAAGACCTTCAGGGTACCATAACTCCATTAATTTGAAACTGAACATGAATAATCCAGATTTACAGTTATCTAACTAACCAGGCACATGCAGAACTTTTAAAATTCAAATCAAACATCTGATTATGAGTATGAAACATCCTGTTTTGGGTAGTGTGCTTGGCACTCAAAAGAGGCTTTTGCATTCAGATTGGGCCATTGACCTCAGAACATGTTGCTTTTGGATTTGAAATAGTTTGAATACAAAACAATTTGCATGTCTGGATTATCTATGAAGAACTTCTGCTTGATGTCAGGCTTAGAGTCAAGCTCAGGATGTTTTGAAAAGATTCCAAAACACAATGAAAAATAAACCCATTGATCACCAGGGGTAGAATTCAGATGTAGGCATCATCAGAAATTATCTTCTTCTTAAGCCCAATACTGAAAAGGGGTTGACCATGGACTTTCTGATAATATCCCATACAAATACTAACCTGGGTTGAATGACTTAGCTTTTAGCAGATCATGAATAGCTGATTAGATGTAACCACATACTATGGCAAGATGTAGCAATGGCAAGAGCATTTAGGCTTATATTCAGCTTCATAATGCTTTACAGCCTTCTCTAATTGATTTACATAGTCAACCTATTACCCATAACAATCTGGGTCCTCATTTTACCATCCATGGATGGGTGAAAGGCTGAGTCAACCTTGAGCAGGTGAGAATCAAACTGCTGGCAGTTGGCAGAATTAGCCTGCAATGCTGCATTCTAACCACGACTCTTTTGTAAAAGTAAGTCCTATCTAATTTAGTGGAGTTTATTCTCAAGTAGAATTATGTATGAATGCCCTGACTGCAAAACTGGAATATATTCAGGGTCAAAAGGCAATGATGGAAAACTTGGATAAATGAATATTCTTTCCTTGTGACCAGAAAAAAGAGGATTTAATTATTTAAAAGTACACTCTGTAGGTAACAGAACCAGGACAAAGCAAACCTGTGTGCATGCAATGTGATAGAAACTGAGAATTGATTCCTGCTAAATAAGCTCATAAGTTCATAGTTTGCTTCATTATTGTTGTAGAAAGGAGGTGTTAGCTTGATACCGCAGATGTGCATTAAAAGTGGCATTTAGCACTTTGGTGCTTCAAACACTTGAAATATAATGTGAACAGACATTATAAAAATGTTTTTAAAATCCCAAGCTTTTACAAGAATGTGAGGTTTTGTATCATCAGAGATGGATAAATCCTCCCCATCCCAGCGGGCTTTCTAAAGAATGAAAAGAGAACATCAACAGTTTATTATATAGCCAATACCAACTTGAAATAAGGTATGGAAGCATCTTTAGAAGACTGAAGAATAAATAGGCAAAAACAGGCAAGATTGAAGCCCACAGTGATTTCCTCTTCAGCATCACATATTCTCTGTCATTTCCTACTACCCATCAGAGCCGAGGTGGCACAGTGGTTAGAGTGCAACACTGCAGGCTTCTTCAGCTGACTGCTAGCTGCAGTTCAGCAGTTCAAATATCACCGGCTCAAGGTTGACTCAGCCTTCCATCCTTCTGAGATGGGTAAAATGAGGACCCAGATTATTGGGGGCAAGATGCTGACTCTGTAAACCTCTTAAAGTGGGCTGTAAAAGCACTATGAAGCATATAATATAAGTCTAAATATTATTGCTAAGTGCTATAAAGAAGCAGATGATGAACAATAACAACAACACTTCTTCAAACCATCCCCTTTCTTCAAACCTATCCAACAAATCATTTCTACTAATCTGGCCTATGGGCATCATTGAGAACATTCTGTCATTTTCCAATTATCGCCTATACTGAGGTTTAATTTCAATAACGTAAGCGGATTTCATGAGCACATTCCCATTTAAGGTTGTTGATTAGTATTGATTGAAAGGGCCCCCAAAGCTGAGTCTTGCACAAACTTCACTAACAATTTGCTCTGTATCGCATTGTTCAATAAAGTACGGTGCTTTCTTTCTTTTCCTCTTAAACTTTCTTCATTAATGTTGCTCTCTTGTTCAATTCCCCAAATGGCATCTATCAAATCCATTGCTGAAATACTAGGTTATTTTCCTATAAACAGATATCAGACTTTGAATGGAGTTAAACTCAACTGAATCAAATATGGTACTGTAATCTTGCAACATTAAAGACTGGCAGCTCAAGAAAGGCATTATTCAAGTTCTGTAAGTAATGATGTCTGTCTGCTAACATAGCTTCTCAAGTCAAGGAATTTATCTTCCCACTTGCACTTCTTGTGCATCACAAAATGAGGTCAGTTTAGAGTCTATTAAATACTGTATATGGGGATGAAATTATGAGAAGAATGAAAGAAATTTGAAGTGTCTGAGCAATGGTCCAGATAATGAATGTGGGCTCCTTGATGTGCTCTGAGTTTGGTAGGTTTTTTTTTTGCAGATGTTTCATTACCAAACTAGGTAACATCATCAGTCCAAGGACTCCATTGTTGAACTCTAAGCTATAAATATTCTCTTTTATCAATACATTGAATGTTCCTTGTAATTAGAGAAACTATCCAAGAAATAATGGACATGGTAATAATAACATGTTTATAAACATGTTCAAATTAAGATCTTCCCATCATTGGCCCCTTTTATTTACAATATTAAGGCAAGTTTTGCGTGCATGAAACCATGTCTAAACACCTGCAAAGATTCAAATAATTTTTTTCTAGAATTTGCAAGAAAAAAAAAGTAAAAACAAAGCTCACAGTTAATTTATCCATTGTGAAAATCTGAAGAACCCTAAATCAACCGATTCAGAAAAATGGATAAAGATGAAAAAAAATGAATTTGTGCTATGATTATTTGTCCATTTAGTCTTTGCTGAACAGATTGCGAAGGGAGGAAACATATTTAGGAAAAAGAAAGGACAATAAAAGGATAGTGAGTTGTATATTAAAAATACCCATCCAACCAAGTCTATAAATAAATAGAAATAAGTACTTGCTTTATTTCAGTAATGATGTGGTCCAGTGCTTGGTCTTCCAAAGAAAAAAGGCCCTGCTTTTCCTTGTGATGCATCTTTAATACTGGAGATAGGCTATATAGCCTTTCAAGTAGGACAAGGAAGCTCAACCAATGACCCTAAGGTTCTGCTTTTCCAAATGAAGAGCACTGGCCTAATTTTCTGGTAAAGTTAGGTGAGACACATGTATGCTTTCTGTTCTGAGAAGGAACAGTCAGATAGCTCTGGATTAATTCAAACTCTTGTTGGTTTTGTGGCATTACAATTCACCTAACAAGCTGGGACTATTTTTTTTAATGCAATTTCTGAATCTTGCCAATGCCAACAATTAATTCATTCAATTCAATCTTTATTGATTAGCCCTTGGGCAGTGCAGAATGCCAGAAACAAATGACTAAAATTTGATAAAAATGGAATTGGAATAAAATACAATTTAAAATGGAATTGGAATAAAATGCAGTCTAAAATGAAATTGGAATAAGATACAATAATTTAAGATATAGAAAAAATATGATAAAAATTATATTTCAGTGTCACTCCTGCAATCTACCCCAATCAGTCCCACATATGCAGATCCCAGCCAAACAATTTTGCTTAAGTACTGTGCTGTGTTAAATGTTATTTTCAGATTCTGTCCACACATAAGGTAAGTTGTTCTGATATGGGAATCCCAATGGGTCATTCGTTTGGTATATAGACCGCCAACAATTAAGATAAAGAGCCTTTGGTCCAGAACCACTGCACTGCTTTGCAAAAGTCCTCATTATTTTCTCTAATCCATTTTAGGGGTCCAGCAGTTAACCTTTTAGTAATACATTGTATTCCCTTCTGCAGATTCTGCAGACTGGCATCAATATACTGCTTAATAAATATGGTATATGAGCTGTGCAATCTTAAAAAAAACATGTATGCCTTAAAATGAGTTAAATATATTGCAGGAGAGGAGGAGGAGGAGAATTCCTTCTATATAGGAATGCTTAAATTGTAAAGGGCATGCCTTGATGTAAATCTAAGGTAGGTTTTAATACTAATTAGAAATGATATAGATTTGTGCTGCATCCAAAATTTGGGTTTATCTCTAGAACTATATTTTATGAATTGATAGCACCTATACTGACCCTTGCATGGTTTATAGCAGGGGTCCCAAACTTGGGAACTTTAAGACTTGTGGACTTCAACTCCCAGAAAATAGCTATGCTGGCTGGAGAATTCTGGGAGTTGAAGTCCACAAGTCTTAAAGTTGCCAAGTTTGAAGACCTCTGGTTTATAGTTTTGACTTTTGTTCTGTACTGTCTTGATCAAATATTTTCATCTTAAAATTCAACATTAATATTTGAGTTTTCTTTAGAGAAAGGATATGAAATATTGCATACAGTAAGAGCCTAAGTTCTTAATTATATATTAGATATACAAGATTTTACAGTACTTGAGACCCATTGTTTACCCACTCGTACTGTTGTTATTATTATTTCTACTTTACTTCTTACTTTTTTAAATTTATACTCTTTTTATAGGTGCCAATCTCAGACATGCACAAAGAGCCTAATACAAATCCACCCACAGGAAATTCATGAAAAATGAAATAGAATCAACCGCTTAATCATGTCCATCAGAATAACCTGGGAAAGTACCTGCAAATATATCCGTAAAACAAAGTCCATTTAAAAAAGAAGAAGGAAGAATGGGGAGGCCGATTTGAATACCAATTTGAATGCATCTTAATTCACGTGCAATGGCTATAATAGGCAATCAGTTCCATTCAGGAATAATAACCTGAAAGAAAGTAATTGGTATAAAGAGTGATGAGGTCAGTGCTAGTAGTTATTTGCCTTTCTGTTTTTCAGCATACAGTTTGTCCCTCTGGAATCAATTATTTCTCCATCAATTAAATGAAAGTACTGGAGTTAAATAATGTAATGTAATGTAATAATGTAATTGAAACCAGTACTCCAGACCTAACATATTTATGGATCACTTCACTCATCCTTAAAGTAGTGGACTGTTTAGGCTGTATAGGTGAAATAAATTTTCCTATCTTGGTTCCATCATAATGTAAATATTACATCCAGGGCTGCAATATTAATCCCTTTCAAGGCTCTGAAATGTGATGTTAGTCATCATCATCATTTAATGGCCCCATAATCCTTTGCAGGGTAGAGTCTGGGCAACTGAATGGAGCTAGCAGAGCATTTAATGGCCGGATGCCCTTCCTGTCACCTGAAATGTGATGTTAGTATATACTACAATAGCTAGATCACCCATTAACATCTGTTTTCTAATTCAGATTGTTGGTTTGTTTGTTTTTATCATTGTAAACTACCTAGACATTCAATGTTCAAGCCATATACAGTACGTTATATAAAGGAATAAAATGCATGCCTTCATCGATCAGGCACAATCCTAATTTCTGGTTATTTTTTTTGCAATTTTTTTTTATTTTTAAACATAAAAAACAACATAAAAAATTCTCATCCATTACATACAGCTTTGGTTTGGTTACAAGTGTTTTTGCATCCATATTCTCAATTACATATACAATCACAGATTTCCCATCTAATATAACTAGATACTTCATTTTCATTGTACAACATATATTCAATTACAATTAATATTTCTTTCTTTTCAATAAACCTAATTCCTTGTTGTGGCCCGGCAGGAGCCGTTGGAGCTGCCACCAGATTCCGACAGCGAGGGGTCTTATGAGTCGGCCCTGTAGGAGGTGGAGGACCCTGGACAGGGTTCCGACTCCAAGCAGGGCACAGAGAGATTGGTTGGCCACCAGGTGGCGCCTGAGCCTTGGATCAGTGGGGAGGAGACAAGAGTGAGTGATCCAGAAACCACCTGTGAGTTGTTCCGGGATGCACGCCATCGAAGGGCTACTCAGCATCAAGAACAACTACGTAATTACAGGAGGTAATTACCCTCAGCTGATGCTCATTAAGATCCTCTCCTGATTATAAAAGAGACTGCTTGCGCCACACCCTTCTTGCAGAAGTCAACGTTAAGGACTAATGAGAAACAAACTTGGCAGGCTGGATTGCTGCCAGAGTTTGTTTGCATTGCTGCCAAGCTTTGTAGGACTTGCTGCCAGAGTGCTTATCTCTTTGTTTATGTGGCTTTCAGCCAATGAGAGTCTGGACTGATTACAAAACATCCTCATTTACGTTTGTTTTTGGCTTTCGTTCCTGGACGGAGAAGGGGGGTCAGAACATTCCCTTACATTCTTGATTGTCTGTTTAATAACAATATACCTTTATGTAATCACTTATCTCATATTGAATATTTTTACAGTATAAAAGAATTTACCAACTGTTTATGTTTATATATCACTATTTTCAATTATGTATAATCCCACCAATCATCCATCGAGTATTCTTATGTTCATTATTGTCCTTGTACATCAAAAATTCAAACAAAAATTTTATTCCTTCATTTTTCAACAAGGTATTCTAAATACTCACTTCATATATATATACCAATTTTTTATTACTTTCTTATTAAAATTATTTATCAACAACAGGATATCTTTATAATATACACTTAAGGTTATACATTATATCACCAATCCTCTATCAAATGTACATAGATTCATTATTATCCTTCATTTTAAAACAAAAAATTCTAAATTATTCTATACACACACACACACACACATATATATATATATATCAGTCTTTCATTGTATCATTATTAATCTATTTAACAACGTAATTTATTAATCTATTTAACAACGTAATTGTATTAATTTCTGGTTATTTATATATTTGTATCTTAACTCGTTCATTATTTACATGATAGGCTTAGATTGTATATAATTGTCTTTTTTTTTTTCAAATTTTGTCACACTATGTTGATATAACGGGCAGTGAAAATAACCTTGATGAACAGTAGGAAAATCCACAACCAAGGTAAGGGTCCGATAAGAGAAATGTGAGTCCAAAGCAGGAATGAAATTTGAGGAAAAACGCTCAATTTTGCATCCAGTTCACCGAACCGGTTGTTGCAAGGACTGGCTGGCCACGCCCACCACACCCCACCCCTCCCAGGAGTCTCTACGTGGCCCGTTCATCATGCCAGGTAAGTGCAGTGCTAACATGGAGGCTCTCGGAGGGTGAAAAACGGGCCTCCAGGAAGTCCGGAAATGGATCCGTTTCCAGCCTCCAAAGGGACTCTGGAGCCTGGGGGAGGCCGTTTTCAACTTCCTGGAGCTCAGGGAAGCCTCCGGAGGGCAAAAAATGGCCCTACCAGAAGTCTGAATAAGGCCTGTTTCCAGCCTCCAGAGGACCTCCGTAGCCTGGAGAAGGCCATTTTCACCCTCCAGGAGGCTCAGGGAAAGCCTGGGGAGGGCAAAAACGCCTCCCCCCAATAGTGCAGGAGGCCAAGTAGGCCATGCCAACCATGGCTATGCCCACCATGGCCACAGCAACCTGGCAGAGAAAACAGTTGCTAACATTTTTTAATCCCACCACTGCCTATAATGGAAATAGTCTTAGCATTCAGAACTTGGGTGTTCAAGTCTGGTCTCCTTCAAAGAGCTGACAGATATGACCATATAACACCACTGCCATCCAAGCTATACTTATACTTATCCCAACTGATTTCCAATAAAATTCAAGGTGCTGGTTATCACCTAAAAACGCTACGTGGTACAGGACCTATCCCACGTTAACTATAATCCATTGCTCCCTTTGGGAAGGCTCTATTTTGTTATTTATATTTATTGAGGATTTTACATAGGTACAAAGCGAATCTAAAGAAAAAGAGAGAAAAAAAGGGAAGAGAAAAAGTGCAAAAAAATAAAACGCATGAAAGAAATTAAATCAAATATAATTACTTCTGATTGTCTCTTCAACAGATACTAACAAACCTATTGTCTCCCTTCCCTCTTAACTCTTCAGAAATCCCTTCAACTGCCTATTTAATTTTCATCTGATTAAGTGATTAAATCCATAAACCATCATTTTGGGGTTTTTTTCTTCTTTTAGCAAAACGTCTATCAAAGGTTTCCAGATTTTTTTAAAAAAAGGTCAATTTTGCCATTTCTGCTAGTTCTGATATTTTTACAATCCATTTTTTAAAATTGAATTTCCTGAATTTTTGATTAAAAAAAGTTTGGCCATATTTTGATTTGATTATATTTTTTCTTTATTAACCTCTGGGTTTTATTTTTTAATTAATTTTCATTTAATATTTTTAAAGAAATAGACTGACTTGTACAGGGGAATTCTTGGATAGGAGAGAACCTAATAAAGAGTTTCCATGAGTGAGAGGCATGCATCTATTTTTCACCCTGCAGCTCAAAATATGCTGCAAATCCTCCCACCCAGACAAAGCAGATTTTGAAAGAATCTAGAAGGCTGCAGGAAGAAAATAAAGGGAAAATCTCAGTGCAAAAGCCCAATAAATGTGGGTTTCATCACTTGCTCTGAGTGTTTGTCTTATTTCTACACAGAGAGAACTGTCTTGTAAATGCTTAGGCTGTGAAGAATGGGATATAAATATATCATTCACTAAATAATTTAAACCTTTAATAACATAGTGAAAACTGGAAAAGTACAAGGTTGCTTCTATTTTTATCTGTGAAATATTAGAGGGTAAATATTTTATATCCTGATAGGTCTCCGAAATAATTTTTCTAACAATGCTGCAGAGATGGAATATGTTCCTTGCTGCAATAAATATTATTTTTCAAGCTTTCGTTTCAAGAAAATGAAAAATAAAGTCTTAGAAGTCTTTTAAATACAGCCAACCCTTCATTTATTCTAAACCACTGCAAAACCATGATGGCACAGTGGTTAGAATGCAGTATTGCAGGCTAACTCTGTCCACTGCCAGGAGTTCGATCCTGACCGGCTCAAGGTTGACTCAAAGTTGACTCACCTCCTTCCAAGGTGGGTAAAATGAGGACCCAGACTGGTGGGGATAATATGCTGACTCTATAAACCGCTTAGAGAGTGCGGTAAAGCACTGTGAAGCGGTATATAAGTCTACTGCTATTGCTATTGCTATTGCTAAGTGCTATTGCTATTATCAATTGGTCTATACCCCATTTTTTGTCCCATTGATATATCAGCAGAAATTTCTCAGAACAAATTTCTGAATCACAGCTTACCAATAGGAGTATATTTAGTTGTACAGGTAGTCCTTAACTTACGACCACAACTGGGACCAGAATTTCAATTGCTAAGCAAGGCAGTCATAAGAGCCAAGGTGGCGCAGTGGTTAAATGCAGCACTGCAGGCTACTGCTAGATCAGCAGGTCAGCGGTTCAAATCTCACCGGCTCAGGGTTGACTCAGCCTTCCATCCTTCCAAGGTGGGTAAAATGAGGACCCAGATTGTTGGGGGCAATATGCTGACTCTCTGTAAATCGCTTAGAGAGGCCTGAAAGGCCTATGAAGCGGTATATAAGTCTACTGCTATTGCTATTGCTATTGCTTATGATCTTGTTGCCATGATTATTAAGCAAATCACTGAAGTTTTTGACGGAATCATGAGGCCATATGTGAATCTGGCTTTCCGCATTACTTGTTAGGAGCTGGCTGGGAAGGTTGCAATGGTGATCATGTAATCCTGGGATGCTGCAACCATTGTAAATACATTGACAGTTGTCAAATACCTGAATTTGGATTATGTAACTGGGAACAGTTGACATTTGTAAGTGTGAAGACTAGTTGGAAGTCACTTTTTTCAGTGCCACTGTAACTTTGAATGGCCATTAAACAAATGGTTCTAAGTTGAGGACTTCCGATAACTATTACTTATTTTCAATAAATTACTATGTCTTACCGGGCATAATGTCAAAGGTAATATCAAAAGTCTCTCTATTAAATTGACTTACATCAGGGGTGTCAAACTCAAGGCCTGGCCCACTGGGTTCTTAGATCTATCCCGCAGGGCCACCCTGGAAACAAGGAAGGACTGGCCTGTGGTGCTTCTGCCAGTGAAAATGGGCTCCCAAGCTCCATATTCAGCAGCCACGGGCTCCTGCAACCCTCTGTCAGTGAAAATGGAGCCCAGGAGGGCTACATGGCCTGTTTTCGCTGTCAGAATGTTCAGGATACTACAGACGCCCCCTACAGGAGTGACATCAAGCTGGTCACTCCCACTCTGGCCCCGCCACCCGACCCTCCTGAAGTCAAACACAACCCTAATGAGATCCTCCATGAAATCAAGTTTTACATCCCTGGCTTACATGGATCTCCCAAGTCTATTTATCCCTTTAAAGATTCATTGTCAAGGAACTACTGGAAGTAGCCTGCATGTTGAAATGTGCTCTGTCTCCTTTTATATCCCAATGTAGTTCCTTGAGGAGTAGAAATGTTAGTTGAGGATACAAAGGAAGAATAAAGAAGAGCAATGACTGCATTTGGTTAGGTATTTATTCGGAATTTAGCTTACGGTGATTAAATGGGAGCTCTTTCCCTTGACATTTCCTCCCCATCCCAACCCTGCATCGAATAGACATTTATCCTGTCACTATAGCTGCTGCTGTTACTCATCCACTTGATTTACTCAGTGGCTGGAGGGCTTCCAGGGCATTTCCTTGCCTCATTAGAAGAAAGAAGAGCAACTCCATAAAATAAAACCAACAATAATAAAAAAAGAACTCTCCGAGAGAATAAGCACAAATATATATACCATGTGTCCATTAGCTTGAAAATGACTTAAATGTGAATTTTCTGCTCAACCTTTTCTCTGCCTACCTTTCCAGACAACTGGAAATAAAAATCATTGACCCACGCTTACTTCTTTTTAAAAAAATATCTACTACATGGATCCTGGGACTACTCAGCTCTTTGTCAGATTTTAATGATTATAAAGGTAAATGTTCTCCCTTGCACATATGTGCTAATCGTTCCCGACTCTAGGGGGCAGTGCTCATTGCAGTTTCAAAGCTGAAGAGCCAGTGCTGTCCGAAGACATCTCCGTGGTCATGTTGTAGCAGAAAATGAGACAAGACCAGTTCTTTGTCAGAGGGAGAGGTTTATTTGCGCAAAAGTTCAGTAGCAATTGGTCAAGCAAAATCTGAACCCCGAAGGGCAGTTGTTTACAGTCTTTTATACTCTTAGACAACTTATCGATCATCCCAAAGTACCTGGCTTTCCTGTGTCATGTAGACCCCCTTCCTGTGTCATGTAAACCTTGTACACAATCTCCCAAAACAGAGACATGACATTCATTACTCATTTACCTCCCCACAGGGGGTATTGGTACCAATATCCTGTTTCATTTGTTTTAGTTAGGTGAAGCAAACAGAACAACTAATCTTAAGGGTAATTATTCCTTTTTCCCATTCCACATGGTAAAGAAACTTAATACCCAAATAATCTGTCTAGTTATCAAATTCTCTTTTAATGTGGCCGGCATGACTAAACGCCAAAGGCACATGGAACGCTGTTACCTTCCCAACAAAGGTGGTTCTATTTTTTCTACTCATATTTTTTACATGCTTTCGAACTGCTAATTCGGCAGAAGCTGGGACAAGTAACAGGAGCTCACTCCGTTACGCGGTGCTAGGGATTTAAACTGCAGAACTGCTGACCTTTCTTATCCCCAAGCTCAGTGTCTTAGCCACTGAGACACCATGACCCTTGTTTTAATGATTATATACACATGTACTGCATATTTAGAGAATTTGTCATGAATGATCTCATGAATCCTTGTGAAGGTTCAATTGTAGATCAATCTTAGTATCCCCATATTTCTATGTTGTATTTCAGCTGGGATCTGATGAAACTAGAAGCATTACCATTTATTTGTGTAACTCACAAGAATCAAATTATGAAAAAGAACAAGTCTTAAAAATAATGTTGCAGATTTAGGGCTGAAGCTCAAAAAAAGGACCAGCAAGTATTGCTGGCCTATATATACTCAGGCAATCATGCCCTCTATCTCTTTCCTGCTGAAGTGCCCAGCTCTTGTATAAGTCACCACTAGTTTGTTTCATGTTTTAATTCTTATCTATTTTAACTTTGAGAACCATAGAAATAAACCTAAATTAGTCCCAGATATTAACAGATTAACAGATTTGGAAGAGACCCTGTAAGTCATCTAGTACAACCTTCTGCCCAAGCAGGAGACCCTATACCATTTCTGACAGATGGCAGTCTAGTCTCTTTTTGAAAGCCTCCAGTGATGAAGCTTCCACAACTTCTGAAGGCAACTTCTGTTCCATTGGTTGATTGCTCTCACTGTTAGAAAATTTCTCCTTATTTCCAGGCTGGATCTCCCCTTGTTAAGTTTCCATCTATTATTCCTTATCTGGCCTTCAGGTGCTTTGGAAAATAGCTTTACTCTCTGTGGCAGCCCCTCAAATCCTGGAAGACTGCTATCATGTGTCCCCTAATCCTTCTTTTCATGAGACTAGCCATACCCAGTTCCTGCAACCATTCATTGTATGTTTTAGCCTCCAATTCCGTAATCATCATAGTTGCTCTTCTCTGCGTTCTTTCTAGAGTCTCAACATCTTTTTTATAGTGTGGTGATAATAATAAAGAAGCTTGTAGTTCAAGAAGCATGCAAGATAGAAAGAAGCTAACTACCCTGTTTCCCTGAAAATAAGGCCTGCCCAGATAATAAGCCCAATTGGGCTTTTGAGCACATGTGTTAAAATAAGTCCTCCCCTAAAATATTTAAACGTATGCGCAGCCAATCCCCACGATTTCCTGGGTGGAAAGGTGGGAACATGCCCCATATGAACCTGCCATTTATGTGGCAAGGCCTCGTGGAGGCCGCTCCCGCAAACCCTAGGTACCACGCTCCTTCTCTTACAATAGCAGTTAGACTTATATACCGCTTCATAGGGCTTTCAGCCCTCTCTAAGCGGTTTACAGAGTCAGCATATTGCCCCCAACAATCCGGGTCCTCATTTTACCCACCTCGGAAGGATGGAAGGCTGAGTCAACCCTGAGCCGGTGAGATTTGAACCACCGAACTGCCGAACTAGCAGTCAGCTGAAATGGCCTGCAGTACTGCACTCTACCCACTGCGCCACCTTTTAGTGACAGCCATAAAAAGAGCAGCAGGCCCAGTGACACTAGGGTTGGCAAGAGTGTGCCAGAAACAGTGACAGAACCTCCGCCCCTGTCTTGAGCAGCTGATCCGTGGGCTGTGGCTGAAGTTAAGGGCGGCCCTGTTCCTTAAAAATAATAAGATTTTCTCCAAAATAAGGCCAAGCGCTTATTTCAGGGAGGGGGGAGTCAAAAGAAAATAAGACCCTGTGTTATTTTTAGGGAAACACAGTAGTAATAAAGTTATGTTTGATGTTTTATCCAAACATGGTTGTAATTACTTGCCTGTTATGAGTAACATGAATATTTTATGCTATGATTACTATTTTTCAATATTAAATATGCTACAGGTACTCAATAACAACATATGCTTTACCTATGATGGGACATCTTCTGTTTTCTGATGAGAACAGAACAAGGAAATGGGTGGACACAGCTGCGTACATCACTGTTGAAAAGTATGAATACCTTTGAAGATTAGCTTGGCAATTAAGAGTTATTTTGGACAGGATGATTTCCAGCTGATTTAAAATGTCATTTTTTCCAATGGCCAAAAATAGTTTCTCTCCCTCTCTGTCCTCATCTTCATTTAGTTTCATTCATTCCTTTTCTTTCCTGTAGCCAGTGTGTTGTGTGTATGTGTGTGACTGGTACATAGAGATGAGAGATTGATTAATTAATTATATACATGGAACAAACTTTTTTTACAGGCAATTGATTTTAATTAATAGTTATTAATTCAACTGTGTTATTTTTAAACCTGCCTTTCCTTTATCTGGTGTCCTGACTTTTGACAAAGAGATGGGTACACTGCAGACAGTCTTCACGCCTAGCTATTACCCCCACAAGTTGTCAAAGATTTTCAGAAGGCGTTTGCCCTTGCCTTCTTCCTAGGGCTGAGAGAGAGTGACTGGCCCAAAGTCACCCAGTTAGCTTTGTACCCAAGGCAAGATTAGAACTCCCAGTTTCTAGCTTGATGCACAGCAGCACCAAACTGACTCTCTGAACAGAAGATAGAAGCAAACATTTGACCAATTTTCCTGGGAGCTGCATGGCCCAGCAAAACTGGTTCACTCCCAGGTTCCAGCAAAACAAGAGATGTGTCTTTCAGTCAACACTTAGGGTGTTCTGAAATGAACAACAAGAAATGAACTAATGCTTTATGGTGCCATTTTTCACTTCTATTTCTATTGTCCGTATTCTCGTGTTTGGCCGGTGTTATTTTAATGTTATAAGGAAAGTCTGGACACTTTGATTGGTTTATATATCGCTTATATGACATAAGCTGCCAAGAAACTTTAAGTTGCAATAGGATGAAAACATATTAAATAAACACATCAGCATATAGTTTCTTGTAAAATATGAGGCATAAGGTAGTACGTTTATGTACTATTTTATATTAAAAAATGAAAAGTAGAACTAAAAGTAGTTCATTCTCCTTAGATTATGAACTGAATTTTCAAATGCTATCTATAATTGGAATTATAATTTTAGCATTTTAGATGGCATTATTTTAATGCCATTTAAAATATTAAAAGGAATGAAATTGTTTTTCCCCCTTTAATAGCTCTATTGTTGATGTCTTTATGAAAAAACTTGAGAATATCACATTCTGTTTGCAAATGTTTGGCTAGAGTATTAACTGCCAACAATGTATGCTTGATTAAGGATAAAATGGAAGTAATTATGCTGCCTTCTAATACCAAATTTAGATGGGGGATGTTGCCAATATTGTAACTCAAAGGCCATGGAAGACAAGGAAGAGGTCTTTGAATGCTCATCAGAATATAAAAATGCAGCAGGAGGTGTCCTGCTGGATCAACTCAACCCAATAGCTCAGTGTTTCTCAACCTTAGCAACTTGAAGATGTCTGGACTTCAACTCCCAGAATTCCCCAGCCAGTGAATGCTGGCTGGGGAATTCTAGGAGTTGAAGTCCGGACATCTTCAAGTTGCCAAGGTTGAGAAACATTGCGAATAGCTCATCTAGTCCAACATTCTGTGCTATGGTTAAAAGTTTCTGGTGCTCTGTGCGCCTTCAGTATTTAGTCATGCCAGCCACATGACCACGAAGATGTCTTTGGACAGCGCTGGCTCTTCTGCTTTGAAATGGAGATGAGCACCAGGGTCGGGAATGACTAGCATATATGTGCGGTGGAATCTTTACCTTTACCAGCTTCTTAGTGCTTTTGCTTGCTACATCTCATACATCATGTGGAAGAAATACAGCTCTTGGGAGAAAAACAGCTGTCCATTCTTCTTCTAAGAAACTGATCAAGATTTGTAGATGAAATCAGGCATCTCATACCAGTGTGGACAATCAGTGTGATCTAGTGTTTAATTTCTAGACTAAGACAGGACAGGGGAAACCAAGGTTCAAGTCACTCGTTCACTATTGAGCTAACTTGATAACTGTGGGCCAGGCACCATTTCGCAACTTAATTTATCTTACAAGGGTGTTGTAGAGATAAAATGAGGACAGTGCCTTGAGTTCCCAATGAAACTGTGTTACATAAATGCAGTCCACCCTTCCCTCCCTCCCTTTATCTGGCATAGGGATTGGAGGTTTAGAATGCAATGCTTTTCATCCGGTATGGATCAGTCACCTCTATATTATTGTAAATGTAATAATAACAATATTTCATTTAAAGATCTCTGCTTTGATCTAAGATGAAAATTAAAACGTGGAGTAAAGAGAACCATTCTTCTCCCTTGCAAAATAGCCTGGGCGCAAAAGTGCACATTGTACTCTCTTACATCTGAAGAACATCTTCTGTGTTTTATGTGACTCCTGTAGAAATATTTCATGCAAAATTCTATTACAAGGGGAGATTCAGCTAACCGAACAAAAGACTAAATATGCTTGAAACAATTTATTCATTCTTTGATCTATAAAAGGAAAAGAGAGTTTTGAGCATTCATAATGCCCGAATCCCTTTTTTTCCTTGACATTCATAAGGGCTTCTGGTAACTGATTGAGAATCAGAAATTCAAAAGAAGTCCCATAGGATTAAGTAAAATGTTTTTGTCAGTAGTAGCATTTGTTGAATTTCTGCCTGCTATCTAACAATTACTGGAACAATATTGATGTCAAGAAGAAAACTTTAGTTTATATAAATTAATTTACCTGCAAATACCAAAGGGTAGGAACTGGCTCCATGTTCAATATGCTTTCTCTTCACCTACCAGATCCCAGATTATACTCAATGATGAGATTTGAGATAAGGTAGCCTGGAAAAATAGTATCCTCAAAACCCAGGCAGCTGCCACCGCCCAGGGGAAACAGACCTTAATTACTGAGCTAATTTAATGATTGGCTTGATTTGAGAGAAAGCAGCTCTTTATAAGGATGACTTCACAGTTATTGACATTTGATGGAGACAAATAGAATTATTAGTGAGGAATGAAGGGTGGATGAGTAAATACATTCTCAGTGGATCTCAGTCAACCTCCTACTTCTCAAGTCAACTCTAGGATCTGAGTACTACTGCTCACCCAATCCCAACATTCAAGGATTCTAGACCTGCCCTGCATGGAATTATTTTATGCATTCTTCCCAAGTTACCAGTATGGAAAATCAAAGTACTCTTCATTTTTAACATTTAGTTCTTCCAATTCCTCTGAGTCATAATTTATATCCACCGTGCTGTTCTCCATCTCTATGGGTTTGTATTTTAGAGAGCGATTTTGGGTGCTTTGTGCATTCGATGAGCTAGTAAAATTTTGAAAGACTAATATAAACACAATTTCATTGTTTTATACAATTTGCTTCAGTAACAGAAATGTACTTTGTTAAATTTTGGGGGGTAAATGTCATGATTTTCAAATATCTTTGACATCTTTTGTTGTAACGCAAGTCTTATTATTTCTGATCAATTTAAGAACACTTTCTTGTTGAAAGATCACTTCCACAGCCACAAATTAGGATCTATTGTATTTATTTTTGGAAAGTTTACAAAGGGATTTCAAGTGGCCAACCTCCTTAACTTGCACAAAATGATTGGGTGTGAGCCGCCTTTCTATGATGTCATAAATATACCATATGAACTGAATGCAAATTTATCAGATTGATTTCCCTCCTTGGGAATGTTAACCTTCTCAATGATTATAAGGAATATGAATATGGGGTTTCAAACTGGAGGCCCCTGAGCCGGATGTGTCCTACATAGGTCATGCCCACTCCAGCTCCATTAATGGAAAAAACATCACGAAACATCACATGACGGCAACAGCACTTGGCACTTAGACTTATATACCACTTCATAGTGCTTTACAGCCCTCTCTAAGTGGTTTACAGAATCAGCCTATTGCCCCCAACAATCTAGGTCCTCATTTTACCCACTTCGGAAGAATGGAAGGCTGAGTCAACCTTGAGCTGGTGAGATTTCAACTGCTGAACTGCAGCCAGCAGTTAGCTGAAGCAGCCTGCAGTGCTGCACTCTAACCACTGCGCCACCTCGACTCAATGTGACGGTGTGACTTTGACATAGATGGAGCATTTGTCTAGCTCAATAAAAAACACTCTTCTGTTCTTAGCAGGACATCTCAGATGCTTGCTTTCTTGTGCTACGAAATTGCCGAACAAAAAAGAACAAAAATACCAGTGGCTTTTCTTAAAATCACCACAGGTCTTTTCATGTTAAAATAGGTAAATACTTCCATTAAGAGAAAAAGAGTAAAGTAAGTTGTGTTTTGGGTATCTCTGGAAATCCCCAAATAATAGACTTTTCTAGAGGACTTAGATTGCAATTCCTCTGTTTGTGGGAAAGAAAGGAAGATGATTGCAACACACATCTATAGTCTACCAGGGCTGAGGAAAGTTGCCATAAAGTTGTCAACTTTAATTCTGGCTGGGAAGGAGGAATGAGGTGGCCACATGTCATTGCTGCCAAACATTTTCCTTTAAAGCAAATTTAGACATTGGAGAATCATCTAGAGCTTTTCCAAAAACTGCCACAGGACCTCCTCATTTACTGTGAAGACAACTTAGCCTTTAACAAACACTAGTACAGCACTAAGCCGAAGGACTCTTTTGAGCCCTACATTTTGCTGGGTTTATTGTGGCAAAATAATGTCACTTTAATGAAGCATTTTGAGATTTGTTTCCCATTAAAAAGAAACTCGGGCTGTGGAAGTAGAGCACAACGGACCATGGCAACATGTTTGTTATGATCGCTTACCGGAGCTCTAGAAATGACTTTTAAATGGATATTATTAACCTAATGAGCAGTAATGGCTGCTCTGAAATTATCGAAAAGCAATGGGCAATTTCTTTATTTAGTTGTTGGATACTATGTACTTTCAGATTTCCCACTGCAAAATGTCATACTAAATATAGTTTTCAGGGTAACGGCACTTCTACTTCACACTTATTTTTGTCACTATTTAAAGGAATGTCCCTGGGAAATTAACACAAGCCTTATTTAAGGATGTTGGGAAGGGTTGAAAATTATGGTGAAAAGAACCTTTTGTTAGTATTGTAACCTTTACATTTATAGGTAGGCATGTAAGAGTTTGCCCTGGTTAATATGGAAATAGGATGGGGAAGGAAGATTGATGGCCGGGGAGGGGAAAGGGATTACCTCCTGACTTTAAGTGACAAATGACAAGGTTGCTGATAATGCCCTGGTTTCTTCCCTTCATTGCCGCAAGGAATGAGATGGTTCAGGTCTTCTTTATTATACAGTGTGTATGGAGTGTTCAGGGAGGGGTAGCACTTCTGGTGTAGCGGCATGTCATGTCCTTTTAGGGCAGCTCATTTTAGGGCAGCTTTAGGGGCAGCTCTTCCACCTTTGGTCCCTACCTGTCACTCAGCTCTCACCTGTGGCTCCTAGTAGCTGTAGCATGCACAGCGGCCACACCCTGGGCAACAGCTTCGACGGGCTGGCCAAAACAGGTTGAGAGTAGCCTTTGGTTCATTGAACTTCAGTGAGTTAGGGACTTTTCTATCCCAAGCATGTGAAGACAGATTCCAGCAGATTGAGCGGATGAAACCTACTAGAATAGGACAACGGTCATGAAGGCAGTCTCTGCAAGCGATGTGGTACGCTAAGAGCATGGCAAGATACGAAAGATGCCCTGGTCAACCACTGTGCCCAGTCCATCTCCAAATGTCTTGACTCTTGTCCTGCTATTGGAACAAGATGGAATCTGAGAAGAGAGAGTGAGGCTAACTCTGCACATCTCTCCCTCTCTTTAATCCAATTCACATGCAGGTCTTGACATCCCAGATGCCAAGGTCCTATTCAAATATGATGGACAAACTTCCTTATACAGTATCATCTTGTTGGACGCAGGAGTTCTACCTTCTCTGTTGCAACACCTGCCTTGAGCAACATATCTGTACAACCCAGACCATACTAGCCTAGTGTAAGGTCTGAACATCTGTATGTTTCCCCAGGAAGTTAGGCAAGCTCTGTTGCTTATTTTTTGGGTGGGGAGGTGGCTTGGAATGTATTGTTGACCATAGGTGTCATAGCTATTGTACTGAATTTAAAGGGAAATGGGTGGCTTAATATATGTAAATGCTAAGTCATCCCTTAAGATTCCTCCAAGTATACTTAAACACAACAGGCTTGGTTTTGAAAAGTATGTGTGCACATGTGTATGTGTGTACCAATTCTATTAGGCATCCTTTGTTAGCTAGTGTTTAAAAGAGCTTCTGGCTCTTTTATGAACTCGGTATAGTGTGCATGTTTTCCATTGAAAAGAAACTCGAGCTGTGGAAGTAGGGCACTATAGTCCATGGCAACATGGAGATAGTGTCAGTGTATATTCGTGAACTGGAATAGGGCTTAGTAACAAGGTCAGCCAATGGGAGCTGAAACAGTTTGGAGCCCGGGCATGGCTTAGCTCTGTAGCTCTGAGTCTCAAAACTAGTCTGCTGCTCTGAAACTGAAAACTGTTCTCTGCCTGTGTTTTGCTCGTATTTGCTATCATGTTGGAAAAACCTGTTCGGGTATTGTATACTTATTTCATGTGTAATATTATATATAAAGAGAAGTTAATGAATCCTGCTGAATCAGTTACCTGTGTGTGCTTTCTGGATTGATTGCTGCAACAAACTCTGACAGATAGCAATAGCACTTAGACATATATAGCCCTCTCTAAGCAGTTTTAAAGAGTCAGCTTATTGCCCCAACAATCTGGGTCCTCATTTTACCCACCTCGGAAGGATGGAAGGCTGAGTCAACCTTGAGCCTGGTGAGACTTGAACTGCCGAATTGCTGGCAGCTAGCTGTCAGCAGAAGTAGCCTGCAGTACTGCATTCAAACCACTGCGCCATCACAGCTCCTGTGGATACTGAGATGGTGGATACTGTTGCACATCCCGGCATGTGCACCTTTCCTTTTGCATATGCCGGGATGAAAAAGGTTTATATGATCTGAAGATTAATGTTTTACTCACAAGAACAGATGTAACTTTGTTGTTGCCCAGCTGGAGAGATGAAGTCATCACACATTTTCCTTTGCATACTATTTTAATAATGCCCTTGTCATTTAACAATCCCAGTAGGTTGTGTGAGGAAAATATTCTTTTTCTACTAACAGATTTAACCTTGGAAATTTTCAGGAGGGTTCTGTTCATATTCTGTCCCATTGCCACTATTGTTTGGAGGCTCTTAGTATAGTTCTATGATCTGAATTTTGTATACTTATTACATGTTTATTTATTTTTAATTTATTTACCATGTTTAGAAACTGCCGATCTGCCTCACAGATCAATTTTGTGTTCTGTGGAAATCTATCATTCAAAGCATGATTTCATTTAAGCTTTTTGTATATTCTTTTTTGTTATCACATCTGTCTATCAGAGGTAGACCACCTCTGGTAGAATAACAGAATACTAGAGGTGGTATTCAGCAGGTTCTGACCAGTTCTGGAGAATTGGTAGGAAATTTTTTAAATAGTTCTAGAATGGATATTTTACAGTATTTTTTCCCTGCCATGCCCACAGAACCGGTAGTAAAACATTTTTAATCCCACCATTACTGTCTACCATATCTATAGTACCTCTATCCATCTTTCATTGTTACCTACCTACCTACCTACCTACCTACCTACCTACCTACCTACCTACCTACCTACCTACCTACTTACCTAGCTAGCTAGCTAGCTAGCTAGCTAGTCCTCTCTCCCACCCTCCCTCCCTCCCTCCCTCCCTCCCTTCCTATTATATGTAAAGTATAAAGAACTTCTTGTCTTAGATTCTAAATAAAGGAAATTATTAGCTATGTATGTTTCATGCCTACACTAAACTTAAATTTTAAGAAAAAATCATTAAGCATGTGTAAGTATGTGTATGTGCTTCAGCTCAACTATATTGAAGATAATACAATAAATGGAATTGAAGAATGGACCAGAAAGCTGAAACATATTTAACACCTTGTTGACTTTGTTGTATATCACAGCTGTAAAAGATCTACTACATATCATAATTCCCTAAAGTGGCATCCACCAAGTCTGACCGCAACAGCTGTTTCTGTGCAAAAGATTATCTGAACAAAGTGTATGAAAAATACCCAGTCTCCCAGCTTAGCACTTTAAAGATGTGTTGGGTTATGTGCAGCCCACAGAAAATGGGATGTGTAGCCCAATACATCATAGAGGAAAATGGTTTGAAAAGACTGACACTATTTAAAGCAAATTTCATTACTAAATTAGGAACCAGCATGACGGCTGAGATGGCTGAGATGGAAGTAATCTAATGTTAAATTCAGAGCACAAGGCCATGCTTGTATTCTAATAGTCTTTGGCTTACTATAACTAGCAGAAAAAAGGCTTATCTAATGCCTTAGCTTACTTTTTTTATGAACTAATTTTTTTCATTGCATCCCATATATTTTTCTGCCTTTCCAACTGTATAAAATGCATTTCTTAAATACTGCAGATGTTCGGCTTAGTTGTGGTGTCTTCCACCTTCTATGGAGATAGAAATAGTCTTCTACAGTCTAGATCAGGTCAACTTCACCACCATACATGTACACTGGAGGAATTCTAGTATTATCATTGTAATTGATATACTATGATGGAATTACTGATCTAGGCGGTATATACAAAAACCATGTACCCAATGGGGGGCGGGAAGGCCTTGCTACCATTTCTTCTTCTTTGACTACCATCCAAAATTCCCTTTTTGCAAGCCTTGGAGACCTTTCTGACTATGATTTCTACACATGGATAGAAGAGCTTTCTACCATTTTGAAACAGAAATTGCATTTATAGCCCTAAAGGGGGAATGTGTGGTTAAACATCAGAGGAAAGCTCCAAAATTCATCTTGATTATCCAAAGAGTATCCAGAATAGCAGAGTTGGAATGGACTTTGGGGAGGTCTTCTAGTCCAACTCAAGCAGGAGACCCTGTACTATTCCAAAAAAGCAGCTGTCCAGGTTCTCCTTAAAAGCCTCCGGTGATGGAGCACCCCACAACTTCTGAAGGCAAGCCGTTCCACTGGTTTCTGCCTTGATTTACTTACCTATTTCAGAGGACAATTCTGTACAGTCTAACAGAGAGCTTTAGTATTAAATGGAAATGCTCTTTTGCCCATAAAAGCCACATGTATAAAGACATAAAGGAGGCATTCTTGATGGTTATCATGTTCTGGTTCATAAAAGGGTCCTGGAAATCTATCAAAGTATGAGCCTGCATTTCTTTAGAAATACTGAGAGTGTGTCAAGGGAGTCAGAGAAGATAAAAGAGACTGTAAACAAAGACTGATGCCATCCCTTCAAGATAGCCCAGGTCAGAAAACAGACTCCACAAGGACTCTTAGATTCTGACTTAGGGTCAGAATCTTGAAAGTGGCTCTTGAAAGCTTGGCATAGTTTCTTTCTCTCTAATACCATGCAGAATTACGGCAGGGTTATGTTAAATCTCTTTCTTACGCTTACTACTTTCCTAGGCCTGAGATTTTGTTTACAATCGCTTTTCTCTATTGGTGGCTCTTTCATTTCTTTGCCTAAGTTACCTTTTCCTTCAGGGTAAAAAGCTCTGACAGCTAGGTAGAAAGACAGCTAAGGTGAAACCATAGTCATGAACATCTAGATCAAGGGTGAAATCCAGCAGGTTCTGACAGATTCAGGAGAACCGGTAGTGGAAATTTTGAGTAGTTCGGAGAACCGGCATATACCACTTCTGGCTAGCCCCAGAGTGGGGTGGGGATGGGAATTTTGCAGTATCCTTCCCCTGCCACATCCACCAAGCCACACCCACAGAACCGGTAATTAAAAAAATGAATTTCACCACTGATCCAGATATCTAGTTTGCTCGCACAACTTCCTAAACCAACAAGCTCTAGCCATTTCTGGATTGGACTACTGTAATGCGTTTTGCATGGAGCTGCCCTTGAAGAATATTTGGAAGCTTCAGCCAGTGCAGAATGCAGCAGCCTGGGCCTCTATGTGTATTCCTAGGGCAGTACATACTATACTTCTCCTCTACAGGCTCCAGTGGTTGTCAGTTTGCTTCTGGGTCCAATTCAAGGTGCTGCTTTTATCCTGTGCAGGATTCCTGCACAGGATAGGGGGTTGGATTAGAAGACCTCCAAGATTCCTTCCAAATATATAATTCTACAGGCATTTTCACTCTTTGTCCAGAAGGCAAGGTAAATACATCTCAAGGTTCCAAAGGTGAGGACCATCTCAATATTCATTCACTGATAATGATCTCATTTTTCTTTAAGAAATGAATACATTAAAAATAAGATAGATGATGCTCCTTTGTTCCATTCAGTGCATCCCTCGCTACTTTTGATTGTCAGCACATTCTGAACTCTCATTAGTCATTATTCTAGCTATGCTGCAATTACTGGTTGGCATGAATAATGGCGGTGGAAACTTGTATTTTGATTATCATGATTATTTTCTCCAAGGACAAATCATATGCAACTTGCGGGTTAATTGGAAGGTCCCAAGGGGAAAGCAGGGGAAAAAAAATCAGATGAAAACAGGATTGAAAGATGCATGCACCCTTTTATATGACAAAAAGTGGCAAAACCAGAGGCACAAATGGTTTTGGAGAGCAATCCATGAGTCGGTGGAAACAACACGATATATTGATTTCATTTCGCCAAAGACTGAAAATGGGACTGGACCTCAGAAGGGAATTGGACATTGGATACCCTTTTCCTATCTTCTAACCAACACTTGAGGCTTTTTTGAGCTCCAAAGTCACAACAAAATCAGGTGTTCTGGGAGCTGCAGCAGGGATACAGAAAGAAGCGTTCAGATTCAATAAGGAGATGGAATTTGGACAAATGAGGAACAGGTGCAAGACAAGACAATTTGCACAAGGTTCCACTCTATTGAAATATATTGCTTTCTGAGCAGGTCTGTTTGTTCCTCTCAATTCCTATGGCAAGATAAAAGGCAAAAGCAGAACTGCTGTAACACAGACATTTCTCTCTCTACCTGAGAATCTATGCTAATAAATTTTCTGCAAGTACTCTTTTTTGGTTATTTAAAATATTTCATTTCTGAAGATTCTCTTACATAGTCTCTATTACTTTCAGCATATCTATCTATCTATCTATCTATCTATCTATCTATCTATCTATCTATCTATCTATCTATCTATCTATCTATCTATCTATCTCTGTGTGTGTGTGTGAGTGTGTGTGTGTGTATGTTCCAGCATAATTCTGGAACACCTTGAGCAATTTCAACCAAACTTGGTACACAGATTACTTACTCTCTGGAAAAAAAAATACTGTGCGGGTAACACACCCCTAACATCCCTCCGGATATGTGTTCTCTTAAGATACAGCCTGTTGTGCCTTAAAATGGCTTCTACTGTACAGCACAATGGAGTTGCCATGGTAACAGCTTCACAGTACTCCACAAAGGGGGCTCCCTCTGGTTAGGGGGAAAATGCAACATTAGAAATTACGTTTGGTCTGGACATTTCACCCCTATAAATAAATACCCAGCCAATGCCAGGTTATCAACTAGTATTTTATAAAGCGCAAGTGTTTTTTGTATGAAACACACATATACGAAGCCATCAGTCAGTGAGACTTCAGCCAGAATTATAGTTTTAAAAAGCATTTTCTTGTCTCTACATAAGACACAAGCTTGAAAGAACTACAACTCCTTCAACCGGGAATCTTTGGAAAAAAATCCTGTTTACCCATAGGAGACTATTTATGGTTATGCTTCTTTAAGGTCTTAATGATTCCTGAATGCCTTTGTTACTTCATGAGACTTCTAAGTGTCTGTTAGCAAACCAGAAACACATATAGGATCATACTCTATGGACCTTGCTATGAATATGAGTTCTCTATTCAGCTGGATTGTTCTATCTTTTCTCCTCTTTTCTCTCTCATATTCATCTGATCCACCAGCATCACAAGATGCTCATAAGTAGGTTCGGTCACTGCCCTTAGAATCCTCTCTGGGGAGAGAACTGGAAGCGGTAAAGTATTGATCTATTTTTCTCAATGAAGAAAAAAATAGCTTCCTCCAGGCATATTCTTGGAGGCTTTGAGTATATCAACAGCAATAGCTCTTCCATAAATCCTTAATCTGTCCTGTTTAAAAGATATTTAAATTTAGTAGCTGGAGCAGTGGGGTTCTCCAGTGAGCCAGAACATACAATTGTGTTTGTTTGTGTGGAGAAATTTGGCTCCTGCATGAGATAATCTGCGCTGTGATTGGTTGCTGTAAGCGTGGAGGGGGAGTTTGCTTGCTTGTCTTGTTTAGTGTATATATAGATGCAAAATTTATTTATTTATATAAAACTACAACTTGGTGTCTGTGTCTCTGACTTCATTTGGACGCCTGCTGCACAACTCTCTGGCATGTCCATTGAGGGAGGGAGAGGGAGAGCGAGAGAGAGCAAGAGAGAATTTTGCATTCCCCATCTTCAATCCAAATTAGATCCCACATCTCTGCCCTAAATAGAGATTAGGTTGCCATGGCAATTTTCTGATAATGGGCTGTATATTCAATCTCTGGAAGCCATACAGGGGAAAAAATCCCTTCTGATAATCTAGTAGCATGAACCTAGTAAAACCCTGTATATGGGGACATGACATAATGTAATATCCATATCCCCCTGCTCTGAGAATTTAAGGAAGTGTGGACTGTGTATATCATTCTCATTGATTCTTTCTGATAACTTTTTCCCATATGGAACTAGGATCTCTGGCATCCACAGCAGGGATGGCTTCTGCCAGGCACTACTGCCGTTTCACTTGTGGGCTCGCTACACACGCTGTGTGCTTGATGCATGCTGTGCATGCATGATAAGTGCAATAAAAATTGTTCTGCACATGCGCAGAAGCAAAAACCAAGATAGCGGCATCTATGGCGCGTCCCGGAGAACCAGTTCGGGGACGTGGCAGGCCTGGGTCGCTGCCGGTCCAGCGACCCAGGCCGCCAAACCACTACTGGTTCAGCCAAACTGGTCCAAACTGGTAGGAACCCAACACTGATCTACAGCCATTTTTATCTGCAGGGGGAAAAATTGTGATGAGCTGGGTTTAAATGTCCACCATAGCAATGTATCACTGAGTAGAACCTCCCAACAGATCTTTTCGTTCAACTGTTTCCTAGATTATTGATACCTCTTGATAAAAGAGTGTGAAAGTTAAGGTACAAGGCCAAATTCTATACAAAGAATGTACAGTTCTTGGGATGGACCCAAGACTAAACTATCCTCACTTCTCCCTTAACACTCCAATTTAACATCACAGTTTACTTGTTAATTTCATCCCTTTATAGGAACCATGCCTGCATTTTTTTAATTAACTCTAAGCACTCCCAGAGTAGTTGGCATACAGCAGCTTAATTACAGAAGCATTTTTTTTTAAAGGGAATAATAGAAGGTGCTGGAAGATTAGCACAGCAGGGCTATAATAAGGCAAAAAGCCAGAATGATATTGTACACTTGAAAAACACAGGGCTATAGAAAGGCTTTCACCTGGCACCTGTAAAAGGAAAATGAAGATGGAGTCAGAGACAACCTGTTGAATGAAGAATGGGTTGCCACAAAAGAGAAGGGCTTTTCTCATTGCTGGTCAGCCTCCTAGGTAAACCACACAGAAAACATGACTAGATGGGCTAATTCTACTTTATTGTAAGGTAAGAGTAACAGAGTCTGAGAGTGCAAACTTTTCACCACCGGTTTTAACTGTTTCACCCATTAAGGTGAGCCCTTCCTAAGTTTCTTTCTCTGATCATTAAGCCACTGGGGACTCCTGCTTCACTTGTATGATTGCTTCCTAGGCAGCATCTGTTTCCCTCATTTCACCAGGTTATCCGCACATTTTTTACATTGACTTCAGTGGTGGTGTTCAGCCAGTTCGGACTGGTTCAAGCGAACCAGTAGTGGCGACCTGCAGGTGGACCCAGGCCCATCCACCCACCAGCCCCAGCTCTATGCCATCCTATTTAGCCATGTTTTCTAAGCAGTGCACATGCATGCAAGCTGCGCGTGCAAGCAAAGTGCATGCATAGAAGGCACATGTGCTCCTGAAGCTCACAATTTCGGTGCATGGCGAACCCGTGATAAAATTATGTGAAACCCACCTCTGATTGACTTTCTCACCTCAAAGGAGAGTGGGAACATTGGAAGCTTACCTGGAATGTGTGTTCCTAACTTAATGCAAATGTTCAGGTTTACACAGTTCTTATAACTGGATTTGGAAGTAGGCCTGGAGCCATTGTTTCAGCTGGAAGAACTTACAGAATGCATTCCTTGCATCTGGTTCCAATTAAAACCCTGTACAAGCAACAGTCCTTAAATGCAAGGAAGTGTAGCATTTGTTATACTCATGAAGTGGCAAGTCACCAAGACATGTTGAAAGCACTCACTGGGGATTTTAATTCTACTCTTTCTGCAATTAATCCATTCAGACTGATATTTTCCTCCTGTCAAAGCCACTGTTTGAATCTTGAACTTATGAGCAATGAATGATTTCCAGTTGCCAGGAAACCAATGAATCTTTTTTCAGCGTTTCATTTTAGAGTACCTTTGTGTTGAAATTCATCATACTTAGAAGACACAACTTACTTTAACATTAAAATGTACCCAAACTATAGTCTTTTTTTTCCTGAAGAGAATTTCTGTAAATCTCCTTTCACTTCCTCTTTATTGGTTGATTGTTTCTTTCATTTACAGGTAGTCCTTGACTTACAACAGTTCATTTAGTCACCGGTAAAAGTTACTATGGTGCCCCCAAAAAGTGACTTATGACTATTTTTCACATTTATGACTGTTGCAGCATCCACATAGTCATGCAATCAAAATTCAGGTGCTTGGCAACTGATTCATATTTATGATGGTTGTCATGGCCTGGGGTCATGTAGCCACCTTTTGACAAGAAAAATCAATGGGGAAGCAAGCCACTGAGTTTAAGACTTAAGAACTGCAATGATTCACTTAACAACTATGGCAAGAAAGGCTGTAAAATGGGGTAAAATCACTTAATGACTGTCTCATTTAGCAACAGAAATGTGGGGCTGAATTGTGGTCACAGGCTGAGGATTACCTGCATCAAAAATTTCCAGAAACATATCAAACATTTTTTATTAAGTTATAAAGTATTATAAATGCAAAATACAAAAGTAAATAAAAGAGCAGTGAAAGGGGAAGGAAGGGAGAGAGAAGGGAGGAAAGGTAGAGAAAAGAAAAGACTTCCAACTCTCTGTTGCAGGAGAATAGGGCATTAATATCAAATCACAGCTTTTTGTTTTTCCATAATAATTAGAACAAACCCGCCATCCTGGGCCCAACGTTTGGGAAGCCAGGCTATGCCTGTCACAAGCCAGGACAAAGGGTGAGTGATGGAGGAGTAACACCTCCTTAAAAAACCTTGGTTCAGCTGGCTCAGCTTGTAGTACCTCATAAGCGTTCCTTTCCAGGGTTACAGGAGAAAACAATCACTGGTTTTGAAGGCGGAAGAGGGCTTTACGCCACAACAGTAGATAAAGCAACAGAACCCTCTTCTAGGAGAAGGGAAACTCTGATTACAAACCTCCACCGCCTTGTGGCTATATCCACTACTGGAAAAGGCTTCAGGAGTCAACCTCGAGGCAAAATCTGGAGCCGGAGTCCCAGAAGCAGTTCGTGACTGTAACTCCTGTAACCAATCGTATCAACTCTGCCATTCCATTGGACTATTTCAGCGATATGGAGAGGGGGGAATCTGCTGCTTGGGTAACAGTCTATCCTCCATATTAATCTACCCAGGCCTCACGCTCTGGAGAGGAGACTCCAGCTTTGACCTCATTCCAGAGCATGATACCATAGTCTTTGAGACTAAATGATGCCAATGCAATGTAGAACAAGTCATTTCTGTAAAGATCTATCAATCCAATCTGTAAAACCCAAAGTCTAAATTACATTCTTTTCCACATCACGCACGGACTTCAGAAGTGATTTCCGTGTGGAAACAAAAGTACTTATTTTCTTTTCTTTAATTAGAGTAGCCAGTTTTGCCATTTCAGCCAACTCCATTTCTAGAAACAATATGATAATGGTCCTGATTCTTGCCACATAACAAGATCTGATGAACTTGCCTCGGAGGAGACTTAGCACCAAAAAGACCCAAAGACAAGTTAAACAGCAATGCTGCAGCTGAATCGGAGACAAAGAATCAATTGAGGAAGAGGAAACCATGAAGATAAGGTTCAGCAACTAGACTAGCATATTGATCAGTTGGACATTCTGCATTTAAAAACTGTTTTTCAAGAACATTGAGAAGATGTTCTTCAAGAACGTCAAGAACATCTTCTCAATTCGTAAAGGAAGAAGACCCCAGATTTCCACATTCCTGAGGATGGTCAGACCCTATTTTCCCCTAAATTACACTACACAGAATTATCCCCTTTGGCTTTGCTCTACACTGACAGTTGAGGAGGATGGGTTAGGTTAGCTGACTGGGAGACAGGCTAACACCATACAGGATGAAGGCAAAACAAAATACTTGGCTGGATTAATTTATTATAATTAAAGATTTTTCAATGACTCTCAGAAGACGGCAGCACCTAGCTGACCCTGAAAGATGTTGGATTTTAATCAAGGTCAATTCAGTTTAATTCCTGGTTGAGGCAACCACACTCAAGAATTCCCAGAGTGTTGGATTGACTGGGAAGTTGTATTGAAAATGGGATAGTAGTCTTGATCTCATGCCCCTCCCACTTTTTGCACCTATAAGATTTAAATCAGCTCAGGCATTATGTGCGTAACTTAACAAACCAGTACTGTAAGTTTCTCCAAACACAAACCTAGAAAAAATTACTTACTATAGCAAGCTTTGCGGGTCCTATTATTTGAATTATAAATCAGTTCACCGACAAAAGCACGCCTGATGAAACCGCGGCAAGAAAACCGCGAGTTCTAAACTGCACCGATGAATGAGTGCAGAAGCGCGCCGACAACAGCGCGCCAACAGAAGTGCGCTCTAAACCTAACCCTAAACCTGAACCTAACCCTGAACCTAACCCTTACCTTAACTTAAATAGCACTTCTGTCGGCGCGCTGTTGTGGATGCGTTGATGATGTCGCGGTTTTCACGCCACGGTTTTGTCAGTGCGCTTTTGCCGTGCGTGCATTTGTCAGGTCATGTTATAAATCATGTATAAATCCCAAGTCTTTTACTTTTTTTACTTTTTACTTTTTTTTTTTTAACTTTTGCCTTTATTTGTATGCCGCCCTTTTCCCTAAGGGGACTCAGGGCGGCTCACAATTCAAAAGGGAGGGGGAAACAACAAACAATAAACAATACAGCATATTAAAAGAGAAAAACGCAACAATCACACAATATGTGTATTCCTATTTGTAATAGCTAAGATTAAGAGGGCAACCTGAAAAACTTAATCTAACAGCGACTAAGAGTAGGCAGAGCAACTGTCATACACTAGAATCAATGTTTCCCATATCTATATAGCCAAAACTCTATACGATAAAATGGCAGCTCTATGGAGGCTGCAGTTGTCATTTGGTGGCTGCTGCTAAACTGAAGACATATGGGTTGGTATATTTTCTCTCTAGATCTTCTCATATTTATTCAGTAAAATCCTTTTGGCATTCCACACTGGATGTTTTGGAGTCCTCAAGAATCAGCTGTTTTCTGGCTGTATGCTGGGGGCAACACAGTAAATGTGCTGGAATTCATCACACATTTACACATTGAGGTAAAAAAAGACTATGGAAGAAGCTGGTAGCAAACCATCTCTAGCCTCTTCCGAGCATCTTTATCTTTAGAAACACAATAAATTGGTCAATCTATGATGCTACTAGCCTAATGATGCCTTCTACAATTTCTGACATGATGTTGTTTTGTCCCACTTAGGGACCCCAAGGACTGAGTATGCAGAGTACACACTTTATACTTGAGCAAACTTCCTCTTGCCTCTTTTATTGCTGCTTTTAAAAAAAAATTAGCTCCCTTACAAGATCAGAATATTTGGAGTTCTGCAGCCTTTCAGTCTACTGGGGTGGAAAACACAAGCCTGCATTATTAAAGAGTCAGTATTTAGAAAGTGTTTTAAGAGGCTGTTGAAATGTCACTATGATGATGGCTGAAATGTGCTGCAGTCAGTATATTATATATCAAGTCCCTGAAAATGAGAAGAAGTCCCGATCAATTATGATCTGTCACATTGCAAGCACAGTGTCTGATAAGCATTTACTATATTTACTGTCTGAAAATAAGCTAGACAGAATGTAGCTATTATAGTAAGAGAATAAGCTAGATGGAATCTAAGTGAGACATAGCACATTGAATTAAAGTACTAGGCCAGGGGTGTCAAACTTGGGGTAGTTAGATATGGCCTGTGGGGCCACCCTGGAAACAGCGAAGGACCTGCTGCTGATAAGCAATTTTAATAAGTGAACAAATGAAAACTGGTACATACATGCAGCGACGTCTTGTTGAAAAATGAAGGAATAAGATCTCTGTTTGAAGGTATGAAATGCAAGGACAATAATGAATATAAGTATACTTTCTGGGGAAAATAATGCTAATGTTAACTGAATATATATTGTAGAATGAAAATGAGGCTTTTAGTTATACTAGATGAAACATTTGAGACGGTAAATATTATTTGAAGATGTAGATGTTAAAACACTTGTAACCAAACGACATGCTGCATGTGATGATGGTTTTTTTTTTTAATCCTAGGTTATTGTGGTGTCTATCAAATATATAACAGAGAGATACGGGGTGTGTGTATGGGGGGAAACGTAGTAGGAATGGATTGCTACAGGCAGGGGAATAAGAAACGATACGAAATTATAATCTATTAAATGAAACAATGACTGTATAAGAATGATAAAGGTTAAAACACCTGTAATCCAATAATCCATCCTTTTTTTTCTCTGCCTTTCTTTTTCTATTGTTATGTGATTATAACAACAATAACAATAACAAAACAAAACAACAATAACAACAATAAAAAAAATTCTATTAAAAAAAAAAAGAAACAGCGAAGGACCGGTCCTCGGTGCTTCTGTGAGCAAAAACGGGGTCCCGAGCTCTTTTTTTGCTGGAAGAGTGCTTGGGCCATTACAAGTGCCCTCAACAGGAGTGACATTGAGCTGGACAAGCCCAATCTGGCCATGCCCTCCAACCCCTTCCCCCAAGATCAAACACAACCCTGATGCAGCCCTCAATGAAATCAAGTTTGACAAAAACTGTTCTAGACAGTTTTTGTTTTTCATTTAATTTTAATTATATATGAGTGTTCTTTGTTTTGCATCCCTTTTAAGTGTCTTGCATTGAATATTTTAATGGTTGGGATATTATTCTTAGGCTTTGTATTTAATGGTATTGTTGTTATTTTATTTGTATAGCAGCAGGGATTGTTATTTTCAGTATCTTCAAAATTAATTTCAACATTATCCTTAACCAGCCTATAAAGGTCTTTGATTTAACATAGATAAAAATATAATAAAATACTGCAAGGAAAACCATCTAACTCAACGGTAACATTATTATTAAAAGTGATATAAAGAGATGTTTGATATGCACATGGACCTTTATATATACAAGATGATTCAAGTTACTTGTGACTAGGAAATAAATAAAGAACACCAGAGCTTGGTGTTGCTCAGATAAAATAACTGTGATATTTATTTAACATAAGAAATAACTGTGGGACAAAACATTGTTGGCCACTCAATCCATCTGTGTGTGTGTGTGTGTCTGTGTGTGTGTGTGTGTGCGCGCGCACATGCGCATGTGTGTGTCTGTCTGTCTCCCCCCTCTCTCTGTGTATTTGTCTTCTATTAGAGACAGAGTCTGTTTCCTCACTGAAAAAAACTCACATTCTTCACAGCCATGTTTGATTCCTTCCCATCTTCTGCTTCAAAGCATAAAGTCATTGCCTATAATTATGAGACATCATGGGACCAATATAACTTGTCCTTTTGCTTACTTTTCCTCCTGCTGTCTTTCCCATTTCTAATCAATTTAGTAGCTTTGCTTTTCTCCCATATAGTTCCAATGTCATTTGGGCCAGGAATAGTTTTATGGCAACAGCTATTAGTACAGAATCTTGCAGGTCAGGTGCACCTTCCACTCCCTTGCTTTATATTTCTGTGAACTAAGAAGGGGCTGAAGAAGATGTTTCTCAAAATTAATTTTTTGGAATGGGCTCAAGCCCCGTTTATCTGATTGCTGCCTTAGTAACGCTCCTTGTCCTTCAAGGCCATTCCCAACATCTCACAGCCGCAGTATACAGATAGATCTGGTCTCCCCTGACAATTCTTTCCTTGATGAGCAGGCCTAATGTTCTAAAGCCCTTTCACCTATCAAGTAGGCATTTTATAACACTTCAGGGATCCATTCAACAACTTGCAAGATCAGTTTGCATTACCCTTCCAAGTGTGTGTGTGTGGGGGTTGCTCACTGAGATTAGGCCCTAGGCATATTTATCTGAGAGGGAGATTTGGTCAGATTTTCTATATCGCAGTTCAGATGCTTTAGGCACTACGCTAAACTAAACGGATAGTGATACCGGAGGGTTCAGAATAAAAGAGAAGGAATATCACATTTAATTTATGTTCTATAAGCTTACTCTAAACTCTTCCTGCTGGTTGGAATAACCTTCTGGAATGGAGCCTCAAGAATCAAAGGGATTTTTATTCCTAAAAATGAAACATGTAGAATCTCATTATGAAGCATGTGAGTCATGCTTCTCCCCTTCCTCCGCCAAAGTGTCACGCTTTTTGTCTGAAACGAAAAGTTTATTTTATCTATAGGTCTAGTATTAGAAGCAGGTCAATAGCTATTTCCATCTTGTTTTCCATCAAACTGTCAGTGGCGATTAAACATATCTAATCGCATTATGCAATCTAACTGCTGCTCTGATCAGGTTACTTACTACTGTATTTTAATGGAAGCATTCCTGTTTCCAACCACTGGCATGGCAATTTTACCAATGCCAAGGTCATGAGTTCAACTGGGTTAGAAATGGGAGCAAAAGTTTATGTTGTTTCCCTATTATGGCGATAATATGATTGCTCCTTTTGCCTGTCTTTTTTCAATAAATCAATCAATCAGCATTTTTCAATCTTTATGTGCCAAGGGGCTAACAGAACCTGAAGTCTAGGACTATAGCAGTGGTGGGATTGACTTACCTTCCCTACCAGTTTCCAAATGTGAGCACACGTGTGCGCACATTTTGCTCACACGCACCACATCTATGCATGCACACCATCTTCTGAGCATGCACAGTGCATTATGTTGGAGCGGATGGGTGGAGCCTCTCGCTGTCGCCGCTACTGGTTTGCCTGAACCGCACAGAACCAGCTGAATATCTCCTCTGGACTGTAGTCTAAATCCAGATTTCTATCCTATTGCACATGAGATAATAAATCTATATGTTGGCTCCACAATTTTCCTCTACATCTGAAAGGCTGCACAGCTGACTACTTTCTGTTTACCCATACATTCATACCAATGGTGGGTTCCAGATCCCGTTCCAACCAGTACGGTTGGAACGGCCCCCAGTGTCAACCACATGGACGCACACGACGCGCGCATGCATTGTACTTGCCTGTGACACTTCCACAAGCCTTCGTGACACTCCAGCTGTTGGCGGAGCATCGCGCAGGCACCGTACATGCCATGTCTGTGCACAGAAGCGCCAAAAGCTTAAAGGACAGGTAAGGAGGTCAGGCGGATGGGTGGGGCCTCCAGAGCACCATACTGGAATGGTACTCGGTGCTCAGGGGAGGCTCCAGTAGGCCCGTACCTGGACGTACTGCCTGCAACCCACCATTGATTCATACACATTATCAGATACAGTACTAGGATATACTGTAATTTTCAAACAGCTAATGGTCTGTCTTAAAGATGAAGAATGTTCAAGCATGCATCTTCTCCATTAGGACTTACAGTGTAAGGTAATGGAGTAATTCATTTAGTAACCATTCAAAGTTACAATGGCACTGAAAAAAGTGACTTAGGATCATGTTTCACACTTACGGCCATTGCAGTCATGTGATTTACATTTGGATGCTTGACAAATGGTTCAAAATGAACGACAGTTGCAGTGTCATGGAAACTATCTGACAAGCAAAGTCAATGGGGGAGCAGGATTCATTTAACAACCATGTTACTAAGTTAACAACTGCAGTGATTCATTTAAAAAACACGGCAAGAAAAGTTGTAAAATAACAAACTTCTCACTTAGCAACATAAATGTTGGGCCTGATTGTGAAATCGGTACAGTCTGGGCCTCCGTTTTAGGGAGATGTGGGTTTTCATATCCACCTTTTTCATGATGACATACGTAAAAGATAAATGTGAGATGGAATTGAAATAGTTTTGGCAACTTTTGGATCGTTCCTGAGCAGATCCAATAGTGTTTTAAATTGAAGATTCAAAAATCCTGTTTATTTTTCCACCAATTCTCCCACTCTCTCTCTCTCTCAGTCCAACTCACCTCACAGGGTTGTTGCTGTGGGAAAAATAGGAGTAGGAGGGTATGTTGAGTTATTTGTAAAAATAATGAATGAATGAATATAAACATAAACAAGATAACTGACTTCTTGACAGCAGTGATGGATGCACCACTGGAAACCTGAAAGGTTAAAGTTGGGACATATTATCCTGAAGGAGGTTGAGTTATGGGTCTGTTAAGCTATTAAGATTCAACACTAATTGATGTCACCTAAAGAATTAATGAAAATTATACATGGTCTGGGAAGGGGGGTGGAGAGAGATCTTATTATATGCTGCTACAAGTCCTTTGGATGAAGTATCCTTTCCTTCCATTCATTGCATGAAGCATCCTATTGTAAGTATAAGATCACTGTTCTTACCGTTTGATGCCCTGACCCTTTTTTACACTGCCATTAAATATAGATAACTCTCGGGATTCAATTGATGAGTTGAAGACTTGCTGGGATTTGCCCTAATGGCAAGTTAGCTTTGGCAGTCGCCCTCCCCCCCCCGCCTTTTTTTTTTTTCAGTGAATAATTTACGAAGGCTCTCAATGCTTTCAAGCACTTCAATATAAAATTGCAGCTGACTACTAAGGAGAATCATATAACGGCTTTGCCTGCGGTTGCATGGCAGCTTAGAATTAAAAAGCACTTACGGTTGGTTAATCAATGTTGTAATGTTATAAAACGCAGCTTGGTTTTTAAAAGAATTCCCACATGATTGGGCTGAAAATGTGATTACAGACTCAGAATTAAATGTGTAAAGAAGGGCTCTTGAAACGGCACCCAAAACACCCAAGGAATGATTACTCTGCAGATGCATTTTACCTCTTGAGTTGAATAGCAATAGCACTTAGACTTATATACCGCTTCGCAGTGCTTTACAGCCCTCTCTAAGTGGTTTAGAGAGTCCACCTATTGCCCCCAACAATTTGGGTCTTCATTTTACCCACCTTGGAAGGATGAAAGGCTGAGTCAACCTTGAGCCGGTGACATTCGAACTGCCAAACTTCTGGTGGCTGGCAATCAGCAGAAGTAGCCTGTAGTACTGCATTCTAACCACTGCACCACCGCAGCTCTGAATCCTACATGCATAGCTGCTATCACAACAGCAGTAAACATTTCCTAAATGAATAGCATTATGAAGACCACATTTTTACATCTTGTCACCCTCGCTAAATTGCAATGCTCAATGCACACATTTGTTTCTGAGCAGCAAATGCATCGCAGGCAGGGCGGTTTATTGAGAAAACAGCTGATGTGGATACATCTTTGTAGGTGAGCTTATCTTTCATATTCATCTGCCAATCAAGAGTCAGGAGGAGGAGGGTTTGCTTTCATTTGTCTAAAGACTTCAATAACTTAGCACTTGATGGATTCCACTTCCATAACCCTACCAAGCATGATAATTATGAGTGTTATGGTCCAACAACTGGAGAGTAACTAGACAACAGAAAGTTGAGTCAATGATTAGAGGTTCTAGCTATGGCAACAGAATTAAGGACTGTCTTTGTTGTGAGGCTGTTTTTAGTGCCTTTTTTGAAAGTTGGGAAAAATTATACAAATTTAGGCAGTTGTTCTATTGGAAGGCTCCCCACCCCAACTCTTTATGTTCCAGAGTGAGATTTCACTTGGTTCCTGATCGTAGATTTCTATATCCTTTATTGTTTTACTCATCTATTTCATTGCACGTATTTGGGGGAAGGGCATCCACCTAATAACAACATTTAAATAAAGATGTAAAGGTGAGTGTAATTCAGTACTGCAGCAGGTTTCAGCCCTTTACAAGAAGCTAAATCAAGAAGCTAGCTTTGCCATGTTATAAGCCGCGCAAGCGATATCGGGTGTACCTAGATACACCCATGTTACACCTATCCTCCGCGAGTTGCACTGGCTTCCTATCGGTCTCCGGACGCGCTTCAAGGTGCTGGGTATTACCTTTAAAGCCCTACATGTCCTAGGACCTGGCTATCTGCAAAACCGCCTCCTGCCACATACCTCCCAATGGCCGATAGATCTTATAGGCTGGGCCTCCTCCGGGTACCGTCGACCAGGCAATGCTGGCTGGCGACTCCCTGGGGGAGGGCCTTCTCTGTAGCTGCTCCGGCCCTGTGGAACGATCTACCCGCAGAGATCGGACCCTTCCCACTCTCTCGGCCTTCCGAAAAGCCACCAAAACCTGGCTGTTCCGGCAGGCCTGGGGCTGCTGACCCCATAAACGAGGTCCAGCCCCATCTAGATTTGAGTGCATGGTGTGGTTGTTTTTAAATCTGTTTTTCTCTTTTCCCTATATTTTAGTTTTATTTTATTCTTGTATTTGTAAGCCGCCTGGAGTCCTACGGGATTGGGCGGCATATAAATTTATTAAATTACAATTAATTACAATTACAATAAGGAACATCCTTTATTGTTGTAGGGAAGAATAACAGAATCCTGAACGCTCAACCAAATTTCTTTCAGCTGCATCTTATATGAAACACAATCAAGATCGAGTTGAGTTTTCTTTCTCTCACTTCTCTCTAATCCCCCTTTAGTAGCTCTTTCATATCTTCCATAATCAGCATTCTACATTTTATTTTATTTTATTATAATCTATAATATTTATAATATTTATTATTATATATCTTATAATATTTATTATTATAAATATTTATATTTATTATAATCTCATCTTTTTTTAAATAACTCAAGGCGAACAAATCCACCATACCTCCCTCCTCCTATTTTCCTCACAACACCCCTCTGAGTGAGTTGAGCTGAGAGAAAGTGATTCGCCTAAGGTCACCCAGCTGGCTTTCATGGCTAAATGGGACTTGAACTCATAACATCTTGCTTTCTAACTTGGTACCTTAACCATTAGACCAAGCTCACTCTAACATTTAGGAGTGTGAATACAATCTCTTTAATCTGGGATTGGCCAATGGAATGCATGATTCTTGCCATGTATTATGCAATTTGAGCTTAATCTCAGTCAGAAAAGCTGGAGACAAGATTCAGCATTTTGTCTGGGCTTTTGTAGCCTAGATGTTCTCAGGAATGTGCTGGATTCCCTAGCAGTGCTCATTAACAGTTGTGTTATGGATTAGCCAGAATTTTCCTGCTCTTCGCCCCAGCAGACTGTCTGGGAGAACGAATTTGCTGAAACCAAGTCAGTTATCATGCTACCAGGGCAAGAATGGCAGAGAATATACCTATACTCACTTCTTCTTACTAGTTCAAAACCATTTGCCATTGCTGTTGAATTCAGCTATTGCTGAATATACCATCTGCAAAAAGAAAAAGAAAAAAAAAGAACACAAACTCCAGGGACCAAAGGAATGTATTTTATTAGATATATTCTAATAAGAACATATCTAATCTAATAAAATAAGAGACATGGTGGCACAGTGGTTAGAATGCAGTATTGCAGGCTAATTCTGCTGACTGCCAGCAGTTCAATTCCCATCAGCTCAAGGTTGACTCAGCCTTCCATCCTCTTCCAGGGTTGGTAAAATGAGGACCTAGACTGTTGGGGGGCACTATGCTGACTCTGTAAACCACTTAGAGAGGGCTGTAAAGCACTGTGAAGCGGTATATAACGTATTTTCCCGGAATATAAGATGCTCCGGAGTATAAGACACTAGGGGAAGAAAATAAGAAAAACAAATTCTGCCTCTGCTTACCAGTATCCATGGTATTCATCTGGCTAGCGGCCTGACAGTGTGTGAGAGAGTTGAGGGCTGTTTGGAAACAAACAGTATTTCATGTGTGAGCAACAAGGAAAGAGACAGCAAGGAACCTGGGCATGGCTTGTCTGTACTAAAGCTGCATGCCTGTGCTGATATCTTAAACTAAAACTGAAAGTGAAACTTCTCTCCTCTGCTGAACTATGTTGAAAAAACCTGCTTTTGGTATTGTATATTTACTTAACGTGTTATATATATAAAAAGAGAAGTTATTGAATCCTGCTGAATCATTATTTGTGTGTGCTTTCTGAATGTGATCGCTGCCTACAAACTCTGACATGTCCTTGCAGCAAATAGCAAACAGCCAGGTCAGTTCCAGCACATTATGCAGCCTGATTCAGTATGAGCAGCTGATTGGCAGGTGGATTGGCCTTCAAGAACACCCCAATCAGCTGTTCCAGGCTGCAGGGATTGCCACAGACAATGCTTGTTGTTTTTGGCTATATTCGTTGTAGGAGACTCACCCTCTTTTAGGGGGGGAGTGCGTCTTATACTCTGAAATACGGTAAGTCTAAGTGCTATTGATATTAGAAATCCTACATTAAAACCACCTTTTCTTCAAAACTCCTGCAAATTTGGCATCACATTCTATGCATTGTAATAATAATGTTTAAGAAACAAGGGACCTTGAAGAAGGATATGTATTTAGATATGTAATGGGTTATATAATAAAATATTTTTTCATAGCACCTGGACTTTTATCCTCTTCCTCTACGTTTAGGCTAATCCTTCTTTATTGTTTTTCTTTTCTTTGATTTATTTTCTTGACCTGTAATCCAGCAACCTTTTTATAGCTAATATATGGGATACAGCATGAGTCTTCCTTAGTTGCAATGGCCTTTATTCAATGTTATTTTTATGTTGCCTTTTTGTTTAATCTGCTGTTTTATGCCTTTAGCCTTAGTCTAATCCTAACTTTATTCCATCAGCAATAAATTATTTTTGTTTGATTCAACATAATTTTGATTTTCTTGTTGCTTGTGTATGTACCTATGTATCTGATTTGCTTATTTGTATCCTATGACTATCATTAAGTGTTGTTCCTTATAATTCTTGACAAATGTAGTTGTCTTTTTATGTACACTGAAAGCATATGCACCAAAGATAAATTCCTTGTGTGTTCAATCACCCTTGGCCAATAAAGAATTGTATTGTTTTGTATTGTATGTATTGTATTGTATTGTATTGTATTGTATTCTATTCTATTCTATTCTATTCTATTCTATTCTATTCTATTTCAATCAATGCTATCCTGGCACAAAATCTTTGTCCCGAAACTTAATATGGAAGAGTTAAAAAAGAAGAATAGCAAAATAACTGGTTTCAACTGAAGGTTCCCTTTAAGTAGCTCCCTTTTGCTCTTTATCACTCATTATTTGTTAAGCAATTAATTGTCACATTCATTCATTTATCAGATTAATATATTTCTGCATACAAAGGATGAACAGCAAATAAGGATTAGCACAAATGAAGAGCAAACATGCTGATTTAAACTCTGTCACTTTTCTCACCTGTAAAAAAAATGTCCTCTTATCCTAGGCAGTCATTTGCCAAACATTTACCTTGGTATCAAAAAGGCATTTGTGCAAATGCCAAGAAGGGTGAAGGGAAAGGGGCATTGACATAGTTAAATGTTCTCAAAAGAGATCACCTGTTCACCTGGCTTCAGGATTCATGGGAGAGATGGTACTAGAGTTGACTTTGTCCCCTTTGAAAGACTGGAGAAGGGGTGAGCGCTTTCCGAGGTAATAGGTAGTGCTCGATTTATAACAGTTCATTTAGTGACCTTCAAAAGTTACAACGACACTGAAAAAAGTGACATAGGACCATTTTTCAGAGTTACACATTTGCAGCATCCCCATGGTCATGTGATCAAAATTCAGACGCTTGGCAATTGGTTCTTACTTATGACAGTTGCTGTGTCCCAAGGGTCATGTGATCACCTTTGGTGATCTTCTGAGAAGGAAAGTCCACGGGGAAGCCAGATTCGCTGAACAACTGTGTTACTAACTTATCAATTGCAGCAATTGACTTAGCAACTGAGGCAAGAAAGGTCGCAAAATGGGGCAAAACCAGGGATGAAATTCAACAGCTTCTGACAGGTGTTCTGGAGAGACCGGTAGTGGAAATTTTGAGTAGTTTGGAGAATCAGCAAATACCACCTCTGGCTGGTCCTGAGAGTGAGATGGTAATGGAGATTTTATAATATCCTTCCTCCAGGAGTGGGGAGGGAATGGAAATTTTGCAGTATCCTTCCCCTGCCACCCCCACCAAGCCATGCACACCAAACCACACCCAAAGAGCCGAGGTGGCGCAGTGGTTAAATGCAGCACCGCAGGCTACTTCAGCTGACTGCAGTTCTGCAGTTCGGCTGTTCAAATCTCACTGGCTCAGGGTTGATTCAGCCTTCCATCCTTCCGAGGTGGGTAAAATGAGGACCCGGATTGTTGTTGGGGGCAATATGCTGATTCTGTAAACCACTTAGAGAGGGCTGAAAGCCCTATGAAGCGGTATATAAGTCTAACTGCTATTGCTAACTGCTATCATGCCATGCCATGCCCACCAAGCCATGCCCACCAAACCACACCATCATGCCCACCAAGCCACACCCACAGAACCGGTAGCAAAAAAAAATGAATTTCACCACTGGGAAAACTCACTTAACAATGTCTCACTTAACCACAGAAATATTGGACTCAATCGTGGTTGTAAGATTATCAGTACCAGTGCTGAGAATTACAATGAGAAGTGGCTCTGCCCACCCGATCACTCGCTTGCCCACCCCCTGGCTCCCCGCAGTGAATTGGCTGTGTTGAATTGGCGATGGTGTGTTGATAGAGGTGACTTGGCGGTGGCGAACTGAGCACACCAAACTGGCAGCGCCAGAGTCATCCTAGACACAACCCCCTCTCTGGTTACATTTACTGTCCCATAAGGTCTGGCAGAGAAAGCCCATCATGGGTCTTGTCCATTAAGGGATGACATCTGATGGGATACGGGAGGAGAGACTTTTTGTACCGCAGTGCTGTTTTGGAACATTAGCCTGATCCCTCACTCCAAGAGACTAGATGCTTGCCTTCCGAAAGGCTCTAATAGTTATATCAATGTGCCTGGGGATTTTTGGAGCCTGCCAGATGGCTTTACTGATTGATTCATGACTTTCACTTGCCTGTCTTTTATGCTATTAGGTTTTATTTTTTTTTTAAAAAAGGCGCTGGGGCATTGTGTCTGTTACCGATTTCTGTATTTTATAACTTCTTTGATTTAAGATATTAGCTGCTTCCGAGCCTGTTTTTGTAGCAAAATACAAGGCTAAACTATCCTTAATAAATGCATAACACGAAATGGAATTTTGGAATATCACATTCCCAATGGCAGACTGGGCAAAAGTCCAAAGAGGAGGTGGGCGTGAGGGTGTTGCAAATGCTGCCATGTATACCTTGCGTCAGACATCAAGAAGTGCGTAAAGGTGTGTTTGCATCATGACAGCCTTATGTACATGTCACCATTTCGGCATTGTGGTGATTGATTATGCAGGCTGCTGACTCAAGATTATTATCTCAATCTAGTGACAACCTAAGGGACACGGTGGATCAGTGGCTAAGATGCTGAGCTTGTCGATCAGAAAGGTCAGCAGTTTGGTGGTTCGAATCCCTAGCGCCATGTAACAGAGCGAGCTCCTGTTACTTGTCCCAACTTCTGCCAATCTAGGAGTTTGAAGGTATGTAAAAATGCAAGTAGAAAAAATAGGAACCACCCTTGGTGGGAAGGTAACAGTGTTCCGTACGCCTTTGTCATTTAGTCATGCTGGCCATATGACCACGGAGATGTCTTCGGACAGCGCTGGCTTTTTGGCTTTGAAACGGAGATGAGCACTAGAGTCAGGAATGACTAGCACATATGTGCAAGGGGAACCTTTACCTTTACCTTATATCATTGAGATACACTAATAGGAAAATGCTCAATGAAAGGAAATTTTATTTCTTTTTTCCCAAGGAAGTTTTATTTTGCAAAGGGAAGCATATTATAGGATGTACTCATGTTTATTCTGATTTTGGAAAAGATTTAAACTCCATCAATATTTCTTCCTGGAGAGAAGAAAGAGAAGAAAGGGGGGTAGGAAGGAGGGAGGGAAGGAGGGAGGGAAGCAAGGAGGGAAAGAAGGAGGGAAGGAAGGAGAGAAGGAGAGAAAGGAGGGAAGGAAGGAGGGAAGGAAGGAGATAAGAAAGGAGGGAAGGAAGGAGGGAATGTAGGAGAGAAGGAAGGGGGAAGGAAGGAGGAAAGGAAGGGGGAAAGGAAGGAGAGAAAGAAAGGAGGGAAGGAAGGAAGTAGGGAAGGAGAGAAGGGGGAAGGGGAAGGAGGGAGGGAAGGAAGGAGGGAAGGAAGGGGAGTAGGAGAGAAGAAACAAGGGAAGGAAAGAGGGAGAGGGAAGAAGAAGTAGGACCGTTGTAAGATAAGATGGATATGGGATGTTAAAAAAGCAATCTTCAAGTATATTGTCAACTGTAGGGAAAAATTGTTTAAATACATTATTAATAACAGTTATGAGATCATATAATTGTGAATGTATATATGAAATTGATAAAATAAATAAATAAATAAATAAACAAACAAAAAAAATAAATAAATAATAAATATTCCTTCCTTTTAGAACAAAGAGGGGGAAGTGGTTTCCTGCAATAGAAATCTCCCTTTGCATCAGTTACATATGAGGTTTTTAATTTTAGCATCAGTTGATTTGGTTTCAAACGTCACCTTCAGTCGTTGCTTTCGTTTTCGTATTTTTCCACAGTGAGAGCAAGGCAAATATACACATATTGATCTGTTTTCACAATGACATTAGCTTTCACATTTTCCTATAAGGATCATGAGTCACAGCTTTAGGGTTCAGCAATTCGCTTGGTCATGTAGTCCTCTGCGTCAAGAGCTGGGGACTGCCCTCCCTCCCCCACCACTATATTTGTAAGTGTAAAAAGTGAATCTTCTTTTACAAATTGCTGCTGTCCTTTCACATGAAAGCATGTCCTTGCCAGTTATTTACAGCCTCACATTTGTTTGCCATTGGAAGGATCCTTCTTTTTTCCTGTCGGTATTTTTATAGAATTGCAGTACTGATATTGAATTATTATTCAGTTGCTCCTCTATTCAAACATCTACTTGCCTTTCTTCTTTTCCATCAATAAAACTGGGTTCTTTTCTTCTTCTTTTCATGCAGGGATGATAAATGTGAATAAATAAACTGCAATAGGTTGTTCCTACTTCTCTGCCTTCGTTGATGAAGAATCTCTACACTAGACTAGATCCTTAAGTGCTGTCTAAAAAATCAACAAATCAGAAACTCACTCGACAGAAATTTGAGTTAGGATTTGCAGAATTCTTTTGTCCTTTACTTCTCCTTATCAGCAAAGTTTTGGGATGGCTGTAAACTTAATATTGTCTGCTCCTGTTGATCTCTTTTTGAGACCAGACAATCAGACATAACTAGCTAGGATTGCTACTCCATCCATTTATAAATCATAGTAAAATAAGTGCAGAGGAAAGGCAACCATTGGCGGGAGAGTGCAAGACTTAATACAGGTAGTCCTCATCTTACAAACACAATTGAGCCCGACATTTATGTTGTTAAGTGAGACCTTTGCTGAGTAAGTCTTGCTTCATATTATGACTTTCCTTGCCACATTCGTTAAGTGAATCACTGCAGTTGTTAAGTAGTAACCTGGTTGTTAAGTGAATCTGGTTTCCCCATTGACTTTGCTTGTCAGAAGGTTGCAAAAGGGGATCACTGCAACTGTCATAAATGTGAGTCAGTTGTTAAGCCTTTGAATTTTCATGACATAATCACGGGGATGATGCAATGGTCGTAAGTGTGAAAAATGGTAATAAATCACCTTTTTTGCTGTTATAACTTTGAACAGTCACTAAATGAACTGTTATAAGTTGAGGACTGCCTGTATATGTGGATATGTTTCACAATGTAATGGTTATGGCAGGGGTGGGTTTCAGGCGGTTCGCAGTGGTCCCCGCGAACCGGTTGGTCGGCGAACCCGGAAGTAAGTAACTTCCAGGAATGCCGAAGGGTCCTCCCGCCTGCCCGCATTTCTTACCCGGTTTTGACGAGTTGTGCGCTTCCATGCATGCGCAGGACGCATACAGCGCCTGCGCGATCCTCCAGGAGCAGCTGGAGCGTCACACAGGCGCTAGTACGCATGCGTGCACTGAGCGTGTGCACGAGGACGCCGCTGTCCCCGTTCCAACCAAACCGGTTGGAGCGGGGCGAGAAACCCCTGGGTTATGGACTATGCAATTTCAAGTTGACCTTCAAACTCATTGTCACTATGTAAGCGTCCCATTTATCAGCTTTTTCTAGTAGCATGATGGTGTGCACGGTTAGGATAATGCAGGGGTGTCAAACTCAAGGCCTGGGGGCCAGATCTGACCCATCTTGGTAATTAGATCTGGCCCGTGGGGCCGTCCTGGAAACAGCAAAGGACTGGCCCACAATGTTTCTGCCAGAAAAAAGAGCTCCGTTTTCACTGGCACAGGGTTGCAGGAGGCCGTGGCAGCCGAAAACGGAGCTCAGTATCCTGTTTTTGCTGGCAGAGCACTCGGGCCACCACATGCACCCCTGACATGAGTGATGTTGAGCTGGCCACACCCACCCCAGCCCCCTAAGGTGAAACACTACCCTGATGTGGTCCTCAATGACATTGAGTTTGACAACCCTGGGATAATGGGTTGGAGGTTAGCAAGCTTGTGTTTGAGACCCAGTGCTGCCATGGGGTGGGATGAGCTCCTGTCTTTCACTCCAGCTCCTGCTGTGGACATGGAAGGAGCCCCCAACTGGGTGTCCCTGGGGCAATGGTGATGTCACCAGCTAATCCTTTCAACCTGGAAGTATGTCAATGCTTCCAACATGAGTGCGATGCAATCAGATTTTGCTTTCTATCACAATAGCACAAAAATAGGATGCCAAGAATGATAATGGGATTAAAAAATCACCCATCCTGGATTGAAGGAGAAGATGCTTCAAAGAAAAATCAAGTTAATCACTCCTAGGGTTTGATGATTGCATTCACAGTGTTCCCTTCTTTTGTTGAGATTCATCATTCCTTGATCGAAGTTCAAAGTCAGGTTTCAAATTATGTAAAACTGACTGAAATGGAGGTTCAAATGTTTTATAGTGAAAGAAACATTTTTTTTTAAAAAAACAATCCTTTTCATCAAGATGGAACAAACAAAAATTAAAAACCTTTTCACAAAAATATTATCAACAGCCTTTCCTATTCTTTTTTTCCTGCAGTAAAATGTATTTAGTGTTAAATAAATTCTTCCTCTGTCATGTTGGTAAGAATTAACTGCAACTTCCTAAAGATGGATTTTTTTTTACTTGACAAATATTATATAGCTATATACATATATAATGGTTGTTTATAGCTGTGGCACGGTTCCATTAATTGCAATGCCAAGGAAACATTGGTGGCAGATTTCTTTATTATTCTGTATCTGCTCCTTCATTCCTGGTTACACTTTTCTTCATCAACACGAAATCAAGCTCATTCAAACTCTCTTCTCTTCTGTTATTTGAATCCAAGGTGGTTAAGAAGATAGCTTAATCTTACATTTAAAAGTTGGTGACAATATTTTAAAATGCTCCATCGGCTATTCAAAATAATCCATCTCAATGATGAATTACCATGAGGAACAGTGTTCACACATAAACACACACGTGCCTGCACTCATTTCTCTCTCTCACACACACACACATGCACACACACATGCGCGTGCACACACACGTGCGCGCGCACACACACACACACACACACAAAGCTTTCTTCACCTTTGCAGTAGGCAAGGTTGGAAAAACTGTCCTATTCTTGTATATATTCAGTGGTTTTCACTACACTATTGTATAGAATAGAAGTGGAAATGAAGCCATACAATTATCATGTGTGATTTAGAGAACCATTTAGATTCTACATCTTGCCCTGCTTTGGTCGAAACTTTTGCATTTCTTGCTTCAGTCATTAATTATTTAAATGCATTGCCCATCCAACTCCAGTGGATGCCAGCAGTCATTAGGATGTGTTGATTATCTCAGGTCAAGGCAGTAATGTTTCCTTCAAACTCTTTATTTTTCTTTCTTAGTTCAGTTTTTTTGTCAAAAATATAACAATACTGTTACAGTTCCTTCCTTCAAATACTGTGTAGGCTTCCTTCCTTCCTCTTTCCCCTCCCGATTTTACAAATTTCAAAAACATTAAAAAATGTGTAAAAAATCTAACTAAGCAATAATTTTAAAAAAAAGAATTACAAAACACATCCCATATCCATCATCAAAATCAATTATTTTAAAAAATTCTTAGATTAAACAGAATGAATTATAATTATTGTAAAATGCAACGAAAGCTATGGCAAAAGAAAACATATTGCATCTTTTTTTAATTGTCTTTTCAATAAACATCTTCTAAATTCATTTCTTTGACTGCTTCTTTAAGATTGCTTGTCTCCTGGCCTAGACAAGATGCAGCCTTGTTTTCAAGCGACTGTTTTAGTTTTAAAAATCTATGCAGGGAAATCGGGTGTCTTTTCAACCTCAATTTTTGTTGCATTATGTCAGATATTTGTTTCTTTCATGTATAAAGTGGGTAAGTGCATATTTATTACTTTGATATCAAAGAGATGCAAAAGTGTCATCTCCTTAACTTTTGCAGTCCATCATTTAATTCCTTTTTACCACAGCTTGACTTTATTGTTGGCACTAAACCAAATTAGGAGGAAAACACAATGAAATACAGAGAGCATGTTGATGAAGGGACTGGTTTCCATTGTGATGTATCGCTTTATTATTTGAAACATCTACACCCTTTTTCTCTAGGAACAATTTCATCATGCAATGTTTGACTGATAGATAGACTGACTGGCCCACAATACATGTTTTATGGACTCCAGGTGGGGCTATCTCCCAAACAGTGGTTCTAGGTGACATCCTTACAGTACTAGGCAACAGATAGAAGAACAAGTAAACATGGAATTGTCTATTTTAGTTTTCTCTTGTAAGGAGACTATTAGAGAGCTTTTAATCTCTTTCCTTTTCACGCTCTTCACTCACAAAAAAGAAAAAACCCCTCCTGCTTTCTACTGCTCTAAACATTGAAAGGTGACTCAGTGGCTAAGATGCTGAGCTTGTCGATCAGAAAGGTTGGCAGTTCAGCAGTTCGAATCCCTAGCGCCGCATAATGGAGTGAGCTCCCGTTACTTGTCTCTGCTTCTGCCAACCTAGCAGTTCGAAAGCAGGTACAAAATGCAAATAGAAAAATAGGAATCACTTTTGGTGGGAAGGTAACAGCGTTCTGTGCGACTTCGCCATTTAGTCATGCTGGCCACATGACCACGGAGAGGTCTTTGGACAACGTTGGCTCTTTGGCTTTGAAACGGAGATGAGCACTGCCCCTAGAGTTGGGAATGACTAGACCATAATATGTGCGAGGGGAACCTTTACCTTAAACGTTGATGGATCCTGCCTCAGCCGGGAATTCACCAAAGCTGCTGAAGTCATACGTTGAGCAGATAAATAAAGGTTGATAAATATAGAGTTCATGTTTCTGGATGGGAAATTTCATTAGAGTCTATTTCCATGATCAATTATTAAATACATTCACCCGAGTCTTTTCCCTTCTGGCCTATCCAGGACTAATATACACTAATCTCTTGAAATGCATGAGCAAATTGTGAACAAAGAGCATTATATTACTCTCATGTCCTGAAGATTTCTGAGAATGCTTTCCTGAAATATTGTGTGTTGCAAGCACTTTGGGGGCTCTGGTTCCTAAGTGATCCTAATCCAGCACAAAGAAACATTAAGTAGAGTTTATCTGAGTGGAAGTGGAGGTAATTCTTTCTCTCCTTTAAAAAAAAAACCCTGTAAAGGAGAGCTCATCAGTCGACATTAGTGCAATACAACCCACCTTTTTGGATCATACTTAGCCCACATAAATTTGATTTGCATTAACACTACACTGGGATGTAAATTACAACAAACTAATGGCCCTGAACTTAGCCTGAATAATTTAGCTTTAGCTTTGTGGTTTGGAGAATGCTGCAACACAAATTCTTACAGCTTTTCTAGTCTACAAGAAAAACGATGCACATGTGGTCCAATAGGCTTTCAACTCAATGCCTCAAGTCATGTGACATTCAGTCTGGAAACATGAAACACCTCAGTAATGTGCAATTCTCCAACAGCCTGAGATATGTTGACAGAATGATTAAGAAACAAGTGAATAGTACTTTAAAATAAAGCCTGAACGTTCCTTGGTCTTTGATCTGTGTCTGTATGTACATTGGAAGGAGGGAAGGTAGGACTAAGATCGATCAGCTTCAGAATACATCGGCATTTTGGTATCTGACAAACCTGTGAAGAAGTATTCTTCCCACTTTGCAATATATATATTGTAGCTTTGCCACTGAATGTTGTCAGAGGTTCATGTGAGCCTTTACTGGCTCATAGGAAGGATTCTGAATGAAGAAATAACCTTGAAGTCTGGTGCTTGTTTAATTTATTTCATAAACAAAGGACAACATGTCAGTGGGGGGAAAAACAACCTCCCATTGATTCAGTTGCATTATCTTTGCTGTAATAATGAAAATAAGCTGTTTCCTGTAATTGGGGTTTGCAGTGTTTTTGCCATCAGGACAATGTAATTAGTTATTGGGCAGTCTCTTTGGATGTTCTAAAGTATCTTCTCTTGTTATCTCCATTTACACTATTGGTTCTGATTCCTCCCTGAGAAAGTCAATATGGGCTCAAGCATTTGTCATATAGTTCTGTAGTAATGTTTCCTACAAACATTCTATCCTCCTCCATATCATGATATTCAGCCAGTTCTAACCAGTTCTGGAGAACTGGTAGTGGAAATTTTGAGTAGTTTGGAGAACTGGCAAATACCACCTCTGGCTGGCCCTGCCCCAATCTATTGGCTGGGTCTTTTTTGTTGCCCTGCACAGGAGAACGAACCTGGAAAGCAGGTTAGTGGGTGGGGAGGGAATTGGGATTTTGCAGTAACCTTCCCCTGGCGTGGGGTCGGAATAGATATTTTGCAGTATCCGTCCCCTGAATTGGGGAGGGAATGGGGATTTTGCAGTATCCTTCCCCTGGAGTGGGGTGTGAATGGATATTTTGCAGTATCTTTCCCCCAGGAGTGGGGAGGAAATGGGGATTTTGCACTATCCTTCCCCTGCTATGCCTACCAAGCCACGCCCACAGAACCGGTAGTAAAGTATTTGAATCCATCACTGTTCCATATCCATATATTCATGAACCAGGATGATTCCTCTGAACAAATAACTATCATTTGGAGCTAACTTTTTGTTTCTATTAAAGATCTTCTCTTATTTTTATCAGTCTGCTCCTATCAAATAACCCGACTTAGTAATATTTGCTAACCAAATATGACATCACCATCGCAGTACCCAAATAGAAGAATTAGCTATGTTCAGAAACCATTACAAAAGCCCTCAACATCCAACAACAATCCATTTTAATTCCTTAAAAGCTGACAAAATCCTTTTTCCTCCTTTGCTTTTGGCACTTTCCACTCTGTAACCTAGGGTCAGCTTGCATTGCTACGCAGCAGCCAGAGAAAAATCAATTCATTCCCAAGAGATAGAAATGCTATCGCGAAAGGTCACCATACCATTACAATGCTTGCCATTCGGCACTGAAACCTTGAAATGGTGCGCCTGTATCAGGTTCATCCAGACAGAGTTAGCTGATTAAGATAAGCCTTGCTTTGTTTCTGTCTTCTGTGCTGTTTTGTGCTAGTACGATAATTTTGTTTGTCTAGCAAAACATGGATATCCATTATACTTTAGGTCACCAGGCTGGGTAAACATGATCACTTTCCCTTTACTTCAGCTAAGGAGAGCTGGGACTGCCTGATCTTGACATTTCCACTATATTAGTTGGTTTGTATTTTTTCAGCAGACCTCCAAGCAGTGTTCATCCATGGGAATGAAGCTATGAAGAACTTCCTTATTCAATATTCTGTGGTGTGGTAATCATCCCCATCCCTACTTTTATGTCTCCCATTCCTCAGACTGGTTAGAATTCCTCTCCATCTCTGAAGAACTTTAGCATGCCTGGAGATTCTATGATAGACACCTTATCATTTATTGCCCTAACAAAGCTAAGAGGGAGAAAACATGTCCTTTTCATTCAAGGACTCGGGCTTATGTTTCTGATTTAGAAATACTTGCATCATGGAACCTCAAAAGGTCTTTCCCAGGCATTTAGGTTGTTGATGTGCAACTACCCGTAGGAAGATAAATGATGTGGGTCTAAAAATAAGCTCCACCAAATTGTCCACGACTCAGTTCTTGATTTTGCCATGTTGGTGGGAGAAGGCTGACTGAAGCTTCCAACTTTGTTCAAAAGTTGCTTTGAGAGTAGGATTTGCCAAAGTCCCTCCTCATTTAGAGACAATGGTGCTTCTACAGAAAATACTAGCTAAAGAGACATCTGAAAATGGCAGGCGATAAGGACAGGGGCAATGAGGCCAAGATTTGGGGTGTGGACTGACAGAGATTTGACAGGACACATCATCTCAGCATCATTTCTTTCTTAATTTTTTAAAAATGCCCAGCAAATATATATCTGTTGTGTCAGCAAAGGGAATCAGTGAACACATTGTCTCAGCATTATTTCTTTCTTAATTTTTGAAAGATGCCCACAACAGCAACAGAACTTAGACTTATATACCACCTCACAGTACTTTACAGCCGTCTCTAAGCGGTTTACAGAGTCAGCATATTGCCCTCAACAATCTAGGTCCTCATATTACTGACCTCAGAAGGATGGAAGGCTGAGTAAACCATGAGCCAGTCAGGATCGAACTGTTGGCAATTGGCAGAATTAGCCTGCAATACAGCATTCTAACTACCATGCCACTATGGCTCTTGCAAATATATATGTGTTGTGTAAGCAAAGGGAATCAGTGAATGAACAAAACAATCCTTTGCTATTATGTCACAAAGCCAAATTATCATTTTTTTCTGCTCCTTCATCGTAAATGAGTAGTTTGAACTTTGCCTTTAAGGCAACTTACTTGGCAGGAAGCCTTCCTCTTTACCACATAGGAAAATAAAACAACAGTACCTTCCAGCTGTTCCATGTGCTGTCCTATATTTAGTGGGGGAGGGAAACTGCTCAAGGATAGTTGGGCAACCAATTGAGAGAAGAAAGAGATAACTGAAGAAACAAATCAAAAGGTGTTTTTTTCACGTTTGATGCATAAAGTACAAAACAAGTCCAGCCAGCCCAACATTCAATAAAGTGAACTGTGTTAAAAAAAATGGAATGGATTACAAACAAAAGAGTTTGTGATAATGAAGAAAACCAGAGCTGCTGAATAGTGTGTGGTGTTGAGACATTACTGAACAACATGTGCTAGTTGAAGGTTGTTTCTAAATTTAGTTCAATGCATTATTTTAATCTTCAGAACCACAAACAATTGTAAAGGGCCACCTGTTTTGTTAAAAAACTTTATGGGGTACCCTCTTGATACTGACTTTATGATGGAAGAGAAAATGTTTCACACCTAGAGTTGCTTGTTGAGTTTTCAAAATGCACTTTGAATAGTGTACACTATTGCCCTTATTTACTATTTCATAATAGAATAACACAGAAGAAAAGAAACATTATTTTCAAAGATAGCTCTATCAAGCGGGCAGTGCAAACTAATGGGCATGGTTCAGATGGACTTCCATGGGACTTGTTTTATGTCTGTCCCCAGACTGCCCAGTATACTTGGAAAAATATGTTTTAGATGGTTGAGTTTGTGCCTCAACCCCTTCAAGGTTTGTTGTTCCATGAAACTTTCTACCAAAGTTTTTTTTATCTCAAATCTGTTAACTTTTGTTTAAAGAGATGCATAGGATAAGACCTAAGATTCCTCCACTATGCATTTATCCTAAATCTCAGGTCACTTTTTGTATTGATCATACATAATGTTTAATAAATGAGATCCTCCTCTGAATCCAGAACAGAAAGGTGAAGTCCTTGACCAAGGAAACGGCTTATCTGAACAAGGAAGCGAATATTACACAGGGATCTGCTCATATCATATGATCATTGCCAAGAGCTACGTCATTCCTGTGCTTGTTAATAATTTATAGTGATCAAATATAGCATTTGATGTCCCCATGCCCTCTAGGTTATGGATTTGTTTCTTTGGATGAGCTTTTTACCTTCAAAACTCTAGGGTTCGATGTCAGATTTCCCTTACTTGGCCTATGATATTCTCAAAATTTGGGGAGAAAAGCAGCGGTGCTCATGGATAGCCTTTTCAAGATGTTTAGGATGGAACACAAAATTGCTGAAGTCTTGAAGGAAACTCTCTTAGATTCAAAGAGATTTAGAGCGATTTACAAAGTAATAAAGAAGTAAAACATGTGTTTGCTAACCATTGCAAACAATTACATTTAAAAGTGGATCCCAGGTTGCATCATCAAGAAAGGGGATGAAATTTGACATTAAGGAAAAAGAAGTGGTTGGAAATGATTAAAAACAATTACATCATGTGGTATTGCTGTGGAAAAGATGATTAAAAATATAATCCATTTTTATTAGGATAAGTTTCTGAGAACATTCTAGTTAACTGTTGCAATATTTTGCCTAAGCATAATGATAGTCTAAATCAGGGGTCTCCAACCACAGGGCCACTCATCCACTACTGGGCCATAGCCTATATGGAATTGGGCTGCATGTGCAGCTCAATGTGCGTGAGTGGCACGCTTGCGGGCACTTACACGTGTGTGCACTGGCCCACTGCTTGTATAAGTCGAACTGCACCTCTGCGTATCAACCCTGTTTTCCCCTCCCCCCTGCTAGCCGGACCACGAAGCCACAAAAGTTGGGAGGGCTGGTCTAAAGCACATGTATCATTTTTCTATTCAACTATCTAAATGAGTATTCTCGTATTTTGTGAGAGTACATGAAGATGGGGAGACAACTGAAGTTGAGAGTACACATACTGGCACTTCCTAGAGTCTGAAGGTGCCGATTAGTGTTTATCCTAGTTTACATTATCTTATGTCATTCTTTTGATCCAAAATTGGTCTACCTGTTTTAATCTATGATTTATTCCTAGTCTTATACCTGGGACTAGAACACTTACTCTTTAAAAAACGATATTATCTGAAGAGTGTGTCATACCTGAGTGACTACAGTATTAGCTATCTTTTGTTTACTCTTTTATTATTGCAATTTCTAGTCTCCTACAATTGGCTTTGACTTTTTGAGTAGGGAAAGTGTTTATTGTTAGTTGCTCTCCAAATTCAGTTCAGCTTCCTGAGGTCTAGGTCAAATGATAGATCATGGTCCAATTCTAATATATCACCTTTCAACTCACATAAACACGTTTCTTCCAAACCTGTCTAGTGAAGGAGTTCAAAGGAGGAAAACATGTATTAATCCAACTTCAAGGACGATGTGGTTCAGGCCAATTAATGCTTTGAGAAGAGTACAAGAAGCGAATCTAGAATGCAGCCAAGAATCTTACCACTTTGTCAAAGGAATGACACTTGGTTTGCCCTTACTATTATGGGAAGTTATCATCCAGCCATCTCCCAGAAAAATGAAATATCCTAGGAAATATTGAAAAGGCAGAATATTTCTCTAGATGTGAAAAGAAAGAAAGATGTTTTAAAAGGCAGAATAGTTGCCTGTAGCTTCCTGCCCATCCCCACCTTGTTTAATGGGCCACTAAGAAGGCCACGCTAGTCCACTTTACATAATAAAGACTTCACCAGCAGCTATAGGAAAGCATGATATTGGCCTTTACTCAACTGACCACATGGCATCTGAGAACTCATCCATACCTGGATTCAAAACAGCTTAGAGAGTAGCCCCTGCATGGCCCTATGGGAGTCTGACAACCAATCAGAATACATTTCTTACACAGGAAACAGAGAGGTGTGACTAAACAGGTTATAAAAAGCCTAGCAAGCCCCTCCTTCAGCCCTTCTCTTCTTCTCCACCAACATTGAAGCATGTGATCACCTTTTCTGTTCAGGGCTCAAGCCATGTGGCCCTGTCCACCAAAACCATCTTTCCAAGCAGCCTCCATGTCTCCAGTGTCCTTTTCCCCACTTGGAGGTGAACCCAGAAGGACATTTCTTTCATCACTATTCTCAGAGTAGGGTGAAATAATGCAATTAGAGTTTAAAAACCAGTAACAACTAAGTATTTAGATATATTTAATCTCTGAGAAAGCCACTTGGGGAGAGATTTAACAGGTTGCTAAAAAGATAGCCATAAAGAAGGGAGAGGTAAATTACTCCCTAAAGGCAAGGAGAGGCTAAGCAAAGGCAAAAGGTCAACATTAGTAGTGTAGTTTTCAGTGTCACTTTTAACATACATACATAAAAAAGGTGACGGACTTCAAGTGAGTTCAGTCCAAATTAGACATTAGAAACAGGGGCAATTGTTTCAGCCTTAAGAAAAGATGAAGTTTCTGGAAATATTAAGCGGAAATATCCTCCCCTTAAAAGCTTTGCTATTTTCATCCTCAAAATTCAAATAAGAACATTTTGCTCTGCTGTATTCAGAATTCTTTTTTTTTTCTCAGTATGTTCTGCTGAAGTTGGACTTTCCGGTATCTGGAACAGGGACATTGAAATTCATGCAGAAAGACATTTATAGGATTATGACGTGCTTTTGTATCACCTTCGCCTAGTTACAAATCATTATTATTCTAGCGCATAATATGAATGTGCCTGATGGATTACTGCCAAGAGCTACCAGTTGCTATTTTTCTATAAGTATAGCTCGACATACTGTCAGCCAGGTGTTTAGACTGGATTTATCATTTTTGTCCACCTATTGAATCCTTCCCCAAGATCTGGGATAGGCAGGTATTGTTGTTTAATACAATCAAAGTTATTAGATGATGTAAGTTGTTCCAAACAAAGCTGCCTTTTGCAATTGGCTGGTGGGAATTTTTTCAGTGTCAATGGTATTCCAGTGGTGCTCCAGATGTTTTGGGACTACACCCAAGGTGCCTATTACTAGTACATCATTGCTTTCTTTTGCCACAGTTGCTCTACATTTATTTGCAGATCTTTATATTTGTGATTTTCTCTATTTTTTTCTCTTCTACTCTGCTATTTCCAGGTGCTATCACATCCATTATCCAAACTTTTTTTTTTTTTTTGCTAAGGCTTGCATATTATGCAGCAGGTGCTTGTCTATTTGAATTCTAAAGTGCCAGAGTTACTTTTCTATTACTTCCTCTATTTTGTGCTCCCCCACACCCAGTTCTTTCATGCAAACAAATGGTATTTGTTTATATTCCAATGCACCATTGTTGCTACATTGTTATGCCATGGTTGGAGGTCAGCGTGTGTGAATTTCTTGCTAACTAAGTGGGCTACTGTTTCATCAGCTTCTTTGCAGTCATCATTTGCTATCCGTTGCTGTTTTCTCAATTCTGTTTTTTATGTATTTGTTCTTAAGGCTTGGTCTTGTGCTGGCAGTTAAGGATGGTGCAACCAGATTATTATTATATTAATAAATTTGTATTATTCTTTGAGATTTAATCTGCAATTCAATTCACAGTCTGGGACTGGAAAAAACTTACCAGTTCAACTCCTAACCAAGGACCTAAGAGTTGTTAAGGTAATGTCTGAGTACTTAGGCATTTCTGAGTAAGGTGTTGTTGTGTTGTTGTTGTTGTTGTTGTTTTGCTATTTTACAGTATAAAAATTGGCTTTTAATGTTTTAAAACGTCCATAGAACAAAAGCTTTTGCTCCTTATTCTATACAAATTATAGGAATGTGTAAAGAATGTGTTAGATTCAAAGTTCTGATCTGATGCTCTAAAGACTGGAGTGCTGACAAGTATTTCATATTGGGTTTTTTTTTTCTTTACTTTACTTTCTTCAAGCATGATTATTGAAATTTTAGACAAAACTGGTTTGTCAAATACTGTGGTTTTTTTTGTTGTTCCAAACAGTCTCAGCAGACTGTTAATAATATTTTTGAATCTTAAGGTAACTCCCCTTAAATGCATATCGGTTTTTTTTTTTAGTTCCTTAAGTGAAACTGATTGTGCCAAGATGTCCTCATGTTCTGGAAATAAATTATTCCAATAGGTTCTAACCCAGAGAGTGTAACTCTATATTAACTAGAAATTGAGTTACTTAAAGCAGACAAATGGGTATAGCAGATTAGCAAGAGTAGGGCACCAAGGTTACTACAGAAGCAAAGTGGTAGACTGAATCAATATCCTATTCTTTGCAAAATTGAAACATTCACAATACTTTACCATTCAACTGTTGTTTCAACATGTCAGTAAAGAGGAGGCTGTTAGCATTCTAGATAAATGTTGATTAATTTTTTTACTGTTATGAAATGCTTCCTAACATTCAGCTGGAAACTGTCTTCAAACAGCTTAAATCTAATATCTCAGAGATTGCCACAAAGAAGAGGGAGTCAAGCTATTCTCCAAAGCAGCTGAGTGCAGGACAAGAAGATTAGTGGAAACTAATCAAGGAGAGAAGCAACTTAGAACTGAGGAGAAATTTCCTGACAGTTAGAACAATTAATCAGTGGAACAACTTGCCTCAGAAGTTGTGAATGATCCAACACTGGAAGTTTTTAAGAAGATGTTGGATAACCATTTGTCTGAAGTGGTGTAGGGTTTCCTGTCTAGGCAGAGGTGGTGCTAGAAGACCTTCAAGGTCCCTTCCAATTCTGTTATTCTATCATTCTATCATTGTAATCTGCATTCTGCACTCTGTTGTGAAAGTAAACTATTTGTGATATCCTTTCAGATATTTAAAGAGTCTATCCCTTCAATGTTCAACAATACCGGTTCCTTCAACCTCTCTTTGTTAGACTAAGTTTCTAGTTCCCCAATCATCCTCATGACTTCTTTCTGTATCCATTCAGATTTATCCAATCCTTCTAAAGGAGGAGCATGCAGAACTACACATAATACCTGTGACAGAGTCTGACCAATGTGCAATTAAGAGAGAACATTTATTAAAAAAAATCACCCTCACAATTTTTAGAAGTGATGTAACTCATTGGTATTAATGACACTTGTAAGAAATCTTAAGTATATCAGATTGTCAGGCCTGCAGTTATATTCCTTTTAGGATCTTTGGCCTGTCCCACACTCTATTATTTTACTATGCTGTTTCATTAGTGTAGTAATTGGGAGGGGGAATAGTAAGGAGTAGAATTATAGAATGTGTTGTTGTCATAATCGAACATTCCTTTCTAGAAGCCTAAGATCATCTTTTGTCTCCGCACCTCTGCATCTGACCAGAACTAGATGGGTGGAGATGCCAGAGTGGCAGAAGAAGGTTGGACCATGTGATGAACTTGTGGGTGTGGGGGCAAGATATTGAACTTTCAACTGGGTGGGAACCCAGGAAGCTTTCAGATTCGGGATGCCACTGATGTACCAACATGTCTCTCTTATTAAATTGGAAGTTTAAGGATAGTTCTGCCTTGGACTCTGATTTATTTCTGGATGATATTTGGAACACTGACAGAGATTATATGAACAGAACAAAGAGGATGATATAACTTGTTAACCACCCCACAAATCAGTTTTGAGAAGTAATGATTAAATGTGATGTGAAATCCAAACTTTATTATAAAAATAGTTGTACTTGTTAAAAATAGTTTGAAACACATGTAAGAATCAGATCTGGGCTAGCAGTTGTATGATGTGAGCCTTCTGAAGGTCTAAAGAGTTCTCACTTATTCAGTTCACAAATTATACTTTAGGATTTTATGTCACTGGCATTTAATCCCTATGAGAATCTCCAATATAATGTATTTTACTCTATGAAGTGCTGAATATACATATTAACTCTAATCTTTGGCAGCAATGAAATTTATTTGACACGTATTTACAATCTGCCCCAGGGTCATGTGATCATCATATGTGATGTTCCCAGCTGGCTTTTGACAAGCAAAGTCAATGGGGGAAGTCAGATTCACTTAACAACATCATGATTCCCTTAATAACTGCAGTGATTCATTTAACAACGGTGGCTAAAAAGATAGGAAAATTGGGTATGACTCAACAGCCACCTTGCTTAGAAATGGAATTTCTGGTCCTAATGATTGTAATCCAAAGATTATATATACAAAGGTCTATAGGTCTATATCTATACAAAGAAATTGCATGATAATAAAAATGCCAGCAGTACCATATCTGCAGAAGAGAATTTCTACCTGTTTTCATGGTTTATCAAGAATTAAATATTTTCAAAAGCCAACTGAGGATATGAAATCAGGACTGATCTTTTTTATTGGCTGTTGAAAAGGAGATCATAAAAATAACAAGGGGATGGAAGCAGATGGAAGCATGCAATGATACCTCCGCCAGTTGCGTATTATTTCCTAACCATTGTAATCCCATGGACTCAGCCCAGAGTTCATTTTTGTAAGGGCAAAGATACAGCAAAAAGATAAAGTTCTTGTTATATCTGATCTATTCTCATCTTCCTTTATTTTCTAGTCAAATCCAGGCTTGTGGACGTAGAAAGGGGATATTACCGTCAGACTTGTGTGTTACATTTTAAAAAGGAAGAAAGAAGCAGAACTATTTTTTGAGCAGTAGGGTGTGAAGAGCTTTTTAAAAAAACCAATCTATTCAGAAGCTAAGCATAATAACTATCAGTTTATCACTGCCAAGAACTGCATCTACAAGACAAGCAATTAATGAGCTTAAGGTCAAGATTAGATTTTATAGATTTTTGGATTAAGATAGGGAGACATTTATTATTTTTACAGAAGAAGATGGCATAGCCCACTAATGTTTGGATTTGATAGCTTGTGTCTTCAGTGAGTTAGTTTGCTTTATCAACAAGTTGGGCATGCTTTCACTACCAAGAACATCTATTAAATCGAAAAGCAAACTAAAACTTACTGAATATTCAACTATACAGTCGAGAGAGAAAAGCACCATTCAAATCCCAAGGTTTGGTTTTTATTTATATATATATATATATTATTTATATTATATATATATAACATCAATATATGCAGTGTGGCTCTGAGTATGGTTCATGTTAATACATATAAAAAAGTCACTTGTTACATTAATCAAATTTATATAATCCTAATATTAATGTATTTGATTATTTTAAAATAGTTACTCAATTTTAACGTTCCATTCTAATGTCAATAATCTTCTTGAACATACATAATACCATCTTTCAACCTGTCATCTTCCATGTAATTATTACTTATATTCAAATTATAAAAATTCTAACTACTAATACCATCCCCAATTCTTATTTCTACCTCTATTTTGGCTTCTAGTCAGGCCACTCTTACTAATTCTAATGTAATACACATACTTATGTTATATAGTCCTTCAAAGAAATTCTTATTTCTACCCTTTTTAATCAGGCCATCATTATATTAAAAAAGAAGAAAGAAAAAAAAAGAGAAAATAGCTCTATTCTATCCACCATCTCTTGCCCATTTTAATACTTCAATTCTTATTTGTTTTTGGCTTTCTTCCCAGTTTCTCTTGCATCTTTGTCTCTGTCGGCATCTGTATCTTTTTATTCCATCTAAAATTTTTCCCATCTCTTTCCTCCAAAACTGCCAAGTCTCCAGAATATCCACCCATACTCCTATGTCCCTTTCAAAAACATCTTCCAGATTATGCAATTTCAATTCCATTTTTATAGCTCTCAAAAAGTTTTTCCTTATCCTCTTGTTTTATTTGGTGATTTGTCTGTTCTATCTTTTCCTCCATTCTTTTTGCCGCCTCCTCTCTTTCCTGGACTCTTTGATCTTCATTCATTGCCACTTGTATCATATTTTCTACTTTGTCACTTATGTCTTGGATTAAATCTTTTATCTCTCTTTGATTCTTTGTCATGGTATCCCTAATGCTTTGAAACATCCACACAGTTTCTCTTGAAATCTGATTCATTTCCCTCTGGAAGGGCATCTGTCTTAGTTTAATAAGTCCACTTTTAGTCAGGGCCACAAACAATATATTCAGTTCCAGTTTTGCTCATCAAATAGTTCAATAATCATAGCTCTTTACATCTCAGGTTTATTGATCAATTACACTTAAATAGTCCAGACAGTTTCTGCACAACAAAAATCACTTTACTTCACTTAAAAGTCTCTTTATTCTCATAATAGTAAAGTAATTAATTATAGGACAGTTAGTATCACAATCCTTCAAAAAGATGTTGCTTATTTCTTCTGTCAAAGTTGTCCTAGATTGTAGGGGTGTAGTATATTCCATTTACCAGTAGATGGCAGCATCAACACAGGTTTCAGCGTTGTTTCAAACGTGGTAAATTAAAATCCAAATTTAATTCACTTTATAGAGACAAAATTAAATACTTGAATCAATTCAAGTACATAGTTCCAGCATATTATAATGCCTTTCTATAACAACACCTAACCAGTTTAAAATCCATTTTTTATTAAAAGGTATTTAGCTTTTCTCCCATCAGTTCAATTCATTCAGGTCTAGGATTTTTCTATGATGTTCACTGCTTTAAAAAAGAGTCTGTTTTCTTCTATGGGTTTTCTTCTTTTTTCCTTTAAGTTTAGGAACTATATGAAAAAAAAAAAAAACCTTCTCACCCAGTTCCAATCACTGTTCGCTAACTCCACTCCAGCACCAGTCTTAGGTGTTCCTCGGCTGTCCCAGCTTTGTGGCAGCCTCTTCTCCTCATCATGGCTGAGAGGGAAAGAAAAACCCCCGGTCAGGCAGGAGAGTTGCGGCTCTCTGCGACCTCACAGGATGCCCCTCTTTGCTTCATCACCCCTACATAGCGGCTTTGGCTTTTTTCAGAGCCCAACGATGGAGAGAACCCCGCATAGGAGTGTGGAGACCTGTTCCATATGTCCGATCCCGCCGCAATGTCAACCGGAAGTCTCACCATGCAATAATCTTGTGGGATTATGTCACAATAGTAGCATGAAATCCATTTAATTCTTTTTGGAATGAACTAAACTTATGTGAAGGTGAGTGAGATTCTGTTAGCAAGGATTACCATCTTTTTCAGGACCTGGATATTTTTGAGGCAGAAAGCTTCCCCTGTTTAGGGTAGTGATTGCTCTCTAACTATTTAGAAGATGCATAATTAGGATTTAGAACTACTCTTTCACTTCTGGCGTCTACTTTATTGGAAGGGTTGCAAATATGGAGAACATGATTTCTCAAATTTTACCTGTCTGTCTGTTTTCTATTACTACTTAGAACAAACAAATAAGGCCAATAGAGAGCTAGTGATTAGACATTATTCCACCAAATGACAGCCTAGAACTGAAGGGTTTTCAAACTTGAATACTGAAACCAATTCCATTCAATTGTCATTGGAGTAAAGTCTCCCTTGAGTTGATTTTCACTTCTGGAAAACTCATAGACATTATCATTTTGTTTGGCAACAAGTATACTTTGACTGCTTTTTTTGGGTTCTTCCCCCCCCCCCCTAATCTAACCTGGATTTCGGGGATGTGGCCATCCACACCAGAGGGCAAGGGCAGTGAGTAAAGAGATGAAAAGTCCGCCCTTTATGTACATGTGTGAGAATGTGTAAGCTATGAAGAAGAAGGAGTTTCGAATCCTAAAATGCTCCTTGCTTTCGAGTAAACTATTTGAATGCATGCCCTTTCTTTAGGACTTATAATCAGAGCCATTGTATGAGCTGCAAAATTAGAAATGAACTTTCTACAAAATAGGCAAAGGCCATACAATGCTGGCTGACTTTCACATTATTGGGTATCTGACATGAGAACTCAGACATGCACTTTGGTGAGATGCATTTCTGTTCCATCTGTAGAGATCCTGTATTCAAAATAAACCAATCACAGGTGGTCAAATGTACCTTTTTTTTAAACAAAAAGCTTGTGTTTGTAGAAGCAATGGTATTTTAGACAAAGTTTTATATAGGTACAGATCATCTAAATACACCAATATCATCCAATTACTCCATTACATACAGTATTTATTAAAATATCAGAAAATATTTCAATCATGAACCCTGAAGAAGACTGTCTCACAGTTAGCCAACCCATAAGGCATCACTGTGTATCATAGCCCTCTTTTATGCTGATGGAATTCATTATGCCTTTCAAATCCAACTTTATGAAAATGCATGACTTTTGAAGATGGTCCCATTCCATGCTCTCACTGAATCTCTGGATTATGGGTTTGCAACCAGTCAATCGCCAGGACCATTGGTACAAGCAACATAGAACTGCAAGATTCCTGTATGCTCCTTTACTGTCAGCTGTAAAGATGTTGTGCATTGCAAAACAGGACTGGCATGAGGTACCTGCCATACATCATTTCCACAAACATAGGTTCTGCTAGCAAATCTGTGGGCAATTTAAACTGTTGTTGCACTGTGTTCTCATCTATGAAATTGTTAGTGGAACCTGAGTATAACCTATAAGAGTTATATTCAGAACCTGCGGAACTAAGAAGAAAAAGAATATAGTATAATATACTCACCTCTTGCTGGCTGAGTTCTTTTTAATTGTCTGAATTTCCCCCAAATTCTCAGAGGTCAAGGTTGCAAAGTTTCCCTGAACACATGGCTTTGAAACAACTTGGGCACTTATTTGCTGTATGGCCTATACTTTGACAGGTGCAGGGTTTGTGGCTGACTCAGAAGCCTATACTTCAGCAGGGTAAAATTACTCCCTTTAAAGTAGCAGAGAACAAGTTTAAATTGAAATGTGTTTGAATATTAGTAGCTCCGGTTGGTAATTAGGCTGTTGGTTTGAGCTCCAAGCTTGGCAATTTGGTTGCAAACATTTTGTCACCATTTGAGGAGACATCATGTGTTCTGAGTTGTGCTTATCTGTCAGAACACAGGCCTTTTAAAAAAATGTTTTGACAGACTAGCACAACTAAAAATGCACTGACGATGTCTCCTTGAATGTTGACGACCCATTTGCAACCAAATTGCCAAGCTCACAGCTCAAACAACAGCCTAAGAAGTTCAAATTGACCATAGAGTTATCAGTGGAACCCATGATTGAGGAAATGAAAGATAGAAAGCACTTAAAGTTGCTACTGGTAACTGTTGGACCTCTGAGGTGGTCACAGGTGGAGGCAGGTGTGAATAGAACTGTAGAGTCTCCTCAGCTCTTCCAATCATCTTTCTACTATTAGACAAAGTTGGAACAGTTTTCCCTGAATTCTTTGGTGTGCCTCATCCCACTAATTCATCTCCCAGTTTATCAATAAGACTTTCATCAACCAGAGCAAAATCATTCCAACTATCTGTAGCAAATAATTGGAAATTTTATAGATATGCATGGAACCTCTTGTTTCAACTTGTAAATCTCGTAGTTTGCCATTGCCATTCATGACTAGCTGAGTCATGAAACGCAGCTCTAAATCTTTGCCTGAAATTCTGGTAATTGTCCTGTAACAAATCATTGCCCTCAGTGAGGGATATGGCTGCCCCTTCCTTCACCAGAATCAGAACAAATGTCACCTTAAGGTAATCTGCGGGGAACTCTGTTGGCTGATACACGATGAACCATTCACAATGAATTGTAAAAATCAGAAGTTTTTACTGAACTCCTTCAAGCTTCTTTTTAGTTTTATTTTAAAAAGTCTTTAGTGGTAAATAAAAAATGCCCCTAAAAACATCCATAGAGAAGCACCATGCCTATTAAGAGCTAAAAGGCCTAGTTGTTTATGTAGTTCCTGACTGTACAGATAGTCCTTGACTTATAACAGTTCATTTAGTGATGTTTCAACGTTACAACGGCACTGAAAAAAGTGACTTCCGACTGTTTTGCAAACTTACAACCTTTGTAGTATCCCCATGATCATGTGTTCAAAATTCAGATGCTTGCCAATTGATTCATACTTATGACCGTTACTGTGTCCCAAGGTCATGCAATTACCTTTTGCAACCTTTTGATGGGCAAAATCAATGGGGAAGCCAGAGTCACTTAACGACTATGTTAATAACTTATCAACTTCAATGGTTCACTTAACAATGGTAGCAAGAAAGGTCATAAAATGGGGCAAAGCTCACTTAACAACTGTTTCACTGTACAACAGAAATCGGGGCTCAATTGAGATTGTAAGTCAAGGACTACCTGCAATCTGCATCTGTGCTTTACATAACTCTCAAACCTATTGTGATTTGCTAACTACAAAAAGTTTTTTTTTTAATTGCCTTGCTGACTTGCTAACGGTGAGCATTGCCAAGCTCTTGCTGTGCCCAATCTGCTTATTCAGGCACTTTGCTAGCAAACAAGAATTATGAGCTGCAGAACTCATCTCAAAGAAGAAACATTTTGAAAAATAGGGATGCCTTGCTAAAAACTGAGCAAAAAATATTACTGAGAGGCATTTTTGCCCTAATCGCTTCTCCATTGAGAAAAGACTTTGATGTATGTTTGTAACTCCACCATAAGTGGAGTCAAACTTAATGATAGGTTTTATTGCATGTTTAAAGTACAGTGGATGGTGCCATTTGCAAGAATTCCACATGGCAAAACAGATGCAGTGATGATTTGGAAGAGAAATGAATGGACAAGTTCTTGCTGTTATTTCCCATCCCAAAGCAGTCTTTTCAGCAAGTATTTCTCAGTTCCCCAGTATGCAAGGGAGACTTTTGTTTTAAAAGGGTATAAAAAGGCTACCTGTGAAATGGTGATGAATTATGCAGTTACAATAAGTCCCCCACCCCAAATGAATGAAAGGAGGCTCACAGGAGATTACTACTCTACAGAACTGACAACGGATCCTGAAGGATGCACGAAAAATGGTTTTCAAGTCCTTTCTAACACTTAAATTGGAATAGTGAGAAAAAGGAATCTGGGTTTACTGGGCAAAGATGGTGAAGGAAGTTCAAAGATTGTTGAAAGCAGAAAAGGATACACGGAGACTGGGGTAAAAGGGAACAGAAAGCAGGATAAGCACAAAGTATGATTCCCATTCAGCTACCATATTTTTCGGACTATAAGATGCCCCAAGATTTTAAAGAGGTAAATTTAAAAAAAGAGGTTTTGCACTCTGTAGACCTCCTAAACCCTCTGCATGCCCTGTTTTTTCATGCAGAGAATTTGAGAGGCCTGAAAAGTGCTCCTCCTTTTTCCAGGAGGCGGAAAAACAAGCAAAAAAACCCCCTTTTTACAAAAATGGGCCCTTTTTTTTGCAAAAAACAGGGCATGCATAGGCTTTGGGAGGCTTGCAGAGTGCTCCTGGGGGCTGGGGGGGGGCAAAAAGGAGCAAAACATGACCCGCTTTTCACTTGTTTTTGCCCTCTCCAGCCCCAGGAGCACTTTGCAGGCCTCACAAACCCTCTGCACGTCCATTTTTGTGAAGGAGGCGTGATTTCCGGAGGCCAAAAATGGTGTATTCAGTGTATAAGATGCACCCAGATTTTCACCCTCTTTTGGGAGAGGAAAAGGTGCGTCTTATACTCTGAAAATATGGCAATCCCAGATTTACAGCCTGAGTGAGGCGAAGTAATAACTGACATCATTATTTAAGAATAGTGCTAACATATGGGAGAAGACAACACCATATTAAACCAGTTATGCTAGCTATTCATCTGCACATTTGTAACCCTGGGTTAGAGTTAGGAGTTGGTAGTGAACTGTCTGCAACTTTGCTAGCCCTAAATCCTAACCCTAATCCTACAATGACGCTGAGCGCATCAAAGCTTTATCATGTACAATCGCAACAGAAAACAGAAAAAGCTGTAAGGTACTAAATTGTCTCAGTCGTTCATACCTTCTATCACTAGGATTCTGAGTGAGAAGTCATCCTGGTTCAGAACGTGTTCAATTTGGAAGTATCGTTTGCATATCAGAGAGAGAATAACAAATTCATCTAGATCAAGGCACTCATATTATGGAATGACTGGGAAGTGGGATTTCAGTCATCACATCTTTGTTATTTCCCCCAGGGCTTTCATTGACTCTGAAAATCATAATCATAGGAATGTAATATACTACGTTTTCAGCTGTAGAGCTAAACCATGCCCTTCCCTAGCTCAGCACATTAACAGAGAGTAAGGTCTGTCTCACCACATCACGAAATCAGGGGGCCAAGAGTCAGACTTTCAAGGGAAATGATTTATTTGAACAATGCTTTATTTATAGTTGTCCTCTATTTCGGGAAAAGTTCATAATCCACAGAGCTGCAATGAGTCCATTCAGGCTGCAATGAGTCCCATTCAGGCAGGCACAGAGGAGATCTCTGATTTCTTACCGCTTTTAGCAGTAATTTTGAACAGGGAGGAAAAAGGAACAAGGCTACACACCTCCCCTTATTCTGCTGGGTTTTACTGGGAGGGGAAAGGGCTGGGTACCCTTCTCTGTCCCCATTACCATGCCTGACATTGTTGGGCTCCAGAGAAAAGTACCACAAAAATCACAGAGGAAGATCTGCCTCTTTTCAATCTCTGCTACAATCTTTTTAAGGTTGCTAGGGGGGAGGGAGACAAGCAAAGAAAAAAAATTAAATAAAGGTGCTATCTGTGTGATGTGTAAATTGTTTCTGCACATATGTATTCGTAGATAATTTGTAAAAATGAAAATTAAGTGAAAGCAGTATCCCAGATGGAAGCAGGAATGATGGATTGGAAAGTTTAAGTGGATGGCATGAAAAATCCTCAAATACTTAACTCTACCCAAAAATGAAATGAATATCTAAGGGAAATGGAAGGAAAAGGTTTGGGAAATTGCAATCGTGGCCTCTGTCTTTCTTTCAGTTCATTGCCAAGAAAATGTGTTCTCTTTTGTCCTTGTTCTTCCTATGTCTTTTTTTCTCCCCTGGGTTTATATTATGCTTTGTAGCTTACTGTCCCTGATATAGAGCATCCTGCTCTTTCCTTTAGGCAGTCGGGAGTTTTCATCCATGAACCTCTCACACAAAGACATCTTTCAAATCCAATAATTACGCTTGGCTCCCAGACACAAGGCAACAAGGATTTTTATTAGTTTACCAATGCATTGTGCATTGTGAAAAGACTTTTCACTGTGTAACTGGAGAATTACAAGTTACGTGGTTATGGGAGAAGGGATTAAGAACACTCTCATAGAAAAATTCTGCATTGGTTTGAAATTCACTTTGAACTTTTCTTATGCCGCAAAGCCGAATGGATTTCTGGCCTAGCTACAGCGTATTTAAAATGAGTAAAACATGTTTTCCTATTTACAACAATGGCATTCTGTAGAACTTCTTAAGTCATCATTTTTCTACTGGTGATCCTTTGTGCCTGCTGCCCCCTTCCAGTTCCCTAGCTTTAGCTGACCTAGCAGGCCTTTTTAAGGGGATTATATACAGCTATGCATTCAAACACTTTGATTTGGGGAGGGGGAGAGCATACTGCCAAATAAATATATATCACATGAAGGTTGAGGGATTTTGCTTATTTTGTTCCAAAGTGGGGTTGCGGTTAGTTTAGAATCTGTATACAGCTGGGAGGGGCAGTGATTGATAATGCCATTTGTTTTCCCTTCTCATCTGCTGGTAAAAGTGAAGAGGATAATAGGTTATCTCCAAATGGCTTTTAAGAGTTTGGCAAGTGGAAACGAGAGTAGTAACAGAAGGTTAAATTCTCCAGTGTGTTTTGAATATGGCCCAATAATCTAGAATTGTGGATTCACACACAGACAAAAAAAGTAAAATATGGCAAATCACTTTAATTGTTTAAGATGTATCAGGTGCCGATTAACAGCAAACTGGAGTCTGTTTTCTAGGCTTTTTGACTGTTTAAGAGTGCTTTACCTGTTAGAGCAGGGGTGTCAAACTCACGTCGTCATGGCTGTGTCACGTGATGTATCACAACTTTTTTCTTCCTTCATTAAACTGGGCATGGGCGTGGCCAGCACATGACGCAGGTTTGACAGCCCTGTGTTAAAGGGTATGAAAACTTTTAAATGTAGTCTTTCTTCTCTTCATCGTTTGGATCCAACTGAGCCATAGAACAATTCCCTAAAGCAAAAGAAAATTGTGTTATTTGGTACTAAATTAAGTACCATGGATTTTAATACATGATTAGATCTTAATCTATTCCGATGAGTAACCACTATGATTTGTCTAATTATAAGCAGTTCAATTTAATTAAGCTGAATTAATTATTGAACCTTTTATTTCATTCCATGTATTGGGGGGGGGATCCAAGAATCCAAGTATATATTCCTTCTGAATTGCTACACTCTTGAGAACATAGCACCCACATCAATTTTATACATGTATGTTATTTTAGGGATAAAGCAGTGGTGGGATACGACTGGTACATCTCCGGTATGAGCGTACCGGTGCCTGCTGGGAGCACCGGCACAGTTCTGATACGGTGCTCCGGAAGGCCCACCCACCACGCCCGCTCTCCTTACCGCTATTGAGCCGCTCGGGGCTTTTGCGCACACACACGGAGCATACAGTGCAGGGGTGGGTTTTTTCCCTGCGAACCGGTTGGTCGCTGAACCCGGAAGTAAGTACCTTCCGGGAACGGCGAAGGGCGTGCCCGCCCGCCCCGCGGTCCTTACCCCAGTTTTGATGAGTTCTGTACTTCCACGCATGCGCAGGACGCATACAGCGCCTGTGCGATCGTCCAGGAGCAGCTGGAGCATCGTGCAAACGCTAGTACGCATGTGTGCACCGCGCACGTGCACAAGGACGCCGCCGGCCCCGTTCCAACCGAACCGGTTGGAACGGGGCGAGAAACCCACTCCTGATACAGTGCCTGTGCGATGCTCCACCAAGCAGCTGGAGTGGGGGGTGGTAAGTACGCATGCACGCACTGTGTGCATGCTGCACTGTTCATGTGGGAGACACCAGGCCCTGTTGCAGCGTACCAGTTGAAACAGGATCCAGAACCCACAACTGGATTAAAGGGTTGGTCTAGGAGCGGGAAAACTCAAGTTTAACTCTACCCTCAGCCATGGAAATTAATTAGTGATCTTGGGTTACTTTCTTTCTCCCTTTCAGCTCACTCCATTTCATAGGATGGTTGTAGTAGGAAGAATCTTAAGGAAATTCCTGTATAAGCTATCTGGAGCTCCTGAAGATATGGCGGGTTTTGTGACTCAGCAGTTCTGCTGAAAGTCTTTTCGGGATACAAAATTCAGTATGCAGCTGGGGCTTGTGGGAGGCAGGTTTGGAGATAAAAGGACGAAAGCACTTTCTTCCTAGCTTAGGAGCAAAATTTGATCAATTTAATGCTGTATGTGGGTATACACCTCCCATTTCAATGGGGTGATAATTAGCTTATTATATGTATTCAAACATCCAAGGCTCTTCTTTCTTTCTTTCTTTCTTTCTTTCTTTCTTTCTTTCTTTCTTTCTTTCTTTCTTTCCTTCATTTGCCCAATTTTCTTAAATCTCTACATAAAATTGGCATTTATTTATTTATTTCCCATTTTTATTATTTTTACAAATAACTCATGGTTGTAACCAACACATTTTCCTCCTCCTATTTTCCCCACAACAACAAGTCAGCTGAATTGCATTGAGAGTGTGACTGATCCAAAGTCACCCAGCTGGATGTCATCACTAAGATGGGACTAGAACTCACAGTCTCCTATTTTCTAGCTGGATGCCTTGATCAATAGACCAAATTGGTGTTTATCTTTTCTATAAACTTTATCCTTGAACCTAAATCTCCATTTTTTTATTTTTTGTCTATTTCCCTTCTTATAGTTGTTATGAGAAGACAGCTGGTCAAGACAAACATTCAAATGTTATTTTTGATGTTTTATGGCTTGTCTTAATTATTTCTACAGATTTCCAGAACATGACTTTTATTTTCTTTTTATACAGAGAAATGGAATATTCTGGATTGTAGAAGAAAGGTCTTTTTCTTACCCAGAAACTGTCCATCACCATTAGTTATTCTGGTCTCTTGAAAGCTCACCATTGGAACTGAGTGTAATCTATTATGAAACATGCTGTTAAAAATAAAATGTTAGAAATAGCATGTTTCTACCTAACACCGAACAAGATTGATCACTGCAGTAAGAGGGGGGGAAAGGAATGAAAGGAATGAAATATAACTTGGCAAATTTGTGGAATTAGAAACGTGTGTTAATTATGGTCTGCTTGTTATATAAGGGTACACATTGGAGTATATATTAATAGCACAATTTCACATGGATTATTTTAATTAATGATATATTTGTGATATATGCTGCAATGCAACCTCTAATTTTACACAATTTCACGGTGCAGATAACTCAGCAAAAATTCTGAGCCTTTTTAAGGCGTATTGCATAACATCAAACAAGATGTTTATCGTACTTGTGTCTCAATTCCTTCCCTGGAGTCTCTGGCTAAAATATATTCTAACTTGTCACATTTATCTAACTTGTTTTGCAAATTCTTCTTTATTTAGAAGAGAGAGAAGAAAAGATGGTTTACCTATATGAAACCAGAGATTTGTCCTAGAACTCCTGGAACTTTGAGTGTTTTGCTTTGAAAAGGTGACAGAGAGAGAAAATGAAATTTTTATTGGTGTACTGGGGCAGTTATTATGGGTTCAGAAAGTACAAAACTATGATGTTCTTTCTTCATACATAGCTGTATCTACAATCTTCAGTTAAGACCAACTCCACTGTGCCTTGTTGAAGTTCATACTTGGGTTAAGAAGACCAGATTTCTACTACCATTATTACATTAGTGACACCGAAGGAGTGTGTAAATAGATGAGCTTTGTTGCCAAACTAAGTGAGATGTTGTTCCAAGACCCGTTTGGAATTTTGCCGCTTTGTGAAAGAAAGAGAGAAAGCTGTAATGCCTTCTTTAACATCTCAGTTATTTTTGTATGATGCAGCCAAGCAGGGTGGTGGTGCACAGTTAGTTTAGCACATAACAATCCCAATTATTAATTAACTAGTTTAGGCTGTCCAAGCAGGAAACGTCAATCCCTCAATCATGTTGTATGAGAGAGAAAAAGATTGGAAGAATTTAGAGCTGAAATGGTATTCAGCCAGTTCTGACAGGTTCTGGAGAACCGGTAGCAGAAATTTTGAGTAGTTTGGTGAACTGACCCCATGTTGTCTCCCAGCCGATCTTCTTTTGTTGTCCTGAACAGGAGAACGGACCTGGAAAGCAGGTTAGTGGGTTGAGAGGGAATGGGGATTTTGCAGTATCCTTCCCCTGCCATGCCCACAAAGCGACACTCACAAAGCCACACCATAGCCATAAAAGCCATGTCCACAGAACCAGTACCTCTGTGTGGAATAGCAGCGCTCCAGGATATGGACAACGAATTGGTAGCATCAATTCAATTCACACCTTTATTGTCAGAGTACAACATGTGTACTATGAGATTGGCTGAGCCTACCTTCATTCACCCCCCTCCCATCACAATACAACTCACAGTGAAGGACAGAAAATCCCTAGCCCAGTGAATTCTGCTAAAGAAACACCCAGTCCTATTGCACCATGTGAACTTATTGCACATTGTGCAGGCCCTGCAAGTCAATCATACTATGTTGTTGTAGGGTTATTTTTCATTCAGGAGTCTGACAGCCTACGGATAGAAACTGTTCTTCAGCCTGTTTGTGCAGCTGCCTATGCTTCTATATCTCCTTCCTGATGGTAGGAGAATAAAGGGCTGACCAGGGTGTGAGTTATCCCTGAGGATTTTCCTCACTCTTCTAAGGCAGCGGGCCCTAGCGATGTCATCTAGTCATGTCAGGGAACAGCCCACAATGTCTTGTGCTGGGCTCACCACCCTCTGTAGTGTCTTTCTATCCATGGCTATCAGAGCAACATCAGAGAATCAGGCTGCCTATGGGGAACAAACTTTGGCTTTCTTGGAACATGAAACACCCAGACCCAAACTGCAATTTTGTCAAACCCCAATCAAAGACTTGGACTTCATCCTAGGACTACGAACTAAATAGTTAGACCCCAGAAGAGTTTAAGATGGTGAAACTTTGATATTGGCAATCTCCATAAGAAGCCTCCAGTCTTTCTTGGTTTCCACTGATTTTGTGGGCACAGCTTGAGAGGGTCTTACAAGAACTCCTACACAGAATTGCAATGGATCCTGGGATCCCATCAAGCTTAAGAAGCTTCAGAAGGCCTTGCTATCGGAAGTCAATTTTAGTCAGGTTCAGCTTTAGGACTGATGAACTATAGCAAAGGTATTTCAGCTTGTATTGCCATGAGGAAGAGAAGATACAAAAGGACCCTAAAACATGACTTGGTCACCAGACCTGTGAGGTATTTGCCTTATAAGATGAACCATGTGGTAGAACCCTTGTGGAAGTAGCCTTGCTCCATGCTACAGTGGCCTAATGCAGGGGTGTCAAACTCGATTTCATTGAGGGCTGCATCAGGGTTGTGTTTGATCTTAGGTAGGCATAACCAGCTTGATGTACTTGTGTCGAAGGACCGGCCTGTGGTGCTTTGGCAGGCCCACTGGGCACTGATCTACAACCTTGTGGCAGCTGGCAGCATGCTGGAGGAGGCTATGGAAACCAAAAATGGAGCTCAGGGTGCCGCCCACCAGGTGGCAAGATCTAAGTACCCCGGGCTGGATCTGGCCCGCGGGCCTTGAGTTTGACACCCCTGGCCTAATGTCATAACCTCATTGGCTGCCCATATGTACAGACGGCATGCAGAGTTTTACTTCCTGCTCTTTAAGGCCCCATGTACTATTAACAGAGTAGTTCTCCATTCAATCCAGCACTCTTCTCCCTCTCAAAGGGAAGTGAAGAGCCTCATGATGAGAAAGGCTTTTGTAACCTGGCCTTGCAGCTTCAAACCCAAGATGTGAACATTCAAGAGACTCCTGCTATCAAATGCTAAATCAGAGTTGCCAACAGATGGGTCCTCTTATGTGACACAAAAAGAGACCAGAGTTGTCAAATTATGCTGTGACCACAGAATGCTCAGTGCTGGAGAGCGAGAAGCTGCTCTCAACTTCATCATCACAGATGGCAGAAGTTTTTTTTGCTTCTGTGAGCAAGTTAAGTTGCCAGTTAACTGGGAGGATAAGTAACATTAAAGGATAGCACAATATGCTTTTGGAGCAAACATAATTTTGGACGAACAGAGAGGCTTTTTCTCTCTGTTAGGAAGGAACTCCTATATCAAGCATAAAGTAAAGGATGAAGCATGCTCGTAAAGGATGCATTTGGGGCAGGGGTGAAATCAACTTACCTTCACTACCGGTTCACAAATGTGAGTGCACGCACTACATCTGCACATGCACAAAGTGGGCAGAGCATCCCACCACCATTACTACCGGTTCCCCCAAAACTGGATAGAACTGGCTGATTGCACCACTGATTTGGGGCCATTCTCTTCAACATAATTAGCTATTGTTAAATTGAGGTTCATCCTTGAATGCAAGGGGATGAAAAGCCTGATGGTGAAGCATCTCTGCTGGGAACTGACCTGCCACAATTATTGAGATGGACTCAATGGGGATTAGACACTTTCAGGTCAGGAGATTCTGATTTATCGTTCAGGATGTGAAAATGAAGGAGGAATGATGATTTTTTAATAGTTGCTTTTATAGCAGGAGCAGTATCTGGTTACAATTCAATTGGTAACTAAAGTGATATAAAATGAAAGTTTTGGGACAACCCTTTCAGGTAACAATCATTCAAATAATCACTAACGCACAAAAAAGGCCATTGATGAATTTTGTGATCAAGCTCAATATGAAATCAACAGAACATGCAAGTGGTTACAAGCATTGCTTGAAATTGGAGGTTGGAATGCCAAAACTGGAAATATTAAGGAGGAAAATATAGTTGGATTTTCTATGGCTTAGGAAATTGAAATGAAGTATCTTCGAACAACCAAAAGATGCCCGTATACATGGACATCATCAGAAAACAATATATTGGACTATATTGCTAAAAGTCTGTGGATTCTCAGTCGTCCCTGTCATAGTTGACCTCAAAGGTGTTTTTTTTTCTTCTTCAAAAGGCAATTGACCTGTTTTTTTCCTTGAGAAGGAAGAAGAAAAGGTTTCACTACATACCAAAGAAGCTTCATCAGTTCTGATGGTGAGGGGATGCATTAAGGCACCGACAATCGAGCCTAATGGTGGGGGAATGTAAGGATTGCATTTCTTTGCAGTCATCTGGTCATAGCACTTTCTGAGAGCTGCTGAGACTGCTTGGGGGGTTTATCTGTGACCTCAGGGTCACCTGAATTGGGTGAAATTGGCTTGTGGACTATCCTTGGAACTGCTGCAAGGACTGCATTATAAACTGGAAATAGGTGTATCTTACTCTTCCCCTCTGTGAGGGAAGGGTGTTCAATTCTAACATACATGGATCCTTCACCCCTCTTTCAATTCTTAATTTTACTTCTAATTTTTAATATGATAAAAGGAAGTGGAAGATGTCAGTTACAGCAATAAAAACCCAGCCAGCTTCTCGCTGTGGAAATAGATCACGAACTGCTCACACATAGGGTCCCAAATTAAACTAAAGAAGATTATGGAAAAGCAAAGCCACAATACAATCTCCATTTTCAAGGAGAACACTGGAAGTGCTGAACCAGAGTAAATATGGAATGAACTTTTAAAAGATGTTAAGGATGGATATGACAAAAACAACCACCAAAGATGAAGAAATGTAAGAAAGCAACTAGATGTCAGAACAAACCATGGAAATCACTGAGAAGCCAAGAAAATAAAAATCCCAGAAAGAAATTTAACAGGGTTCAGACAGCTGTTGGAAAAGATAAAAAATAGTATTACATCAACATCTCTAAAAGCACAGATGAAAACCGGAGCAGGAAAACAAGGAAAACATTGTAAGAGTTCTTGGAACTCTAAATGAGGTTTCAACCTTGAACTGGGACGTTGTGTGTTGTTGCTGGTTGTGAAGTTGTGTCTGACCCATCGTACTCCATGGACAACATCTTCCAGCCTTCCTGTCCTCTACCATCCTCCGGAGTCCATTTAAGTTCATGCCGATTGCTTCAGTGACTCGATCCAAACTGGGACATTAAAGGATGCCAATGAAACAGGTAGTAACCAACTCAAAGGTGATCAAACAAAGATAGAAGGAGTACACTGAAGCACTGCACAGTAGAGATGTGATCATCCAAGACACCTTAGAAATATTCCCTACTTCCTGACTTACAAGAACCTCTAGTACTAGACGATGTAGTTACATCAGCATGCCTGTCATTACCCAAGTTGGAAGGCTAGAAGAAACAGATAGAATATCCACAGAACTATGACAAGTTTAGAAGGAGTTTGTACAGTTTCTTTGAAGTTGCTAGTGGCCAGCATCAGATGTTTTCTGAGCAGTAATGGGGTGATGGTTGGGAAATAACGATTTCTTCAATATAGAGATGAGAAGTATAGAGCAAGTTATGATGGTTGTTTTGAATCAATCCTTTGAAAATATATTACAGTATTGAAGTTCTGATGCCTATCGGTCCCACTGGCTGGATGCTCCCTCTTCAAATTGCCTTTGAATGTAAAAGCATTCAACACTTTACCTTAGAATTATGTGAAATTCTTTTAGCTAGAGAAATATGTGAGTTTCCCTTTAATGTTTTATTACGGCACTAAAAATGGAAAAAGCATGAGTAATTTAAAGCACCTTTTCCTCTCTTGCTAGAATATTGGGAACAGTCTTAGAGAAATAAAGGAAGTTTGACAATAATCAACAAAATGAGGACTTGCTGTATGGGCAGTACCATTCCAAGTATCATGGTTGGAATCCAAACACCACCATAATGGAAGAAGATCTGTGGAAATCCTCAATCATCTAGCTCATGGCTGTCCCCAAGGTGCTTTTTCCAACTGATCCTTCTTGTTTTTTTCCCTTTGAAACAATTTGCTTCTCATCCAAGAAGCTTCTTTAGAAGCTAAACATTTCCAAAGGAGGCGTCTATGGAGATTCCCAGCCATCAGGTTATGCTGTCCCAAAGACAGTTTTCTCCCCAAATGCCATCATTCTGCTAAACAATTAATTCCTACAACCAGTCATATTACCTACTAAGGACTGTATTACTATTATTCTTCTCTTCCTCCTAGTACCTATCTCTTCCCACTTATGACTATAACCATGTCGCTTGTATCTTTACAATTTATATTGTTTTGTTTCCTAGTATAATTTGATTGTTTAGTAGTAACCTATGACTATCACAAGTGTTGTATCTTATGATTCTTGATGAATGTACAATATTTTATTTTTCTTTATATACACTGAGAGTATATGCACCAAAGACAAATTCCTTGTGTGGCAAATCACACTTGGCTAATAAAGCATTTTTCTATTCTATTCTCTTTATTCTATTCTACTCTACTCTACTCTACTTACAAGAGAGGCTTAAGAAAGGGGCATAGACTTGCTGCTAACAGCTATATTCTTTTTCCATGTTTGAAGGCCTAAAAAAGCAATGCCTAAAATAATACCTTTTAGCATTAAAGCAAGCTAAAAGGCTTCAGGAAGACTTAGTGGGAAGGAGACGCAGTAAACCAGTACTGGAGGCATCAGCTGAATGTAACTTAAGCCAGTCAAGATTTCCTACTTCTGTTAAGAAATGTTTCAACAACACTCCACCTAGGTCTCTCTATGCATCATTTGTTTCGCTGTACTTAGGATTATAAATATTGATTTAGAACTTAATTATATATTGCCCTTGGTCATGAGCAACCTTTCTCTACAGATTGTTCTGATCGTAACAAAATGCAAGCATTTAGTGTGGACGGCTTATGTGGAAAGAGGGAATGTGGTGAATTTAGAGAATAATCCTTCAGGGTTTTTTAAATATTAGAAGTAGGCATAATTAAAGGACATCACTACAAGCTGCATCATTCCCCCTCCCCTTCTGGACTGAGTCCCTAAAGTGTATGAGTGGGTGGAGTGATTAGAAAAGTAATGAGATAGCTGCTAACTCTGCCTTTAAGATAGCAATGGTCATCAGTCATTCCCACTGAGCAAATCCCTCGGGTTCCATGGAGAGAAATGTCTATTAAGACAGATAAACCTGTTGTGGAACTATACCCTAAAGATCTTTAGCATTATTCTGAACCCCTTAGGTGTTTTTTTTTTTGTTTTTTTACTCTTCTGAGCAATTCTACTGAGATAATTTTCTCTTTCACACATTTTGCGTCAGGGATCAAACGTTTGACTGGAGGTATTTCTGGAATCTTACTGCAGGAGATGCTAAGCTTAGATGTGTATGCATTCTGTGCACAGTCTTCATTTTCAATGACTTTGAAATTTAGGATGCCTATGTAGTCAATATGCTGTTTTTAAGGCATTCCAAAATTTCTATAATCAGTGCAATGCATGTTTAGAAGGAGCTACAGTTGTTTTTTAAATCTGAGAAATACAATCATAAACTGTGATGAAAATGATAAATGGGCATTGATGTAAAATTGAGGTTTTTCATGTTATTAAATATAGATATTTAAGCAATGTTTAGAAGATTGATACATGTCCCAAAAGTGCTTATTCTGGAGGCAACTGGACTTCTGGTTTTTTCTTTGAAGATGTTTCACTTCTCATCCAAGAAACTTCTTCACTTTTGGGACAACCATGACCTGGATGACTTTTTACAGAATCTTTACAGAAGATTGATACATATTTTTTGTCCTCAAACTTTATACTGTTAAGCTGGCCTGACCATTGCATTCTTGATTATTATTGAAGTTCCCCTTCCAATGCTGAATTCATCCAAAATATTCTTTAATACCCCTTATAAAGTTTCAGTCAACATTGAATTTCCTAATTTTTAATACATATTTAAAATTCCTGCATCATGTCTATGCTCATGAATTCCACAACAATCATGTACAATTTTCTTGTGAATATGGTATCTATTCTTCAATGTCTTTGTGATTACAAAGATCGTACCTCTTAGAACCTTCTTTGCAGGTTAGCCTAAATACATTTAGTTCGGAGGTGGTATTCAGCAGAGATGGTATTCTGGAGAACTGGTAGTGGAAATTTGAGTAGTTTGGAGAACCAGTAAATACCACCTCTGACTGGCCCCACCCCCATCTATTCTCTGCCTCCTGAGTCCCCGCTGATCGGGAGAGAATGGGGATTTTGCAGTAACCTTCCCCTGGAGTGGGGAGGGAATAGCGATTTTACAGTATACTTCCCCTGGTGTAGGTGGAATGGAGATTTTATGGCACCCTTCCCTGCCACGCCCACAAAGCCACATCCACAGAACCAGTAATTTTTTTTGAATCCCACATTGATCTAGTTGTTCTTTCTACACCAGTCCTTTTCCATGAAGATATTACATTAATAAACTGGCAAATATGATATATGTGTAAGAGAGAGAGGCAGATTGGCCCAATCTCCCTCTGTGGGATATTTATTGAAAAACAGCATAATGTGCACAAAGAGTCTTTTCTAAGAGAACCAGTAAAAGGACCAGTTGTATGAGACCAGTATGCATCTGAATATCTCTCAGCAGACCCTGATCGAATTCTTTTGGACTGAAACATGTTGGGTTCTCAGAAATATTCTGAAGCATTAGCAATAGCACTTAGACTTATATATCACTTTGCAGTGCTCTACAGCCCTCTCTAAGCAGTTTACAGAGTTAGCATGTGCCACCAACAATTTGGGTCTTCATTTTACCCACCTTGGAAGGATGGAGGATGAGTCAACCTGAGCCTGGTGAGATTCCAACTCCCAAATTGCAGGCAGCCAGCAGTCAGCAGAAGTAGCCTGCAGTACTGCACTCTGACCACTGCATTACCCCGGCTCATTAGGGAAGACTAAACCCTGCTCTATTAGATTTTGTGTGTTTTATGGGTTGTAAAAGAAAACAGGGCATGGCTTTTAATGGAGGAGAAATTGAGACACATAATTGCACTGGGGTGATGCTAAGGAGTGCGTCAAGGATATTGGTGAGAATCCTGGAGTAACAAGAGGTAGGAAGAGAAATACCAATATAAATCATAAGGGTCACACAAAGACTGTCCGGAAACAACTAGACAAATTGCAGTTGCTTATTGGATATAATTTAAAAGCACTGTACATACGTTTAAGTCCCAAACACGCTTGGACTCTAGTTTTAAAGGACATCTCACTCTCCTCTGAACCTGTCCAATCGTTAAGATCTGAAGGAAGAATTCTTTTGAAGATATCTTTGCTGTAAGAGGTCCAGGTGAGAAAGGACTTTCTTCTCTTTTGTTCCCAGGTTATGGAACACTCTCCCCTGGGAACAGTTTTAGGCACGTCTACTGCCACACTTTCAGCATTTTAAAAATCTGAATGATGCATATCTTTTACTTGACTTCTCACATTTATTTATTTATTATTTGTTGTTTGTTTATTTATTTAAGGATTAATTATAGTGGAAGCCTCTTTTGGATTCTGTTTCATGTTTTTTTACCTTTTTCTTAGCTGTCTTAATGGTCACGAGAACAGAATATAAATCAAATAAATAAACATTGTAGAAAGAGGCATACAATTATTGCATCCCTTAACCTCACTGAATGATACAGCACATGAGAATACAACTGTTCAAGCCTCATTGCATTGATGTTTTCTTTTATTCCTAACTTTATCAAATTAAAAATATACAGCAGAAAGTTATGTCTGACAACTGATTTGAGGGTTTTTTCCTTACTGTCTTGAGCAAGAGCAACTACATTTTCTCCTCACCTTTCAACTCAACTCAAACAAAAAATAGAAAGGTTGAGCACTTGTCAAATATACCCGCTCACTTTCATTAGTGAATATACAGTGGCTGCACTGTACATTCAGATATCGCTAGTATCAATTTAACGATACAAACCATCACTATCCTTTCCATTCATGCAATTGTTACTAATTATTAGGAAATATTGCAGAGGTTAGGAAACTGAAATCTCAGCTTCTAAGATTCAAAGTAAAATTACATTATCCGTTTAACATTTTTATTGAGTTATAAAATATGATAAGATACAAAATACAAAAGTAAACAGAAAACAGTGGGAGGAAGAGGGGGAAGAGAAGTGAGGAAGGATAGGAAAATAAAAAGAAGCATTGACTTCCTACTCTCTTTCTCGCAGTAAAATAAGACATTATCATCAAATCACAATTGGTATTGTAAGTTCTGAATAGTGGCATTAGACAAGATGATAAAATAATAGGTATAATTATTAAGAAAGAAATCTATAAATTGAGGGCTTTCGCTGATGATCTGGTTATATTTTTACAGAAGCCAAACAACAATATAGAATAGTTCGATGAGGAAATTGAATGAGTATGGGGCTTGGCAGGTTTCAAAATAAATAACAGAAAACAACAATGGTGATCAAGAATATGCTTCTCAGGATAGTGATATATTGAACAAAAGTTGGGGTTTAGGGTTGAGAAAAAGGTGAAATACATAGGGGTTATATTGACAAATACAAGAATAAAACCATTTCAAAACAACTATGTCCCTCTTTGGAGGGATGTTAAACAGGATAATTTACAAAGGATTACAAAGATGGGATAAACTGCATTTATCCTTTGGGTATAATTTCTGTAATCAAGATGAATATTTTACCAACATGGTTTTTTTTTTAAATTTCAGATGTTACCAATACTTACAACTGACAATCCATTTAAACAATGGCTGAAGGATATTTCTAAGTTCATATGGCAAGGGGAAAAAAAAAACAAGGACTAGATATGAGCTACTGCAAGATGCCAGGGAAAGAAAATTACATCCCAAGGACTGCATATTTGATATGAACAACTACTCAATGAGAAATCAATAATATATAAAAATTATGAATGCCTATTGGGAAAAGGAGAAAAGAGTAGAGAAGGTGCATCACTCACACACATCATTTGCAACTAGTCTTTCAGAGTACTGGTATTTTTGACTGAGGGATCATAGACATTTCATTATCCAAGGTAGGTAATATAATCAGTGCACTCAAAGAGCATCCCCATTTCATCCTTGAGCTACAAATATTCTCCTCTACTGATATTTTTAACTATTTGGCACTTATAAAGCTGTTACCACAAAATTACATGAAGGGTATGTTTTACCAAACGATCTCACTTGTATTTCCAAAGCAAGCTTTTAAACCTTAGCATGGAATCTGTTCCCCTTTTACTCAAATATTTCTCCAGCCATGAAGCTGGAAATGGAACCTATGCAGAAAGAATTAATTATATTTCCCTATCTGTTTTAATGTCATTGTGTCTTTCTGTTTACTAGTATTAATACTGAAAGAACAGGAAAGGGGGCTATTTATTCACTTTATCATGCTCATTTATTTATTTTGATGTCCATGGAGGCCTCATTTCTAGCATATTAAAGACCAAGAAGTAAGAATCTCCAAAACACAACTGAATTCACGATCCTTCATGGTTTGTAATGCAATCCACTAGATATGATAAAACTTTTCATCATCTTATTTTTGGGGGGAAACTGTCAGAATATATCTCTGGGAAAGGGAGAAAGTATTTTGGTTTTTTCATTGCTTTAAAATATCAGAACCTCTTTTTAAGTTTTCAAATTTCAGTGCAAACAGCTTAATTCTCCATCTACATGGCTTGCTTAATTTAAGCGCATACAGCCCCATGCAGCCCTGTTCTATAGGTTGTTTCTAAAAACATTTGGGTGATACAGAACCACTGTTTGCTTCCAAGAAAATCCTGCTAGAATTTAAATTAACCTCACTGCTGATCCTCCTGAACACTGGGTGGTGGAGTCTTTGGGCACACAGACAGTATAAACCAGTTACATATCAGCAGAGACGAAGGCAAGGCTAGCTAAGGGGCAAATAAGGTGAAAGGGAGGCATGGTTGCATAGTTTTATTGACAAGAGCTGCTCTCTCACTTATAGCCAAATATTTATAGTGCTGGAGATCCATTCTTGCGTGCACTGCCTTGTTCCATCCTTTCATTCTACTGGATGCAGCAATTGTTATGGTCATGTATAGGAATTCCCCTTTCTGAGCTGTTTTACGTTTCTTTTGACACTATTTTTGAATTGGCTGGACTGATATTCATAGTCTGTCATCACATCTATTTGTCTTTGCATAAACTATCTTTGCTAATGGACTTGATATCGTGCTGGGTTTCACTGCATGGCTTTTAATTTTTTTAACTGGATTACAGCTACCATATGTCAGGTATGCAGGTCTTCTCTCTCAATATAGTTTCTTAATAATTGTTTTCTTTTTTTTAAGGAGAGATGGAAGTATCCATTTCCAGAACCCCTTTTGTGAGTTACTTTTTTCTCTGCACACATATTTTCCTGCATAAAGCTACTTGTACTAATCATTGCCCAAAGTGAACAGTCAGAGACCCAGTGTGAATGAAAGAACCTGTAGGAAGGATATTCATGAAGATGATGATGATCAATGATGACATAGAAAAGTTATAATCACACCCTAAGCAGCCATTGAATGGAGTGGGAGTGGGAAGTGAGAAAACATCTGATGCAGTGGTGAGATTCCAAAACGTTTACTACCGGTTCTGTGGGTATGGCTTGGATTGGTGGGCATGACTTGGTGGGCGTGGCATGGGAAGGATACTGTAAAATCTCCATTCCCTCCCAACTCCAGGGGAAGGTTACTGCAAAATCCCCATTTTCTCCTGATTAGCTGGGACTCGGGATACAGAGAATAGATGGGGGTGGGGTCAGTCAGAGGTGGTATTTACCAGTTCTCCGAACTACTCAAAATTTCCTCTACCAGAACTGGTCAGAAATTGCTGAATACCACCTTTGATCTGATGTTATAACATATATATTTGAGTCCCAGCATACAAAAAGCTGACATTTGTGCTGTGGCATCACAACACACTGAATCATTTGCCTGAGGCTACAACTGGAACGGGACAATAGAACTATTACCACTTTCTTTACACCGTCTGTATAGAATTCCCTTAGTCTAAATTATTTTATAATGCAACAAAGGATTGTACCTTAAGCTTTACAGCTCCCCTGCATTGTAAGTTGCTAGGCATATTATAGTTTATAGTTTTATAGTTTTGTTGACATTTATAGGCCGCCCTTTTCCCTGAGGGGACTCAGGGCGGCTTACAATCAATGGGAAGGGAGTGTAAGACAAAACACAAGAAAGAAAAAAAAATGTGAATAAAAAAAATAAACCGATAAAACACAACATTCATTCAGCATTCGGGTGGGGCGAGGTTCGGATCTTATCCCCAGGCCTGACGGGATAGCCAGATCTTGAGGGCTGTGCGGAAGGCCTGGACGGTGGTGAGGGTGCGGATCTCCACGGGGAGATCGTTCCAAAGCGTCGGAGCTGCAACTGAGAAGGCTCTCCTCTGCGTAGTCGCCAGTCGGCACTGACTGGCGGATGGAATTCGGAGGAGGCCTACTCTATGCGATCTGATGGGACGGAGGGAGGCAATTGGCAGAAGGCGGTCTCTCAGATAGTCACATCCACTACCATGGAGGGCTTTGTGAATGGTGAGTAGCACCTTGAAGCGCACCCGGAGATCAACAGGTAGCCAGCGCAGCTCACGGAGGATCGGTGTTATGTGGGCGAACCGTGGTGCGCCCACGATCACTCGCGCGGCCGCATTCTGGACTAGCTGAAGTCGCCGGATGCTCTTCAAGGGCAGCCCCATGTAGAGCACATTGCAGTATTCCAGTCTAGAGATCACAAGGGCTCGAGTGACTGTTGTGAGGGCCTCCCGATTCAGGTAGGGCCGCAACTGGCGTACCAGGCGAAGCTGGGCAAATGCCCCCCTGGTCACAGCTGACAAATGGTGGTCAAAAGTCAGCTGTGGGTCCAGGAGGACTCCCAAGTTGCGGACCCTGTCTGAGGGGTATAAATTTTGACCCACCAGCCTGAGTGATGGAATATTGGCCAAATTGTTGGGAGGGAAGCACAACAGCCACTCGGTCTTGTCCGGGTTGAGTACCAGTTTGTTAGCTCTCATCCAGTCCTTAACGGCCTCAAGACCCCGGTTCATCACGTCCACCGCTTCATTGAGTTGGCACGGGGCGGACAGATACAACTGTGTATCGTCCGCATATTGATGGTATTTTATCCCGTGCCTCCGAATGATCTCACCCAGCGGTTTCATGTATATGTTGAATAGTAGGGGGGATAAGACCAAGCCCTGCGGCACCCCATAAGTTAGGGGCCTCGGGGACGATCTCTGCCCCCCCACCAACACCGACTGCGACCTGTCCGAGAGGTAGGAGGAGAACCACTGCAAGACAGTGCCTCCCACTCCCACCTCCCGCAGTCGTCGCAGAAGGATACCATGGTTGATGGTATCGAAAGCCGCTGAGAGGTCGAGGAGAACTAGGATGGACGCATGGCCTCCATCTCTGGCTCTCCAGAGATCATCGGTCAATGCGACCAAAGCGGTTTCTGTGCTGTAACCGGGCCTGAAGCCGGACTGGAAGGGGTCAAGATAGCTAGCTTCCTCCAAGGTACGCTGAAGCTGGAAGGCCACCACCTTCTCAACAACCTTCCCAACAAAGGGAAGGTTGGAGACTGGACGATAGTTATTAAGAACGGCTGGATCCAAGGATGGTTTCTTCAGGAGGGGTCTCACCACCGCCGCTTTAAGTGCGGCGGGGAAGTGCCCCTCCCAAAGGGAGGCGGTAACAACCGCCTGGATCCAGCCTCGTGTCACCTCACTGCTGTTGGCAACCAGCCAGGAGGGACACGGGTCCAGTATACAGGTGGAGGCGCTCACAGCTCGCATAGCCTTGTCCACATCCCCGGAGGCAACATCCTGAAACTCAACCCAGAGATGGTCTGCCAAGTTATTCCCCTGTGTCTCGGCTGGATCTGCGGGGGTGGAGTCCAAGTCCAACCGAAACCGAGCAACTTTGTCCGCCAAGAACTGGACATAATCCTCAGCCTTACCCTGTAAGGGGTCCCCTGCCTCCCTCCTATTAGAAAAACATAACAAAAAACCCTGATCACACACAGTAAATATTTAGTCATTTTTAAGACTGCCTGATTTAGACTATAAATCTAGTTTGTTACTAAGTGCAAGATGGATGCTTTTAATATAGAAATTATTCTTCTGTGCATTCTTTGGTATAAACGCCTTGGAAAAGTATCTCTTTGGAAAAATACTAGGATAAATAAGTATAAGAGGCCTTGTATTTTGATATTATTGTTAGGCAATCTCAAATGTGCCTGCCTTGCTGTATCATTGCAGCTTACAGAATGCAAAGTTATCAGTTTCCTAGTACAGAGCTTTGTTCTCTCTCCATCTTGCACAATTTATTGTGAATATTTAATAAGAGAGTACATGTTTTTCTAAACCAGGCATCTACTCAAATAGGGGGCTATAATAAATTTAAATAAACAATAAACTCCCACATAGAATCTCTGTAAAAAAAATAATGCACTTCTGAAAAGTGCTAATATTGAAGATGACAATACTGCCTACTAAAAGAACACAAGCCCTCTAGGCAAACGCATGGCCTATTTGCTTGGCTCTAAGCAATTGTGGTTACAGGTAATACATACATTAATCTATAATCAATTGTGTTTATCGCCCCAGTGAATAGAATGGAATTATAGTCCAGGATTGAATGATCTTTGAGGTCAGTTTAGAAGTAAGTAAAATGATTTTCAAGTCCAGCCTGACTTCTGGTAACAACGCAAGTGGTTTTCTTGGCAGGGTTTGGAAATGGTTTGGTAATGCTTTTTTCTAGGTTGATTTTTCAACTTCCTGATTTGTAGTGCTAATCCAGATGAACATTGTCCAAGCTCTAACTAAGACCGAATGTATATTGCTTTTTAAATTACATAAGTTTGGTGAGCCATTGCTGCCTAACTGAATGGGACATTCTTAAAGTGGGGCAAGAGGCTTACTTATGTGATCACTCCAGCTATCAGCGAATCGGAATAAATGAATTAGAACAGTGTTGATTCTGCCTCCAGAGTTGCAGATTTCCTTTTTAATAGTTGACACCTAGGTTTATACCTAGTTCTTTATGAATGCAAAAAATAATAATAAGGATTCCATTACTTTATCAGCAAACATCTGCATGAAGGATAACCATTAGAATTGTTTTGCCAGAGTAGGCAAGATATATCAGTAGGTGCACATTTAAAAACCATTACTTGTCAGAAGCTGTTCTGATATTTTGTTAAAATTGGGAAGGGAACAAGTATGTTTTCTCCAGTGAGATGGCACTTCAACAGCCATATACAATTCTACCAGCATTCTATTTGTGCTCACAGTGCTTAGAGTCCGGTACTTCAGGCTACTTCTGCTGACTGCCGGCTGCCTGCAATTTGGCAGTTCAAATCTTACCAGGCTCAAGGTTGACTCAGCCTACCATCCTTCCAAGGTTGGTAAAATGAGGACCCAATTTGTTGGGGTCAATATGCTGACTCTGTAAACTGCTTAAAGAGAGCTGTAAAGCACTGTAAAGCGTTATATAAGTCTAAGTGCTATTTGGTCACATAATTTCCTCCTCTTTTTTCAACATTCCACATGAAATTGGAGAGAAGACACCTGAAAGTACCATGGGCAGCCAAGAAAAAAAAAGTCAGTGACAACATCAACCCAGAGTTCTCACTGAAGGCCCAAAGGACCAAGCTCATATTATCATATTCTGGACACATTAGGCAAAGATCTAGTTCTCTGGACTCTAGTGCTCCAAAAAGTGGAGAGAAAGAAAAAAAGAGGACAACCAGCAGCAAAATAGATGTGCTCAGTTACAGTGGCAATTAATATACTATTGAGAAACCTAAAAGACCAGATTAGGAACAGATCATCATGGAGCAAATCTATGTATGTGATTGCTAAGAATCAGCAATGACTTGTTGGCATCTAATCATCAATCAGGAATGAGATAATTCTGAGAGGCAAATCATCTCCTTTTGGAACCGTTAACTCCTTCACAAACCACAAGATAAAGCATGAGAAAAGTTGTCCCTTCTCCTTCTGTTGACTTCCTTTGATCACTGGATGGCTCTTTGCAACCAAAAGGCAATTGTTCAAGGGCACTTCCCTTTAGAAGATGTCCATTCTAAATTAAAATAATCCAGATACAAAAAAAAATTGACCTGCTGAACCAGGCTAAAAGAGTATAATATCTTTTTTTCCTTCTTAGTGGTCACCCTTCGGTGGCCCCCAAAGTCACAAGCAGACTGCTGATATGGAAGCCATACCCCTCTATTTCTTCTGCTCCTCCCCAGCTGGAATTCAGAGGCATGAAGGCTGTGATCCTGGTGATAGCATATCCCACTGAGTCATCACAATTAGGGGATATATAATGAGATATACAATTAAAGCAAGTACCAGTGATATGTACTTTCTAGTGCTTTTCCCTCTAATGCAGCACCCTGGGAGTTATTAGACAAGCACCATCACTAACTCTAAACAAATCAGCATGAATTCAAGAGAAGGGAAGGAAGCATAAGGAAAATAAGAAGCAGGGGGAAAAAAGAGGAAAGAGAGAAACAAGATTTGTGTGCTTTTCCAGTGCTTTTTATTTCCGTGCTCTAAATGATCTTGCAATACCAAATGGCAATGCCATTATTTCTACACTGTACGTGTGCTTTAGAAAAGTACATATTATATATTACATGCAAGCAATCCAGCAACATTATTAGAGACACTGTTCCCATATATACAGTAGCACAGACTTATGAACAAATATTTTTTTACTACTCACTAGAGTGATAAATAAGTATTCAAAACTGGCGACGAAGACAAGTAACATCTACTTTTAAACAAGTGTCAGATCTGTAAGAGTTTTTAGCAGCAATCACATCCAGAAAGCACACATAGGTAACTGATTCAGCAGGATTCATTAATTTCTCTTTATATATAATATAACATATGAAAGAAGTATACAATACCCAAACAGGTTTTTCCAACTTGATAGCAAATACAAGCACACATAGGCAGAGGATAGAACAGTTTCAGTTCAGAGCAGCAGACTAGTTTAGAGTTCAGCACAGACTCAGAGCTTTAATACAGAAGTTAAGCTAAGACACGCCCAGGCTCCTTGCTGTCTGAATCAGCAAACAGCCCCCATTGCCTGATCTTGTTGCCATGTCTATTCCAGTCCATGAACATATTCTGACAAGATCATGGTCTTGACCATACATTATCAAAAGGAAAGATTTACAACAATAGATTGGAGGTGAGGACAGATGGTTTGGAGTTCTGATTCCACAGAAATCCAGAACTTCTGTTGACATTGGCTATGTTGGCTGAGGCTAACACAGCATTTCTCAACCTAAGAAACTTTAAGATGGGTGGACTTCAATTCCCAGAATTCTAGAAGTTACAGCGCACCCATTTTAAACTTGAGAAACACTGGGCTAACAGGAGTTGAAGTTCTTGTCAGAGGGTGAGTCAGGACAGGATTCTATACAGGCACACCTACAGTCAGTACATAAATGAGATATACTTTATTCTGTATACCAAGATACTTATGCTAATAAAGTGTGAGCTATCATTATGTACAAGTGACAGTGTAATTTACAAAAGGCAGCCTGAATAAGATAGTACTTATAGATGTAGAATTTAAGAAATAATCTACTTAAATTCCTCCCTCTCAATTCTCTTTCCCTCACTTTCTGCTTATGCTTTATTTCGGGTTCTTTTCACTCCTTCTTGTTGTTCAGTTACTAAGTCGTGTCCGACTCTTCTGATATGAGAATGTCTTTCTGTTATCTCCTGGCTGCTTACTGCCAAACAAAGCCTTTAACTCATAATTCAATTCAATTCAATTTATTGAGTTTGTATGCCGCCCTATTCCCGAGAGACTCAGGGCAGCTCACAATAAAAAAGGGAGGGGATACAAAAAATAAAATAAAAACAATAATTTAAACTTCTACAACAGCCATAACCTCGGATGGGCTGAATAGTTCACCAGCCCCAGGCCTGCCGGAACAGCCAGGTCTTAACCGCTTTGCGGAAGGCTGGAAGGGTAGTAAGGGTCCGGATCTCCACGGGGAGATTGTTCCAGAGGGCTGGAGCAGCCACAGAGAAGGCTCTCCCCCGAGGAGTCGCCAGCCGACATTGGCCGGCAGATGGAATTCAGAGGAGGCCTAATCTGTGGGATCTAATAGGTCTTTGGGAGGTAACTGGTTCTACTTAAATAAAAGTTCTACTGTCCAGAATCTGAATCTCCATTAACTCAACACAATGTGTTCTCCTGGTCTTTCTACTTTTTCTTTACAGTCTTCCTCCTTTTCTCGTGGATTTGACAGGATTTCACATTTATCAGGTGATGTCCTCTCCAGCAGCATGTCTTGCAGCTCAGTTGAACCAGTAATGGAAATCCTGGGTGGGCCTGCCTACCTGCCCAGGCTCTATGCAGTCCTATTCAGGCGTACACACAAGCAAAGTGCATGCATAGAAGACTGGGTGTATGCGCAGAAGGGGCGCCTGCACCTGCAAAGTGTGTGCCTGCATGGCAAACCAGTGGTAACAAAATGAAACCCACCACTGGACATATTATATATATTACACAGATACCTTCTAGCATTTTCACCTCCTCTGATTTATTTATTAAATTTGTTTGCCATCAATGTCACCGCTAGTTGACTCTTGATCTTCTGCTGAGTCATCTATCATAAGTAAGTAAGTAAGTAAGTAAGTAAGTAAGTAAGTAAGTAAGTAAGTAAGTAAGTAAATGGATAAATAAGTGAATGAATGAATGAATGAATATTATGACCATGTCTCAGACCCAACAATTTCTTTCAGACAGATGATTCAACCTGCAACAGTCCCAATCACCTGAAGCACACTAGATGACTTACACGAACTTTGTATGGAGAAAGACCCAGATTTAATCTGTGTTATTTATTTCCAGACAGGACTCCAAGAACTTTCTGTTTGAAACTCTGTACCTCTTTTTGGTGGTCTGTTTAGAAATGAGGGCTCTGCATGCTTTTTAAAGGTTCAGAATTGGTATTCAATGAGCAAAGCAAACAAAAATCTTTGCAAAAAAGATTTGCAAATCTTTTTTGTGTTTCAGATCTCCCTTGCCATAACCAGATGGAACCACTGAGTCAATTAGTACGTAGGTATCTGGAGTTTATTTCCATCTTAGTTTGATCACAATTGATCACAATACAAAAAAAAATACATTATTGGCAAAGACCCAAACCAGAAACTTAGATTCTCACCAACTAGAAAAGGGCTCAGAAATACCTTGGGTCACAAATACTTTGTTTTAAAAACAGCCTGTCCCCTGCTCTATGTTGATTTGTCTGGATTCAAATTAAGTTGGGTCTCCCAATCTGCATGGAAACTTACTTCATGTTATTTTTCCATTAGGAGGCAGAATGGTGGATTTGTTGAATTTCCACTGTATCTTTTTTAGAATGCATTACAACACAGAAATAGTCAACACACCTCTTTGTTAGAATATTTTTCTTCATATGGAAGAGACAGCATTATGGAAGGCTGAATTCATAAAGAAAAAAATTAACAGCGCCTAAAATAATGAAATGGAACTACGAATGAAGCTAAATTTGGTGCTGATTGATTGATCGATACGAGATTGATATGAGATGATGTATACCAGTGGTTCCCAAACTTTTTCAGTTCACCGCCCCCTTGGTGCTACAAACTGATCCTCAGTGCCCCCCCACCCAGTGGTGGAATTCAAATTTTTTACTACCAGTTCTGTGGGCGTGGTGATGTTTACCATAATCACTTCTTTTCATTTTCCTCTTTAAATTAGATTCTGGGAGAACCTAAATCGTTTTTAATCACAAAACATCACCGAAAATGCAATAAAGAGATTGGCACAAACTGAGGACTATTATCACACAGGAAAATTCAGTTTTCCACTTAATATTAACTTCCTTTCCAGCCTTCAAAAATATTTGCTCTTTTTTATTCAGTAGCATAATGCCAACTGTCTAGATGGCAACACATATAATATTTTAATATTTATATTCTGTCTTTTTGCTTGACCTGGGCCTATAAAAGCTGCACACTAAAACAAGCAAAATGCTAATGGACCTGAGCAGCTTTTGATTATGCTCTATATTTTCCACATTCATTCTAACGTCAATAGACCCAACTGCTGGAAAATACACACATTTACTCTGCTTTAGCATTAGAGATTACAGAATGTATTGTAACAGAAGAAAGGGATTGGGAGGGACCGTGTAGGTCTTCTAATCCAACCCCACTCAAGCAGGAAACACTGTAACATTTCAGACAAATGGTTGTCCAATCTCTTCCTAAAAACTTTCAGCATTGGAGCATTCAGAGTTTCTTGAGGCAAGTTGTTCCACTGATTAATTGTTCTAACAATCAGGAAATTTCTCCTTACTTCTAGGTTGCTTCTTTCCTTGATCAATTTCCACCCATTGCTTCTTGTCCTACCCTCAGGTGCTTTGGAGAATAGCTTGACCACCACTTCTTTGTGGCAACCCCTGAGATATTGGAACACAGCTATCATGTCTCCCCTAGTCCTTCTTTTCATTAAATTAAACATACCCAATTTCTTCAACCATTCTTTATATGTTTTAATCTCCATTCTGCTAATAATCTTTGTTGCTGTTCTCTGCACTCTTTCTGGAGTCTCGACATCTTTTTTATATTGTGGTGACCAAAATTGGATTCAGTACTCCAAGTGTGGGTTTACCAAGGCATTATAAAGTGGTAGTATCACTTCTCGTGATCTTGATTCTATCCCTCTGTTATTGCAGCCTAGGATTGCATTGGCTTTTTGGCAGCTGCAGTACACTGCTGGCTCATATATAAGTGATTGTTGTTTACATCTCCTAGATCCTTCGCGCAGTTACTATTATTGAGCCAGTTCCACCTAGTCAGTAGCTATGCATTTGTTTTTTCTTGCCTAAATGTAGAACCTTATCTACATACACATCCGAGTTAACAAGTCCCACCCCTCCACCATTTTTAAAAAAGTAAAAATTGTATTTTTCCAAGAAGCACCAAAATTACGTCTCATCTTTATATGTTCCTGATGAATTATACCATCATAAAACCTAATAATGGTCTTGTGTTGAGATATACAATTCACCGTGAGCCACCCTAACCATTCTCTTGCATTCACTGTCCTCTTAATGCCATGCCAAGCAACCAACGACTCGCATTTTCCCCACAGAAACTCAGTTGCAATAAGCTATCCTCTGGATGGTATAACCTTCTGTGCTATTTTTAAGCAACTCTATTAGAAGAATATCAGAATTAAGGAAAGGATGAGGAAGATAATAGACTAATTATTTCAAACCACTCCAAGTTAATAGCGAAAACAATCCAGTGGCTTGCTTCCCAGGAGGACCTGTGCGATGAAAGTGACGATAACAAAGCTTGCATTTCAAACAGAACATCATCTAAATGCATAAATAGCACAGAACAGAACCATTTAGCTATGCCCTTTTTGTTAACTAAAAGGGCTGTTCCTGCCTCATCTCCATGTACATATAGGAAATAACAAACGTCTGACTAGCACAGCTTTGGACATGCACTGATATCTTCTGTGGGGAACTATGAACAACATGTGACCCTTGACCAATCCCTCTGCCCTATTTCCCAAAGCCCACCTGCCCATAAATTAGCAGGAGAAATAGAGAAATATTCTTCTTGGTGCTATTAGGATCTAGGACCATGATGGTGAACCTATGGCACGCATGCCAGAGGTGGCACGCAGAGCCCTCTCTGTGGGCATGTGAGCCTTCGTCAGCTGGTCTTTGCGGGTGCTGGAGTGCCAGAAAATGGCTGGAAAATGGGCAAAATACAGCCTGAAAAATGGCCCCGAAACAGGCTAGTTTTTGCCCTGAAAATGGCCCAAAACAGGCCATTTTTTCAGGTTGATTTTAGGGCCAAAAACAATCTGGAAAACACCCTGGAAATGGCCTGAAAAATGGCTTGTTTTCAGCCGTTTTTCAGGCCATATTCAGGCATGTTGAAAATGGCCTGAAATGGGAAAAAAAAAAAAAAAAACCCGGCCCAAAAACAGGCAGGTGTCTGCCGGCCAGCTGGTCTTCGGGTTTCCAGTCCTCTGGTGCACACACATGCATGCAGGTTCTAGGAAATCTAAAGGAAGATGGGTAGGAGGGGAGTGAAAAGTATAAAATCTCTCAATGAACTTGACCAAGAATTTTTTCCACCAATAGCAGCAAAGAACTGGTGATCTGATATGACTGCCAAAGAAGGACAAATTCAAAACCCTTCCCCTCTTAATGATTGGGCCCATTATCATTGTTTTTTTCTGTGTCTTCTGAATGTATAGTATTACCTCTTAAGGAGATAAATGTTTCCTTTTCTTTGAACATGTTGCCTGCATTATCAGTTAATCAACCTAGATTAATATATAGGGTCCTCTTCTAGGACCGAAACTTAAATTGATCATTTTCTGCCTTTTCTCTCTCAGTTAGTTTACCCCTGGATAAGTAAATGGGCTTCTCGCTGCCAAATTAGTCTCTTAAACTCTTCACCTCATGAGGTTAGGTAGATAATTTGGCTCCCTTTTATGGCATCTTCAACTATCCTGTTTGCAATATAGTGATACATGTAAACAGAGCACAATAATTAAACTACTTTATGGACTAGTTTAATGGATTTTAATAAGCTAACTCTGGTACTAAGAATTTTGAAGTCGATTATAAACTGGGAAAACAACACCATTTCTTTCACTGTGCTTGGAAAATGCTTGGAAAGAGGGGGGGCAGGGGACTTTCTTTGTGTAGAAAAAAATCCCAAGGTATAATATGGATGTCATGGTTTTCTACCAAAGGGATTCTACAATTTGTTTTTTTCCCCCACATTCCTGCTTGTGTAAATGGATGTATTTCCAATAAGAACATGAATATGATTGGAGGGTATGTTTCCCCGATCTTAAATGGGCTGGCAATGACTTATTGCTTGAGGAATTGCACTAGCAGCATCACAGGGGAGACTATAAGGGAATTAACTTAGCTTTCAAGCTTCAAAGGGATATAATAATACAGCTAATGCCTGCACTTTGTAGGCAAATGAGATTGGTGAAACAATGAGACACCAGCCATTTATGGATAATGGATTCATTTATTCCCCCCCCCCCAACCCTATAAAGAGTATACACATTAAAACAACACATATCATGAACAAAACAACTTGGGTCACAAAAAAGTAGTCACCTGAAGATTTGTTAACAGTAAAATATAATCTCAAATTCCCAGCAATGGGCTGAAATCTAATTTTTTCCATGAAATGCTGACGCCATTACCGAAGCAGCTTCTATAACTTAGGTGGGCTCACCACCAAAACCAAAAATCTGGCTCCTTTACATGCTATTAGCACTTAGTGTTAAGCAGGATTTAACTCAAGAGATTTGGGGGATTCAGCAAAGCACTCTCTAATGAATCTTCCCTTATAATAATGCTGATCCCACCAGGTTTAATGGGAAACAGCAGAAACAGTTGTTGTATTAAACTGTTGGTTCACCGCTTAGCACAAAATAAAATTGAATGAATATACATCATGGCACTGCAGGCCATTAAGATGAAATAGCCTAGGATACATGTATCCCTTCAATTGTGTAGATACTACATATAAAAGCAGACCTGGATTAAGTAATGTGTAAAGACAAAGTGATGTGCTGGATATATTAAACTTCTCTATAGAGGAAGCTGATAATTTTCACACTGCAGGTTCTAAAATATTCTCCATTTTTTTGGCAGTTGATCAGAAATTTCTTAACCAGAAAATCATTAATTAACTTCTCAGAGAGGTCAATAGCTTGCAATTGCTACCTTCTGCCTGCAGAATGGTTTGGGCATGTTAGTACTTTTAAGATTATTCCACTATTTTTAAGACGCAGAAGCCTGGCCAACAAATCCTTTATCATTTGAGATTGAAGACCAGCATTTTGTCTGCCATACTGGTTTTCTATTTATTTATTTTATTTTATTTATTCGGTTTGTCAAACACGTACAAAATAACAGGTATAAGTATAAACATGGACATGAACAAAGGAAATGAGTATAAATAAATGGGGACAGTAGGACAGGGACGGTAGACCCGCTGGTGTGTTAATGCACACCCCTTTTTGGACCTCTTAGGAATGGGGTGAGGTCCACGATAGACAGTTTGAGGTTGAAGCTGTTTGGGTTAGAGGATGTAACAACTGAATCAGGTAGAGAATTCCAGGCATTGAAACAGAAGAAACAGCCTGTTTCTCTCTAGATTTTCAGACCTATTTGCCCTAGCCACAATCACTAACAGCAAAGAATTGCCTGAATTTTCATCCAAATTATCTGGAGAATGCTGCATCTTCTGTCTCTGATCAAAACGATTGAGCAGCCATTGGAATGTGTTCAATCCATTTCTATCACTTCCGCGTCTGTTACTTCACTCTGGTGCTGCTCAGGTCATATATTGACAAGGCTGACACCATTACTGTAATTATCAACTCTGGCTTGGTTGAAGAACCTCCCCAGGGCTCCTGGCAGAGTCTTCTGGCTCCAGAATTTGTTATTCAGCACAGACAAATCCAGGAAGGGGTATCAGCTCATCTCCCCAGCTTTTCTGAGCTCTGCACTGCTGCTGCTCCCAAAAGAGTGTGAGATAACTGTTTCTCTCCTCCCAAAAATCGAGGGCCAGCCTGGCAAACTTTCTAATAGCCCTGGGTCATCATAATTATACTGAAGTGTCTATCATCAATGATACAATTCTTTTCCCACTCGGTGTTTATCGAATACAAAAAGTATTCCTTTAGGTCTATATCTTTCCTTTATATATTTATATGGCTGCTCATTTACCAAAGCACTCGGTACAGTGCAACAAATGCAACCATGGTAATCGTAATCCATCACATTTAAAAGTGCATAAAAAGAAATATTTATAGTAGTCCAGGCTTTTTTAAAAAAAGGTCAGAATAACAATAGATAGACCTGCCTTCTCCCTAAGTTAACATCCTAACCCCAATGCCTGGAAGAATAGTCAGGTTAGTATCTTGTGGGGAGGTTATTCCACATATGAGACACTATGGCACAGTGGTTAGAGTGCAGTACTGCAGGCTACTTCTGCTGACTGCTGGCTGACTGCAGTTTGGCAGTTCAAATCTCAACAGGCTCAAGGTTGACTCAGCCTTCCATCCTTCCAAGTCAGTAAAATGAGGACCCAGATTGTGGGGGGCAATATGCTGAGACTGTAAATCACTTAGAGAGGGCTGTAAAGCACTGTGAAGCAGTATATAAGTCTAAGTGCTATTGCTATATAAAAGATGTGACACAGAAGGCAAACTCTGGGGGATCCATCAAGGGACATTATTTCAACAATGGGACTCAGAACCAGATCTCCTTAATCTGCTGGGAGGGAGAGGTAGAAATAATCAATGAGAGGCATTACCAAACCTATGGTAATGTGACCCCCATGCCAAGTGGGACTTTAAAGTTGGCAACGTCTTGAACTGCACCTGAAGAACTAATGGGAACCAGTGCAACTGACAAAAGAGCCATACGGCCTTTTAGGGTTGAGTTGAAGCTCTCCATCATAGGGCTTTGGGGAACTGGGAAAGTACCTCAACCGCATCACTTGGACAGTCTAAGAACAACATAGAACTCTTAAGCTGGCTATGGTGATGTCTATTAAGAAAAGGCTTGAAGGGACAAGAGATGGATATTATTTTGGGATCCTGATGGTCAGAATCTTTCCTAAGATTGAGACTCAGGTGCACAAATGCACTCATGTAAAAGAAAAGTCATTTTATAAAACAAATTAAAGTATCAAGGACTCTTCTGTATTTTGGAAGGTATAAGAAGGTATTGTATTTATTTACTTTTAGTAAATGAGCTGTGATGGTGCAGTGGTTAGAATGCAGTACTGCAAGCTACTTCTACTGGCTGCTGGCAGTTTGAGTCTCACCGACTCAAGGTTGACTCAGACTTCTATCCTTCCAAAGTTGGTAAAATCAGGACCCAGATTGTTGGGGGGCAATAGGCTGACTCTGTAAACCACTTAGAGAGGGCTGTCAAGCTCTGTAAGTGATATATAAGCACAAGTGCTATTGCTATTTCGATCTTCTCTCTGAAGCCCAGACACGTTTGTCACCCCAGTACAATCTCAGTGCATTTGAAACACACAGAAGTGGATAGGTTGGCTATGAAAATGCCATGATTTTGCTACCAGATACTAGCAGGCTGTACATATCACATGTATCTGTGCTCAGGTGGCATTTCTGCTTATTCCTTCCCTTGTTAATAGCCTTGAAATCATAGCATGGGCAGGTGGACAGAAAGAAGAGGATCCAAAGTGAAATATTATTTGCCTCTTTACCATCATTTATTGTCGTATCTGCTGCAAACACCACATGGCATCAGAAAGGGCATTCGGCTGGTAAATGCTCAGCTTCGTCCAGTCACTGCAACTCTACCCCCAATTACAGGGTCATGAAAAAGGATTTTTATTGTCAGGTTTCAGTTGTTATTAATTTCTTCAGGCTAACCATAAAGTGCCACATTTTAAATTTCAGGGCTCTAAATCTGGCTTAAACATACATTTAAGCAAAACAATTTGTGCCCTCTGAACTCAGCCACAAGATAACTACCAGTAAAGATTGCTGCATCACAGTGTCTTTTTATAACTTGCAGAGTTAAAAAAGGGGGGGAACAGTTGGTGAAGAGTGGGAAAAGAAAAGGAGGGAGGAGAGACAGTCTGAGCTATAAATAGATTCCACTAGCAAACAAGATTGAACAACTCCAGCAAAATTCATTGCTTTGTTCTGCTTGCATATGCATGCTTTACAACATTTCATTTGTGTGGGCAGATGTGTGACAAGAAGAGGGAGCCGGAGTGAATGGCACACTCAGAAGACCAAAGCTGGATTTCCAAATGAAAATGCTCATAAACAACTTCAGTGGCAGCACAGCTGGTCTCAAGAGTGGGCGGGCGTCTGTAAAACAAGTAAAATTTCTAGGCCAGATGGAAATGGGGGAAGATTTGTCTTGGTACTTATGAAGCATGCAAGGAACTGGCTGTTGCGCAGTGCACAACTTCCCAAGAGGGAAGGCACAACTCTGGGGTCTGCTGTTGAAAGAGGGAGTAAATGTCACCCAAATAAAACCATCTGTGTGGTAAAGAAGACCCTAAGTTGCAGCCAAAACCCCTTTTATGAAAAACATGTGGGGTTTTTAGTCAGACCTCAACAATCTGAAAGTCTACGATAAGTCCAAATATTGAAGCTCCCCATACCTCACCATGCATAAAGCAAGTTGAGTTCTCTTCCCTAGATTCTTCCCTTTCTCTTAGTTATCTGGTACTAGCCCAATTAACTACTAACTCCAACAGTGGAAGCTTTAAAGAAGAAATTGGATCACCATTTGTCTATAATCATTTGGGGTTTCCTTCCTAAGCAGTAGAAGACCTCCAAGGTCCCTTCCAACTCTGTTATTCTGTTCTGTTCTGTTCTGTTCTGCTCTGCTCTGCTCTGCTCTGCTTTACTCAACTCCAACTATACTTGAAACTTCAGTTGTTTTGTCCCAATTTAAACGAGGAATTTTCTCCTCAATCAGCAAATGGAAATGCTTTTACCATTTGACTCTCTGGGTAGGGTTTACAAAAGAACAGAATAGGTCTTCGAGAGGCAATTTAGCAAGGAACTAGCCTTCAAAGAGCCGGTAAATAAAATAACCTTTATTGTCATTTTTTTTTTCCTGTGGGCACACTGGCACACATTAAAAATGAAATTCTGTTGCCTGCTCTCAAAAGTGTACACATACATAACACACACATAGATATGCCATATATATATATGTATGTATGTATGTATGTATGTATGTATGTATGTATGTATGTATGTATGTACCTACATCCTAACATATAAATATCAATCAAGCACTGTAAAATTTATTTTTATTTGCAAAATGTGTATCTTCAGACCTGAATAATGTTTTGCAAAAATGATTGTTTATGAGAAATCTAAGATGCTCAATAAAAGATAAAAGATCCTCCATAGAAGCATTCCTAGTCCTATTCAATTTTCTCCTTCTTCTCCCAGTCATCAACTCTCCCAGTAACCTGTCCCATTCTTCCAGTGTCTTCAAGGTAAAGAGAAATAATAAACTCCCTTCAGTATTATAATCTGAACCAATAAAAAAAAATCCTGAAGCAGCATAGTAGATTGCTTTATTGGAAGCAGAAAAGGATATATGGGTAGCCCTCAACTTATGACCACAATTGAACCAAAAATTTATGTCGCTAAGTAATACAGTTAAAGAGTTTTTCCCCATTTTAAGACCTGTCTTGCCACAGTTGTTAAGTGAATCACTGCAGTTGTTAAGGTAGCAATATGGTTATGAAGTGAATCTGGTTTCCCCACTGACTTTGCTTGTCAAAAATTCGGAAAAAGTGATGATCACGTGATTCTGGGACAAGTCTCTTTTTCATGCCATTGTAACTTTAATCACTAAACAAAAGGTTGTAAGTCAAACACTACCTGTTAAGTACTAAATAACTAACTGAAGGGAACTTCTGCACTCCCCCATACATTAACCCACCTTTCTCCAACCAAGCATCTTCTAAATGGATTGGGCTTCGACTTGACAAGCCACTCTGGCGAAGGAAAATGGGAATTAATGTCCAAGACATCTGGAAAGCTGGGATGGTTGCCCTGGTTTTTAAAAGCAGCCATATGTCCATTAATTAATTAACTTATCTTTTTAGAATATTTCTTCACAGCTTTTCTGAAAAGCATCCAGATGGTGTAGATGAATTCAACAATAAAAGAAATCCACAACATTAAGCATTAAACCAGTGAGCATTAAAGACCATTAAACAATGAAAACTACCTTATAGTAAAGTAGAGCAAAATACTACCTAACCCACATCTTTATCGCTAAAAGTAGTTAGCCTTGGAAAAACCATAAACAGGATAAGTGTAGCTATCCTTAATGTTTCTCCAGAGCAGCTTGCAGATTGAATAATTCATATTGCGTAAGTAGTCTTAATATTTGCAGATTGCCATGGAATCTGCTCAGGAAATTAGTCTTCAGTCAGCTGTTCTTTTCTAAGTCCCTTATTGTTTGACCCATAAAGATGCAGGAATCTAATGTATAAAAGTAGGGGAAGGAAATTTCAACCTGTTATAAGGCTTACAACCACAAATAAGTAAATACTATGTATTATTTAAGGGACATGGTAGTTCAGTGGCTGAGGCACTGAGCTTGTCGATCAGAAATGTCAGCAGTTCAGAGGTTTGAATCCCCAGTGCTGCATAATGGAGTGAGCTCCCATTACTTGTCCCAGCTTCTGCCAACCTAGCAGTCCAAAAGCATGTAAAAATGCAAGTAGAAAAATAGGAACCATCTTTGGGGGGAAGGTAACAGCATTCCGTGCATCTTTGGCATTTAGTTATGCCGGCCACATGACCACGGAGACGTCTTCTGACAGTGATGGCTCTGTGCTGGATCCACAAAAGGATCCAGTAGGAACACCCTCACCACAGACAGAGCAGAAGAGAACAACAAACGGAGCAAAAAGAGTTCATTTGGTGACTGCAGTTCAAAATTACAACGGCACTGAAAAAAGTCACTTATGACATTTTTCACAATTACGAGCTTTGTAGCATCCCCATGGGTCATGTGATCAAAATTCAGATGCTTGGCAACTAGTCCATACTTATGACGGTTGCTGTGTCCTGAAGTCATGAGGTCGCCTTTTGCGATCTTCAGACAAGCAAAGTCAATGGGGAAGCCAGATTCACTTAACAACTGTGTTACCACATTAATAGCTGCAGTGATTCACTTAACAACCATGGTAAGAAAGGTCATAAAATGGGGCAAAACTCACTGAACAAATGTCTCACTTAACAACCAAAAATTTGGGCTCAATTGTGATCATAAGTCAAGGACTACCTATATTCCAGTATTTGAGGGCCTGCCACAAAAGGGCCAACCAAATTCTCCAAAGCACCAGAAGGTGTAGAAGACCAGAAACAATGGTTGGAAACTAATTAAGGAGAGAATCAACCTAGAATTAAAGAGGAACTTCCTAACAGTGAGAACAATTAACCAGTGGAACAGCTGGCCTGTAGGTGCTTCATCACTGGAGGTTTTTAAGAAAAGACAGTACAAATGGTATAGGGTCTCCTGATTGAGCAGGAGGTTGGACTAGAAGACCTCCAAGGCCCCTTCCAGCTCTATTCCGATTGAACATACAGTACATGCATGCTTTAAACCTAATAATACATTAAGACAGAAGCTTGTTTTGTCCTCAAGGACAAAACACCTAGACAAAAACAGAGCAATGTTGTATATGAGTGCAATGCAGCGGACATGTGCAGATCTCTACAATGGGGGTGGGGGGACAACCACTTCACAAACACATGCTACAACACAGGAGAACAAACTCATCAGGACAGGATTCAGCAGTCTATCTGAATCCAAAAGACAGGGGTCACTCTTTCAAAGACAGCAAGCTTCACATTCTAGACAGAGAGGACCACTGATTTGAAAGAGGGGGTCAAAGAGGCATTCTATGTTAAAATTGAAAATCCCTCTCTCAGCAGGGAGAGAGGGATATGACAGCACCTATCTCCTGTTTACAATGCAGTCCTTTCAACAAACCCAAGAAGGTTCCACACCTGTTTGCCCTCTGATTCAGGTGACTGAGTCTGAGAAAAACAGATTAACCCCACAAATGGCCCTAAAGATTGTCAAAGTGCTAACAACAGAACGTCAGAGCACATCTGAAGCCAGAATCCAGTCTTTTGTTTCTTTGCCCCTATCTCTATCCTTCTAAAAAGTTTAAAGCCAGATGGGCCAGGAAGTGTCAAATTGAGATAACCACAAACTAAAATATAAACACAATTCTCGATAAACTGTCAAATTCCAAAGCTTTAATAAACAGGTACTGAATTATTCAACATTATATCAACCCAATTAACATTTAAAGATGTTTCCCATAATCCTACTGTTGCAGTCGGCTATGAATTTAGATTGGATTTGGCATTATTATGCACCTATCAAGTCTTTCCTAATTATTTATTATTATTAACTAGCTGATAACCTAGTGCTGCCCAGATATTTATTTATCCCAACCCTCCTTCCATGAACGTCGCCGCAATTTCTAATGTTGGATTTTCTACCTTCCCGGAGGGAACCCCCTTGTGGAGTACTGTGAAGCCATTACCATGGCAACTCTACAGCGCTGTACAGTAGAAGCCATTTAAGGCAGTATGGTAGAAGCCATTTTAAGGCACAACAGGCTGTATCTTAACAGAACACACACTCCAAGGGATTTTAGGGGTGCCTTACAGTATTTGTTTTCAGAGAGTAAATCATCTGTGCACCATGTTTGGTTGAAATTGCTTGAGGTGTTCCAGAGTTATGCTGGCACATACACACACACACACACACACACACACAGAGCCATTTTTATAGGTATACTATACTGAAAAGATAATGAATGATCACATGACCATATCATATGGGTCAGTGAACCCTCATACTTCTAACACCAAACTGTTTCTTGGTTTATCTAGCCATTCTCATTGCCAAGGTTCACAAATGGCACTAAGCCAACTGGCATCAAACAACAACAAAAATATTGCTCAAGTGGTTGATGCAGCTGCAGACAGAGTGTCTTGTGGGAACTTAGTACACACACACACCTCATTGTGGAAATTGAAATTGATGTAAGATTCTTACTGTGAATCTATTATAAGAAGTTTAATCCCATGTCATCACAGGTTGCAAATGACAAATGCTTTAAATTATGCACAACTGATATCAGCACAGGAAATGATATGCCTTGTACATTGCTTAAGTGTTTATCTTGGATTGGATTCAAATTACTGTCAGCCAAATGGTAGATTTGAATGCACCTCTGTCAGCTGTATTCTGACAAGGTAGCGATCTATCACCAGAGTGTGTGTATTGTGATTTCTAATCCACTACATTGTAATTGTTGTTCTGGGTTTAACTACTTACTTAGAGACAGTGCGTAGCTGCTGGCATCTCAAGCAAAGTTAAGCTTCAAGTCTATAATGGAACACTTAAAAGTATAGCTTCAAGTATGTTTCCTTGAAATGATATGCCAATATAAGTAGAGAAAATTACTTTCAGGTAAATGGACTTTGGGCTAAGAAAGCTTACTAAACTCAGTCTGAATCAACTTGGAACTACCATATTTTTCGGAGTATAATATGCACCAGAGTATAAAACGCCCCAAGGTTTTGAAGAGGCAAATAAAAAAAAGTAGGCAGGTAGAGGGATAGAGAGGGAGAGAAAGAGAGAGAAATACAGTAGGGAGACAGAGAGAGTGTGTAGGTAGATAGGTAGAGGGATAGAGAGAGAGAAATATATATATAGAGAAATACAGTAGATAGGTAGGGAGAGAGAGAGAGAGAGTAGGTAGATTGGTAGGTAGAGGGATAGAGAGAGAAATAAGGAGAGAGAGGGAGAAATACAGTAGATAGGTAGGGAGAGAGAGAGTAGGTAGGTAGGTAGGTGGGTAGGTAGGTAGGTAGGTAGGTAGGTAGGTAGGTAGGTGGAGGGAGAAATACAGTAGGTAGGTAGGGAGAGGGAGGGAGAGAGCAAGTAGGTAGTAGATGTTTCCAGGTGTATTTATCCATGTGCTGGAGAAGGAAATCGCTGACAATCTGCAGTACCTAAGACTTTGTTTCTGCTGGCACAGCACGTGATCAATCTAATTCTCATCAATCAGTTAAAGAGCTTTCAAAAGGAAAAAAAAGTTTTTGCACTCTGCAAACCTTCCAAAAACGGCCCGTTTTTCGCAAAAACTGGCCTGTTTTTTTTAAAAAGCATGAATAACCGGGGGGGGGGCTTGCAGAGTGCTCGGGGGGGGGGGCAAAACAAGCAAAAAATGGCCATTTTTTGCAAAAAGGGGCCCATTTTTGTCAAAAAAATATGTATGCATAGCCTTATGGAGGGTTATAGTGTGTTGCTGGGGGCTGGAGGGGACAAAAATGGCCCATTTTTTGCTCATTTCTGCCCTCCTCAACCCCCAGGAGCTCTCTGAAAGCCTCCATAAGGCTAGGCAAGGCCATTTTTGTGAAGAGGCGGGGCTTCAAGAGGCAAAAATGCTGTATTCGGTGTATAAGACGCACGCAGATTTTCAGCCTCTTTTTTGAGGAAAAAAGATGCATCTTATACTCCAAAAATATGGTATATGGAGGCTTGTGCTACAAGAATTCACATTTTCTTTGGAATATATTCTTATTTAACCATGAACCTTAGCTGAATGAGATACTATATGCTTAAATTCCTTGGGATCTCTGAATTGTATTAGGAAGGACTTCTATTTGGAATTCATATGATCAAATGATAACATTCTTGACACTTCCTCATTCTATGTCTGTTTTTAACATATTATAAATTACGTGAATGCAGGATTTTTACAATACGGTATTATTGTATGAATGCAATTCTGTATCTACAAGCCCCATTTAGCACAAAGGAGTTGATTTCCCAGTTGTACAAAGTTGCTTACAAAGATTGATTTATTAGGTTAAACTATCAGAAATATAGTTATTTACATTCATATATTTGTTCTGCATTTGATAAAAGTAACTTAGCTGCTATACTGGATTTTAATATTTTTTTAAAAAAAATCCATCCAAAAGTGTATTTTCTACTTTATATTAGGATGGACAATGGTGTTACTTATGAAACATGTCTTCTCACAACTGTTCAGATATCCTGAAATGAAATGCTCCATAAAGTAGTATTAATTTTCCAGTCAACATTTTATCCTTCATCCTAACAACTTAAATGAAAGGTTTAAATTAAAGCATTGTACACCTAAGCAACAAAAAATTGATCTTGAGATACAAAATACCAGATCCTTCATTCTGATCTAATCTTGAAAAATTGTATCCAACATGTCTTAATGTACCAGCTTGGGGATACAAGATATTTATTACTGCAGTGATAGCAAAAGAATGATTAAGTATGGTCCTTTCTATAACTGGCAAAAGAAATATTATTTGATGCTGGTTTGAGAAAAAAAATGTTTTTCAAAGGTTTATGAACTTTGGGGGGGGGGGAAATAAAATATTAAAACTTTACTGTAACTGCAGTCTTTCCATGAGAAAGGAAGTTTATTTGAATAGACGAGGTAATTCACACAATAACATTCAATTAAACTTCACTCTACTTATTTGGATTTTTTTTAAAAAGCACCTTATTGTTTTTGTTTCAATTACTCTACTGATTTTGATTTTCTGTCCTGAGAGCCTTTATTATTTTTCTCAGAAATAAGGTATCTTTTTTATGTATATAATTATGACATATTTATGATGACAGAATCAGACATAGATTATTATGTTTCTCTTGTGATTCTCCTGAAAGGTCTCTGATATGATTATAACATCATGGTAACTTAAGGCTATGGCAGAAATAGTTTGCTTTGAATGGAAATGTCTATTTTATTTTTCCCTCTATCATGGATATGAAAAATGACTGGAGATTCTCTTGAATTTAATTAATCTTCTAAGAAAAACATGAATATGGAAATGGTTACTCACTTCCTCTTCTAGGAAGTTTTCAACTCACCAGTCTATCCCAGAGCCCTGTAACTCCATGATATTCCCTCCAAGTACCAACTTGGCCCAAACCTTCTTAGCTTCCTATACTAGACAAGAATTCTCAACCCATAAATCAATCATATTTGCCAAAGAAACCACACATTGTATATATGGATACAGAGTAGTAACATGTCTTTTGCAAAACAGGTTCCACATATTCTTTCATAAGCAGGCCAAATAAAACTTTTGATTTTAAGTTGATGAAGCAGAAATATCGATCACGAAAAACAACAGAAAGCGCAGCAGATGTATTAGGGTAGCCTCAATAGATATTGTTTCCTGCACAGTGCTGTATATTTCAAAATAAATCCAGTAAGCTATCTTAGCTACGTCCCAGAGGAATCGACACAATTATTTTCCTGCTAAAAGCAAGCAGAAATTGAAATTATTAGGTACACGCTGCACAAGCCCGGCTGTAATGCATTCAGTTTTGATAACGAAGAGATCATCAGCATCCATTTGGGATAATGATGCAAAAATAAATGGAAATATAAACATAGTTCACTCTGGATATTGTCCATGAGGATTTCAGAACACCGTGTTTGAAACAAGTAGAAACAGGGAGCATAATATTTCCATGAGTCAGACATCATTTATGACTGAGTGAAACTGAGATTCCATTTGATGGAAATTGCTGTAACCTCTGCTGGACCTTACAGATTGTCTTCCGATAATTGGCCAGAAATTACTTCATGTATTGAGAAATGCAATACACTAAAATTGAATGTGTGGACTTATTTAGAATATTAGTACCAAAATTAATTTATTACAAAATTCATCTCAATTTTCTTCTTAGCTAATACGCTCGCTTTGCATACTAGCTGAATTTTTTGAATATATCCACATACAGGCAGTCCTAGACTTACAACAGTTCATTTAGCAACCATTCAAAGTTACAACAGCACTGTAAAAAGTGACTTATGACAGTCTTTGCAGCATCCCCATGGTCACGTGATCAAAATTCAAACACTTGGCAACTGACTCATATTTATAACGATTGCCGTGTCCTAGGATCATGTCATCAACTTTTGTGACTTTCCGACAAGCAAAATCAATGGGGAAGCCGGATTCACTTAACAATTGTGTTACTAATAACTACAGTGATTCATTTAACAACTGTGACAAGAAAGGTCGTAAAATGGGACAAAATTCACTTAACAAATGTTTCACTTAGAAACAGAAATTTGAGGCTCAGTTGTGGTCGCAAGTCGAGGACTAATACCTGTATTGTGGTTTTCACATTGTCATGGTGGGACTGAATTGTGATGACTTTGGAATTACATCAGAGAGAATAATCAGCAAATACAAAAAGCAGCCACTCAGCAAACGAAAATTAATTTACAGTCATTTTTATTTTTTAGCCATCATTTATATATATATATATTTATCTCACCTATTGAGGACTACCTGTATTTATTTTTCAGAGCTTTTGAGAGTAAACCACTCTGTGTGAAATTTGATTTTACAATTATTAGATTTACAAAAATGATTTATATTTTGAACTATAATTATGTTTAAAATGTACTTTTTAAAACTTTGCATATTTTCAGTTTAGCTTTAGTTTAATCAGATTAATGCATTATTTCTATGCACTCATGCACGCACACATACACACATTATAGTTTTATATATATACAGTATATATAAAGCTGTATATAAATAAAAACATATTGTCTGCTCACTCATTACAAGTAAATTAAATAATTAATCAGAATTGGGTTTTGCAAACCTATGTCTAATTTCTTTTTAAGCCAGAGCTGATATTTTAATGGGACTATACATTATTCTGGTTATGGGGCATCCATAAGGATGGGGCTGTCACAATCTGCAAAATGGTGGGCGTAGTCTGGCAATTTTAGCCCTGGTCCTTTTGTTCAGTCCTGTGACATCAACACACATATATTAAACAGGCAGGGTATGGATCATCATTTCGTGTTTGCCATCTTCCAGATTTTTGTTGTCCTTGAGGACACTGCTGTTTCCATTGGAGACGAAGATTGTGCCAACCAAAATGACAATTGTGTAATCAACAAGTAGATGTTGTTCCTCTATACTTACTTACAATATAGCACAATCCAATCTTGTATTCTCAGAAGTATATCTCCTCAAGTTCGGTATGGTTTTTTTCCCCAAGAGAAGGGCTATAGGAGCCCAGGCGTGCTTTCCTCGCTTTTTTGGCATTATTGTTCCAAAATAGATATTGTATGCACAAGACAATGAGAATTCATGTGCAGCTCTATATTAAATTCCCCGCACATACAAAATGCTAACACAGCAATAGAAAGCCTACCTTAGAAAACGTTTCCCTGGCGTGCTAGCTCATACATTCAGCTTTAATACGAAGCATATGTCTATTTCACGGTAAAGAATATGGAACAGAAAGTAATCTTAAGCAATGCGTCCATGGCCATGATATAAAATCAGAATTCCTACATACAATTTGACAATGGGATACTTATGACTGTATGACCAAAGTTGTATTTTAACAAGCATCAATCGTCAAGACAGCTCAAGCAAAAAGACAACTTTTTGCTGAGTGGTTAGCTGCTATTCTTCATTTTAAAAGTGAAAAAAAAATGGGTCTGTGACTCTTTTAAGAAAACCGGACATTCTTTATATTTTGAATCAAGAGCTCAACATTTCTCTGTTGCAAGGCATTCTTCGCTTATTTCCAATCTGTCAGCAAAGATCTATGTTGCATTCTAGTTCATCAGCCAAGCTGAACTGTCCAAGAGGCATTAGGATGGGAGAAAAAGTGCACTTTAATCTTTAGCCATAGTCTGCAATTTCACACTGCACAACTAAAGGAAAAGCACTAGTATAAGAGTGCAGTGTGTGTGTGTGTGTGTGTGTGTGTGTGTGTGTAGTGCAAACTTCACTACATGGACAACCCCCTGCATTTTTCTTGGCAACATTTTCAGAAGTGGCTTGCCACTATCTTCATCTATGGTGGCCCAAGTACACCCAGCAGGCTTTTGCAACTAAGGCAGGACCAGAACATGTGTTTCTAAATCCAACACCTATAGCTACATCAAAAAAGGAGAATATTTGAAGCTCAGAGTTGAACTGTGGAAATCCTTGATGCTCTCTGACTTGGTTGTTTGCTTGGAGACATGTCATTACCCAGCAAGGTAGCGTTACCGGTGCAAGTAAATATGGGTTTGCTGATTTGTCTACAAATACTCTAATCAAAGAAACAGTAGAGAGGAAAAGGAGGGAAATCACAACCCCACCAAAACTGCCAGGGCAAGTTACTACACAGTATATAAACAGGCAGCAAAGACCACACTTACTCACATAAATATGAATGACTCATCATGGTAAGAAGTGTGGGTGTGCGTCTGCGTGCCCCTGGAATGGATGAGTGAAGAATAATGGGAGTGTACTCCAAGAGGATTGTATGATAACCCTGTCAGGGTCACCCAAGGTGAGAAGGACATCCTATCTGCCAACTAAAACAAGCACCTATATTGCCAGCAGCAAAATCAAAATATGCTAGAGGCAAGTATTCACTTTAGTAACAACAGCAAAGACGCCATTTCATACTGTGTGGGAGAAAACAATGATAAATTTATCTTGAATTTTACTAAGAGACTGCATGGATTGTCAGTCCAAATTAGAAGATATAACAGTACTTCCCTAACCAGGGTAATCAAGCCCCCCAAATGTTTAGGTTTGCAGAGCATGTGTAGCAAAAGCCCTTCAAAATCTTCCTTCATCTGTTCAATAAAAAGTGGATCCTTTATAATAATGATGTGTTTAAATACCACCTTGGATAAATAATGACTTTTTCTTATTGTAATTGACACGACTACTAAAGCATGATTAGATATTTGCATGACATTGTCTAGCAGTCAAGAGTAAGGATCAAGATTCCAAAATATAATAAAATTGGGAGCATGTTTGATGTAGAGGTGGGAAAAATACATTCTTACAGATAGGATATTAAAAAGTTGCCAATTTACACTCTATTATATAAATTTTTAACACTTCCATATATTAAATCTAGCCGGAACTGAATTGCAGTCTAGCAAAGGATCTAAAATCTCCAGCCTTAATTATGCACATGTATACATCCAAACTAGACTGTGTTGTTTCTCTGTGTCATATAGTATATATGGGTATATGCATATTTATTTATTTATATTTTTGTCATATTTATGCAGTATATACAGTAGGTGGTGGTGACTCTTTGAGAACTGTATGCAACAAAATTTCATTTTAATGTATGCCGATTAGTGCACATTTAAAGCAGTGGTGAGATTCATTTTTTTAACTACCAGTTCTGTGGACTTGGCTTTGTGGGCATGGTGTGGGTTTGTGGGTGTGGCAGGGGAAGGATACTACAAAATCCCCATTCCCTCCCCACCCCACTAACCTGCTTTCCAGCTCCATTCTGCTGTTCAGGGCAACAAAAGAAGATCAGCTGGGAGGTGGAGCAGCTTATTTGCCGGTTCTCCAAACTACTCAAAATTTCCGCTACCAGTTCTCCAGAACCTGTCAGAACTGGCTGAATACCACTTCTGATTTAAAGTGACAATAAAGTTTATTCTATTCTGCTTTGTTCTGTTCTATTCTATTTCAAATTCTATTCTATCCCCATCTCAAATAAAATGCAAAGCGTTTGGATGGTTCTTAGAAGGAACATATAAATTAATACATACAATTCAATCTCTAAACATATAATTATTACTTATCCTTCTGAATTACTTAATTCTTGATCCCTACAAATTGTGGAATACTTTCAAAATGTTTAGTTGAAAAAGATGACCATAACTACAGTAGATCCAACCTCTAAAGTTTGTCAGCCTTTCTCAGGCAGTTAATCTTGTGAAATTTGCTCTTCTGGTCTGGATTGGAAAGGACATAACCATGTTTTCTTGCCCATAATGGTCAAGACAAAGTCCTGGTAAATCTCTGGTTAGATGTCCTTATATGGCTTGGTCCGCAGTGAAGATTCCCATTTCTGCTTTTTACCCAAGTAATTTATTATTCACAGCACATACTTCATCCTTTGAGATGCATGTTGCATGATGAATTGCATGAGCTTCAGGCTGCAAGATGTAGGGTTAGGGGATAAATATAAGAGACAAGCAAGTAACACAGCCACTTACTTGCAGAACAGGCTGGCAGTTAAAAGCACAGATGTAACACCAAAAGAGAAAGAAGCTCAAACTATAGCACATGAAAGTGCTTGGTTCTAAAATATACAAATAAGTGCCAAAAGAAAAAGGGAGTGAGGAGTAAGCCGAACTGCAAATGTGAGGAAGGAGTGACAATTGCAAGGATATAGGTTCAATATTCTTGATATTGCAAGGAAAATAGGATCCTAAATCCGACCAGCACACCAGAGGTAGGTTGCTACCGGTTTGGCCTGGTTTGGCCGAACCGATAGTGGAATGTTGGCCTGGATCGCAGAACCGGTAGCAACACAGGCTTGCCACGCCCCTGAACAGTTCCCTCGCCACTGCTGATGTTGTTTTCTAGTAACTGTGCATGCGCAGTTCACTGTAAATTGTTCTGTGCATGCGCGAAGAACAATTTACATAGAACTGTGCATGTATGCGCAGCGCACATCTGGCGAGAAGCGAACCAGTAGCAAAACCGGCAGCAACCCACCACTGTGACACACTATTAAAATATTCAACATTACTTGTTTGGATGAAAGAGAAAAAGAATGCATGAGGTGTCAGATTTTATTGCTCATGTCCAAGCAAACTACAAGCAAACAGCGCATGTTATAAAGGAGGTCTTCATTCCTTGCCACTCTAGCAGACAAAGTAAATCTAAAGAAGACAACATCGAAATGAGTACCATCATGTGCAAGATGCTCAAGAAAAGGAATTCATTAAACTGAAATAATGCTTACCAGAAAATATACTGGCAGTTCTACTCACTAAAACTTTAACCAGAGACTGACCCGGAACAAGAATCATGAGAGTTGCAGATTGGATATGAACCAATAAGAAGGGCTGCTGGATGTGTCAAACCAATGATATTAACATTTCAGCACCTGGTGTAAAAGAGGGAAGTATGTTTTAATAGGATTTACCGGTACTCCTATTATGCCACACTTGGAATACTGCATCCAGTTTTGGTCACCACGATGTAAAAAAGAGGTTGAGAAGAGGAGCAACAAAGGTGATTAGGGGACTGGAGGCTAAAACATATGAAAAATGGTTGGGTATGTCTAGTTTGATGAAAAGAAGGACAAGGGGTGACATGATAGCAGTGCTTCAATATCTCAAGGGTTGCCACAAGGAAGCGGGAGTTAAGCTATTCTCTAAAGCCCCTGAGGGTAGGACAAGAAGCAATGGATGGAAACTAATCAAAGAGAGATGCTTAGAACTAAGGAGAGATTTAGAACAATTAATCAGTGGAACAATTTGCCTCCAGAAGTTGTAAATGCTCCCGCACTGGAAGTTTTTAAGAGATTGAATAACCATTTATCTGAAGTTGTGTAGAATTTTCTGCCTAAGCAGAGTGTTGGACTAGAAGACCTCCAAGGTCCCTTCCAACTCTGTTATTCTACTCTACTCTATTCTACTCTACTCTACTCTACTCTACTCTACCCGATCCTATCCCATTCCATTCTCTATATCCCACCTTTATTAAAGAGATTGCTAATCTTAAATTACTTTGTTCTGCCTTTCTTCCTACAGAGTACTTGCTCTTAGACTCTCCTTTTGGTAGAAAGTAGCTTGTTATGTATCAGTCTTTCTGCAATATATTTTCTACAAATAGATCTATTTTTCACATTGCAGCTATAAAATCTATTTCAGTGATAATTTGCTCCTGTTTGATTCCTACTTAGATATATGCACAGAATGCTTTGACATAAATAAGCAAACAAACAAGAATCCCAATTTACCATAGGATAGAGGTGGATTTTTTTTAATCCACTGCCATCCAGAAATATCATATTTGTGGATTCTATACTATCAGATTTATACCGTAAATCTGTGCAAGAATAGTAAGTTTGTGGCCCTACATACGTTGCTGCAAGTCAGCCTGTCTGCCAAAGGCTGTTGAAAGTTTTTAAAGCAACATTTGAAGGAGTCCAACTTGCTTCCTCCTGATATATAACTTTGTTTGAGAACCACTTCTAGTTAATGTGCTCTGAGTAGACCTATAATGTTGTATTTATCAGGCAAAATTTCCTACATAAGAATACTCAATCAGTATCCTAAAGCCTATACAACTACACACATTGTGAATCCCAAGTCATATAACTGAATTTGGATGGAAATTAGTAAGAAACAAGTATGTTTCCTGTTTTTTTATCCAATGGAAAACAGTTTAAACATGACAGCTTTCATTTAGATTGAATTGCCCAGAAATCCCAATTTCACCTACTGTTATCTTGACCTTGATCACTCTATCCAACAATCATTCCTACCCTTTTGCACTCTCTATGACTTTTGGGCCAACTGAGAAGGACAGAGAGAAGCATTGCTTCATCGCAAAACCTGAATTTAAGTACATCCACCCACCTGCTTCACTGCGCTTCCCTTTCATTCTTCAATCTTACTGCTTCCAAGTTACATCCTAACCCTGTCCCTAGAACAGCTATGTGCTGTTCTGCTCTGCAAACAGGTAGTCTATGCAACTTTGCAACTTTAATAAGATTTGTATGCCGCCCACTCCCCAGGGACTCTGGGTGGCTCACAACAAAAGCAAAGACATAAAAAAATTAAAAATACAATTATTTAAAATAAGATATCATCCATTCAATCACGTGGGGCTAGATTTCAATCAACAGCCCCAGGCCTGCCGGAACAGCCAGGTCTTGGTTGCTTTATGGAAGGCCGGGAGAGTGGTAAGGGTCCGGATCTCTGCGGGTAGCTCGTTCCATAAGGCCGGTGCAGCTACAGAGAAGGCCCTCCCTCGGGGAGCCGCCAGCTGGCATTGTCCAGTCGACGGCACCCGGAGGAGGCCATCCTGTGCAATCTTATTGGTCGTTGGGAGGTGAACGGCAGGAGGCGGTCTCTCAGGTAGCCAGGTCCAATACCATGTAGGGCTTTAAAAGTAACGACTAGCACCTTGAAGCGGGTCCGGAGACCAATGGGAAGCCAGTGCAGCTCGCAGAGGATAGGTGTAACATGGGTGTATCTAGGTACACCCATTATCGCTCGCGCGGCTGCATTCTGGACCAACTGCAGTCTTCGAACACTCTTCAAGGGCAGCCCCATGTAGAGTGCGTTACAGTAATCCAGTCTTGAGGTGACGAGGGTGTGAGTCCCCAATTTATGACCAGAATTCAGCCCAACAAATTTTGTTGTTAAATGAGTCTTTTGTTAAATGAGTTGTCCTCATTTTATGACCTTTCTTGCTGCAGTTATTAAGCGAATCACTGAAGTTATTAGGTTAGTAACCTTGTTGTTAAGCAAATCTGGCTTCCCCATTGATTTTGCTGGTCAGAAGGACACAAAAGGGAAATCACATGACCCCGGGACACAGCAACCGTCATAAATATGTGTCAGTTGCCAAGCCTCTGAATTTTGACACGATCATGAGGATGCTACGAATGTCATAACTTTGAAAAATGGCCCTAAGTCACGTTTTTCAGTGCTGTTGTAACTTTGAACGGTCACAAAAATGAACTGTTGAAAGTCGAGGATTACTAATACACCTTTAGCATACAACATTCTAAGAACTGGGATTGATGTGTCCCTGGATGGAAGTTCAGACTCTGCTCAACATAATCCAGATTTAAAAAAAAATATCTTCCAATTGTAAAAGAAGTTCTAGCTGTCACATATGCTATTTCCTCCTTATTCTGGTTGACCATCTGAATTTTTTTAATTCCTTGAAACTATGGTTCAACTGGTCATTCTTTCAACCACTAGATAGCAGCAGAGTTATAAGGTTTTTTTTAAATATATATACTTCTTGCCATTTAGTTCAAAGTAATCACAATTAGGATCACAACATCATGACTGTAAACTCAGAACAATTGTTTCACTGAATCAGGATGACTAAGGTTTTCACTGAGCGTATAGAATTCACTAGCCCTGTTGAAGAGAGGGGGAACAGATCTCACACGGCATTTCCACTATACCTGTTATTATGTCCACAATCACAACAGAACAATTTTCTATTCTTTTTTTCCCCACCCCTCCATTAGTAACGTAGCATTTTTATGTGTGATTTTTGATAAGCTGCCCTTATACTTTGTACTCATTTCCCCCCTTTTTTTCCTATTTCTTGTTTTTTTTTCTTTATCTCCTTCTCACCGTGCTTTGTTCCTGATTCAGCCACAAATAATTCATTTTCTGAATAAGTGTGATAATGAGGGTTGTCTCATTATTACAGTAATTATTATTTTTCTCTTCACTAAATATTTCTTTATAAGCCTTAAACTGCAAGACAAAAAGCATTTGCTGAACTGCCAGCCAACAAAAGTAAAACAATCAATGGGCAGCTTTTTAATTATTATAATTGTACAAGTCTCTGAATTGAATGTTGTAGAGTCCTTTTAGTGTCTACTATACTGTCATTACTAAGCAGGACTTCAGTGAATACTTCTGATGCAGGAAGGGAGCTGGAATTTAGTTACCAAATGTAAGGCCACTATTCTTGATTACTGGAATGCATTCATTCATTTTTATGAAACTTGGTTTACTAAATACATGTTACAGGAATTATGTATTGATCATGTTTACAATATTTGCTAAATACTCTGAAAGAAGTCACTTGGAATCAGTGGCATATGGATTATTCATTATTATTTGCAACAACAGAATTGTATTACAGCTGCCAGTTATTTTGCCGGATTTGGCATTGATTACTAGTCGGGCACCACCCAGGGGCCTAGGACGTCGTAACGTATTTTCGTAATATCTATGCGGATCCAAGCAGTGTGGCTTTTTGCATTTGACTGATGGTGATTTTGTCAATTTTTAACTGTTTTAAATGTAATTCCAGTGCTTTTGGAATAGCACCCAGTGTGCTGATTACCACTGGAATTACCACTGCTGGTTTGTGCCATAATCGTTGAATTTTGATTTTTAAGTCCTGGTATTTCGTGATTTTTTCATGTTCCTTCTCGGCGACCCTGCTATCACCTGGTATTGCGATGTCTATGATTGTAACCTTATTTTTCTCAACCAGTGTGATGTATTATGCACCAATATTTTGTCCGTTTGTATACGGAAATCCCACAAGATCTTGACCATCTGATTTTCGGTGACTTTTTCAGGCTGATGTTCCCACCAGTTTGTTGCTGTTTTAATATTATAATTTTTGCACAAATTCCAATGGATCATTTGTGCTACTGAATTGTGCCGCAATTTATAATCAGTCTGCGCGATTTTTTTACAGCAGCTGAGTATGTGATCAACAGTTTCATCAGCTTCTTTGCAAAGTCTGCATTTGGCATCATCAGAGGATTTTTTGATTTTGGCCTTAATGGCATTTGTGTGCATAGCTTGTTCTTGCGCAACCAGGATTAGTGACTCTGTTCCAGGATTAGTGACTCTGTTGTTGTTGTTGTTGTTTCGTCGGATTTGGCATTGGTTACTAGTCGGGCCCCACCCAGGGGCCTAGGATGTCGTAACGTATTTTCGTAATATGCGTGTTAATTATCATCATCATCATCATCATCATCATCATCATCATCATCATCATTCCATGGCATGCAGAGCCATTTCTTAGGACACACAAGGTGTTGCCCTATCAGCTCCAGAGCGCATACATGCAATGGCTAACTGATTTTCAGTCTTGATTTGTGGCCGTTTTTCACCCTCCAGAGGCACCCAAGGCTTCGTCATCACTGTGATAATAGATAGAGACTATAAGAAATCCCTCACACATCCTGCTAACTATAGGGTTCATTCTCTCTCTCTATCTCCCTCCCTCTCTCTATCTCTCTTTCCCTCCCTCCCCCCTTCTCTCTTTTTGCTGGATCATGTCTTCAGGGCATATGCACTAAACCATCCTTTCATCAAGATGGAAAAATACAAATTGTATAATCCCAATTCTGTACTATACGGATGACGGTATCACAGTATTACAAATCACATTTCATACTTGCTCCCATCAATGTCCAATTCATAACCTTATGATCTCTGCCTGACTTTATCACTGTGATATATCATAGACTCTACTGCCCATATTTAAGCGTATTGCTGTTTTAGATGGCTATTAGAATCTGTTTTATTTCCAAGTCATTCTGAAACCTTCTTCTATATATCAATGCTATTTCCAGTTCATATGGGCACTACCTCTCTGGATGTTGCCAAATCCTGCGATGCTTCTCAGCAAGATAAGATCCAAGTTGACTCACTCCACATCTTTCAACTTCAGCACATCTGTAGCTAAGCCTTGAATAACTATGAATAGCAATCCACAAGGCCTCTAAAATGGTAATGACACAGCCTGAGGCCCAACTTCTATTGTTCATCTGTGAGCATGCTCCTTCGCTTCAGCTCCTTCAACTCTGATGTCTATGGCTATTCTGTTTTTGGAAGTAGGAGTGTGTTTCTTTTAAATCAGGTTCTCCCCCATATCAAAGATCCGTGGCTTAAAGGGATGGGGGTGGGACAGGAGGAAGCATTCTTTAGGTATCAGTTTCCCAAATGCAAGGAGATGATCTGCAGCCAATATGGGAGAACTGACAGTTAAAGACTTGCCACCCAAGTTTCTATCCCCAACTCTGGGAACTTCTGCCACTTCTCTGTTGAAAGAGGGGCTGATCAGTGGGTCTGGTACCTTTCAAGCAAGGAAAACATATCAAGAGAAGCTGGAGGAAATAAAACTGGAGGGAATGGTTCTTTAGCCACTCACCTTCTAATTTCATGCAGGAGAAGAGGAACCCTAACTTGTTTCTCTTGTCAGACCAGATGAGGTGGAAAAGAAGAATTCTTTTTCCAGTGAATCTGCAATTACTTGGAGCCTCTTCTGGTTTACCGGGAAATGTCAATCACACATTAAATTGGGGTTTGACAATTGTTGGCCGCATCCATGTGAGTTTCTTCCCATTTCAATGCCATACTCTTGTCTGTCTTACCCATCTGGAAGATGGGCTATTTTTTGGACTCAAGTCTTAGTGAAAGGCCCATCACCAAAAATAATCCAAGAAATGGGTCACCAGAGCAATGCCAGCAATCTGTCACTTGGTCAACTGAAGAAAAAAATACCAGCTAAAGTTTCTATTGGTGGGAACTGGTTCTCCATCTGTTAAGACGTTTAGTAACCATTTCTAGAACAATCAGCCGGGGCAGTCTGCCTCTCTTTTACACAAGAACTTTATACAAGTTCTCAGCCTGTACATTAAAAAAAGCCTGCTATATTTTGCCTATGTTGTTGTTGTTAGTTGGGAAGTCGTGTCCAACCCATCCTGACCCCATTGACAACGTTCCTCCAGGCCTTCTGTCCTCTACTATCCTCTGGAGTCCATTGACGCTCATGCCTACTGCTTCGGTGACTCCATCCAGCTACCTCATTCTCTGTCGTCCCTCAATCTCTTCTTTTGCCCTCAATCATTCTTTTGCCCTCAATCATTCCCAGCATTAGGCTCTTCTCCAGGGAGTCCTTCCTTCTCATTAGGTGGCCAAAGTATTTGAGTTTCATCTTCAGGAACTGGCCTTCAGGATTTTGCCTATATATAATTCTTATTTGAATGCACCACATTCCCCAATATTCTTATGTAGAAATGTAATCATTTTTTAAAAATGTACTAAGCTTTGAGATATTTATCCTGGCAATGAACTGCTGCAAGAGAAGTCTGATACCATGCTGGACACCAGCCCAGGACAGCCCATCACAGCAGTTGGTGGTGTTTGCCCCACTGATGGGTCACAGTGGGTGGAGGAATGATGACATTGAGGAAATCCACTAAATGTAGACCTTGGGTTGCCTCACATTAAAAATGTCAGGACAGTACCAATTCTTGGTCTCATCGCTGAAGCAGAATAGGACCTGGCAAAGAATGTGCCACAAAGTAGAACAGCATAGTTGTTGACCAAGGGAAGACACGATAGCACTGTTCTGATATTTGAAGGGCTGCCACAAAAAAGAGGGAGTCTTTTTTTACATAGACCAGAAGGTAAGGCAAGAAACAATAGATGGAAACTAATCCAGGAGCGAAGCAACCTAGAACTAAGGAGAAATTTTCTGACACTGAGAACAGTTAACCAATGAAACAGCTTGCCTTCAGAGGTTGTGGGTGCTCCATCACTGGAGGGTTTTAAGAAGAGACTGGATGGTCACTTGTCTAGAATGCTTTAAAGTATCTTGCTTGAGCAAGGGGCTGGACTAGAAGACCTCCAAGGTCCCTTCCAACTCTGTTAATCTGTTATCAACTGGATGACATTAATCTGGCCATGAGCGAGAACCTTAAGTAGACAGAGGTAGCCCTTAGCGTTGCCCAATTTTACAACCTTTCTTTCCACGGTAGTTAAGTAAATCACTGCAGTGATGTGGCTGTTAAATGAATCTGTTTTCCCCCTTGACTTGTTTATCAGAAGATCACAAAAAATGATCTCATATAGGAAAGTGCAATTGTCCTAAATGCATGCCTGCCGCCAAGCATTCAAATTTTGATCACATGACCATGGAGATCCTGTAGTGGTCAGAAGGGCAAAAATGGTCATAAGTCACTTTCTTCGGTGCTGTTGTAACTTCAAGCAGTCACTACAAGAATGGCAGCAAGTCAAGGGCTACCTATACTGATGCATATGTATAATGTGTGTCCTCAGTTAAAGTGGAATTGCAAACACATTCATTAGTATCTGGCTAAGCCCGTCCCCCACTAACCAAACACGTAGAAAACTGAAGCCCTTTGGCGATGAGAAGGAAATGCTGCTCTAAATAGCTTATTTCTCTTGGGAAAACTATGTAAGACTACTTCTCTTCCAAATCATTTAAGCAGTTTAAAATATTAGAGGTTTATAGCATGTTATCTAACTGCTGTCGCATCTCCCTATGATCTGAGGGGGGTGGGAAATCCACAGTGCATACATTTGTTTATTAACAACATGGCTATAGAAACGAACCAGCAACTGGGGAATAGGCATATGCTAGGATTTGCATTTCACTGCACAGCAAACTCGGTCTCTTTTGAGGAGAAAGCATTAGGGCAGCAGTATAATCAACGCTTATTCTCAGAGGTAGCCAAAGGATTTAGAAGAAGTTTTTGTTCTTGTGAGTGGAATCTGTTCAACCACACCAACATGTCTGAAATTTGTAAAATCTGTCAAACTCCAAGTTGTAAACATGGCTGGATTTAGGGCATTTTAGAAACAACCAAAACATGAATCTAATATATAAATTCTGTCTTACTGCCCACTTCTATGCCCACTAAGGATTAGAGAATTTTTCTGAGAAACATAGAATTTGATTCAAGGAGCTGAACTGGAGAACAGTTTTTAAATGAGAGAAAATAAAGTTGTATCATGTGGGGTGCTTGAAAAACAGGTCTGGTAATCTAATCCAAAGGACTTTATAATGGATATGAAGCCCGCTTTAGTAAAAGAGAGCTTTAACATCTACAACAGAGTAAATGCCAAAGTAATAAACAAATGAAAACTAAAAATACTAAGAATATTTGAAATCCATGGCAATCATAAATGGTCACTGGTGGACCATTATTTTATTTACAATGATTTAAGCCGTCCTCATCCTTCCAGCAAGAAAAACCAAGGAAATATGCAACCAAGAAAATGATCCACGCAACCGATGCCTATATATATATATTGATTTCTTTTGCTTCAGATTTAAAGTTCAAAATTGTATTTTTGAATTTCTGTCCAGCTAAACAATTCCTTCACTTATTATTTATTTATTTATTTATTTATTTATTTATTTATTTATTTATTTATTTATTTATTAGACTTATAAACAGCTTCATAGGGCCTTCAGCCCTCTCTAAGCGGTTTACAATTTTTTTAGCAAATTGAGTCAGCAACTTGCCCCCACAGTCCAGGTCCTCATTTCACCCACCTCGGAAGGATGGAAGGCTGAGTCGACCTTGAGCCGGTGAGATCTGAACCGCTAAATTGCAGATCACAGTCAGCTAAAGTGGCCTGCAGTATTGCACCCTAACCACTGTGCCACCTTGGCTCTTAGTAAAATAGTTGTTTAGGGAAAGAACTAGGCTAACTTAGATATTGTTTATATGATGGAAGTTATTATTTCTTTGGTTCTCATTTATAAAGGTAGGAAACTCACAAGGCAGGGACCAATATTGCATCCATATAAATGTGGAACTTCCAAAAAAAAAGTGGGGATTGGATAGAATGTTTGCAAATGCTTATTAAATCAGGGAAGAAATGGGGAGAAATGGAGTAGGGGGGAATGGAGCCCAACATATATAAATTAAACCCAAGTTAAATGCAGAGACAAGGGTCACAGTGAATGCCTGAGTAATGTCTTCCCCAAGTGCCAATCAACATCAACAACAGTAAATACCACTGAACCCTTCGATGGAGGAAGGAGTACCATGATACAGGCTGAAAAGAGAAAGACTGTTCAGAAGAATCCTTGGTACGATTAACATTTGTACCAAAGGTGCTTTTTCAACAGGCAACTGGACTTTCTGGTTTTTCTTTGAAGATGAGTGCAAATGACCAGGAGTATAAATCCTTCCATTCCCAACCATACAGTCAGAGCTGAAAAAGCTTCCTGGATGAGAAGTGAAATTTCATCAAAGAAAAACCAAAAAATCCAGTTGCCTTTTGAAAAAGTACAGTACCTTTGGGACAACTATGACCTGGATGACTGAGAATCTCCATAGACAATCAACATTTGTAGTTTCTGTCTTAAACAAGGAACACTGGAACAATTAACCACACTGTCCTTATCTAACTCCCATCACAACCCCCCCATCCCAAAAAAACCTAGGATGAATCACAATTTGGTTGGAAAATTCAATCACAAAACTAGAATGAATCACAATATGGTGATTTAGGACCAAATCACAAATAATGCTGGATTATAAATGAAAATAAAGCATTCATATAGATTTAAACCATGCAACCCTAAACCATATAAGGAACATTTAATGGAAGAGAAGGAATGTATATTTCAAATGTACTGTGACAATTTTTTTTTTAAAAAAATAAGGAATGATGAGAGGAAGAAAAAGGAAAAAATGAAATGTCTTAAGACTTATTCTAGTTCTTTGCGAGTGACACTTTAATAAGAATAACTGAAACACTCTGAAAAATTATCATTCCTTTTTAAAAGAGAAAAATGAGAAAACACTCAACAGACCATGGAAATGAAAAGAAAGAAATATGGCGTAAAAATGTTTTACTTTAAATTGTTCTAATTTGTTGTTAAGATTTTTTTCCTCTATGTTTCTTATTAACCGCAAAAACAATTACTGTATATTTTTGTTCCATTATTTTGATATTTCTTTTATGTAAATTAATCATTGAAAAGACTACTTATATGAATCTCAATTTCCCTAAAGAATAGGAATATTCTATAATATCCTATAAATTGTTTTCTTTTCTCAGAGGATTGAAACTCTGGAATATAAAATATGTGCACTGTAACCTTTTCTTTCTATGTCTTTGCATCTCCCCACCCCCCTAATATTCTACTGTATGAGAGCACAGCAGACAATCCAAAACTTTAACTCAGTCCCTTTCAACTCTACTTTAAAATGCCTGTTGTATTTCAACTAATTGGAAGGTGCATCCTTAGGGTTTTCTATCAACAGGAAGAAGGTGGAGGGATTAGTCTGGGTAATTTTTCATTATCTCGTCCTATCCTATGTAGATTTTTTTTTAAAGGTTGAAAGAGGGCTGTTTATCACAATTTTGCAAGTTTGTAAATTTTGCTGTTGCTTACATTTGGCATAATTCGTGAAAAAGGTTCTGTCCCCATATAATCTCTGGCAGATTATTCTGAACCCATATAAAGAGATCATATAAATGATCACATAAAATGATATAAATGAGAGAATCATCTGGTCTAAACAGTTTGAACCACGCTCAAATCTACTTAAATAATTGGGTATTAAGCAGGCTCACTCATTCCTTTAAGAGAGACTAAATTGTCACTGAATTGGTAGATTATTAATGCATAGTTTTATTTTATTACCTTTTTATTACCAGGAATAATACAGAAAGTTCTCTGTATCACCACTCACATTACAAATGCAAGATATGAAAAATCATTGGGGGGAGGGGATTTGCTACAGTTCCCATTCTTCCTTGTTGCATATATGTGTAATAAAGCAAATGTGTTAATAACTATGGAAAAGGATAAATAACCACAACTGGGACCTAGAACATCCGTAGCAGTCATTAAGCGACTCACATCCAATTGTATAATCTTTTCTTTTTGCTGTGGTTATTAAGCCAATCAGACATCCTTAAGGGAATCACATGGTCATAAAGCAAATCCGGCTTCACCCATTGACTCTGCTTGTTGGAAGCCCCCTGGGAAGATCACAAAAGGCAATCATGTGACCCCACCACACTGCAACCATCATAAATACTTGCCAGTTGCCCGTGACCCGACAAATGCGCGAATGGCAAAAGCGCACCGACAAAACCGCGGCGCTAAAACCACGATGTCAAAAGCGTGCCAACAACAGCGCGCCGACAAAACCGTGCCGACAGAAGCACGATTTAACTTAAGGTAAGGTTTAGGGTTAGGTTTAGGGTTAGGTTTAGGATTAGGTTTAGGATTAGGTTTAGGGTTAGGGTTACAGCGCGCTTCTGTTGGCGCGCTGTTGTCGGCGCGCTTCAGCGCTCATTCGGCGGCACGGTTTTGTCACTGCGGTTTTGTCACCGCGGTTTAGCCAGGTGCGCTTTTGTCGTTCGTGCATTTGTGGGTGAACCCCAGTTGCCAAGGGCCTGAATTTTGAACATGTGTCTGTGTGGATACTGTAACTGTTGTAAGTGTGAAGACCGATTGTAAGTGAAATTTTTCAGTGCCATTGTAATTTTGAATGGTTGCTAAACACATAATTATCAGTCAAAGAATATCTATATCAAACTCAATTTCATTGAGGGCCACATCAGGGTTGTTTTGAACTGAAGTGGTGGGGGAGGCCAGCTCAACTTAAAAGCTCCGTTTTTGCTGGCAGAGGCACCATGGGCCAGTCCTTTGCGGTTTCCAGGGTGGCCCCATGGGCCACCTCTAAGCACCCCATGATCCGGATCCAGCCCATGGGCCTTGAGTGTGACACCCCTGATCTATATCATCGTAAGAGTTCTCCAAAATACCTGGAAATAGAGGCACTACGAAGTCCCTGAAGAGGTTTTCTAATAGACTCATAAAAAAGTAAAAGTTCTCAGGAATCCTTAGTCAAGAGTCAGTTTTTTTCATTTTCTAAGCGAAAATATCTCCATATGGAAAATGTTTCTTCAAAAGATCTCATATACCCAAAAACAGAGAGATTTAAAAATCAGTCTCACAATAGTTTGCTTATAGATTTTTTTCAGATTCCAGTAACTCTTCAGTCAACCGTATTACAGGGTTTATTTGCAATGCTTGGAGTTATGAGAACTAAGAAACCTATTATTTGAGAACAAATAATAGGTGCTTCACGTTAAGGATGCAGAAGGTAAAAGCACTAATGTACGTACAAAGATTTGCAAAGGGTCCCTGATACACAATCAGTTGCTCATATACAGGGGTTCCACCACGTGACTAGAGCCATCAGATAACCTTGTCATGCTGAGAGCCTATTCATGTGCAGCTGCTCACACACTAGAGTTCCTTGGCAAACAGTTGATGGCCAATGGCCAGATGGAGGATACTGAAAAGGTGACACTGGAGATGGAACTGAGTGTGCAGTATAAATACTTTTTTGCCTAGTGTGGTTGAAAACATGACAAAGCTACTGTTTCCAATCTTAAAAGCGCAGAATCAAGAGGCAGCAGCAGTGTTAAACCCTCACATTTAGAATACGAAAAACAAATTTGGTTGCTCGTTACAACAAGAACAAATTTGAAATCTAAAGATGAATTTCTGCATGACAGACTAAAATTAGACAAAATGCAAACTAGAGCCTTTGGGGATTTCCTGAATGTTAACTTAATTGAATATTTCCTAAATATTAAGGAAGGAGCTAATTTTACATTCTGAACGTATGGGGGAGTTGGTGAGAAAGCTCCACATATCACATCAAAAGTGTCAGTAGCAGAAGGCGATATCCCCCAGGCCTAACAATCTATTTTGTCCTAAGGTAAGGATGATCACCCTGTCAATAAAAGTGCATATAGTCAAGACTATGGTTTTCCCAGTTGCAATGTATGGCTGTGAAAATTAGACCATAAGAAAGGCTGAGTGCCAAAGAATTGAGGCCTTTGAACTCTGGTGCTGGAGGAGACTCCTGCAAGTCCCTTGGACTGCAAGGCAATCAAACCAGTCAGTCCTACAGGAGATCAATCCTCACTGTTCTTTAGAAGGCCAGATCCTGAAGATGAAACTCAAATACTTTGGCCACCTAATGAGAAGGAAGGACTCACTGGAGAAGAGCTTCATGCTGGGAAAGATTGAAGGAAAAAGAAGAAGGGAACGACAGAGAATGAGGTGGCTGGATGGAGTCACCGAAGCAGTAGGCATGAGCTTAAATGGACTCCAGAGGATGGTAGAGGACAGGAAGACCTGGAGGAACATTGTCCGTGGGGTTGTGATGGGTCCGATACAACTTCGCAATTAACATCAACAACAAGGATGATCTGTGTATATTGGATTTGCAGAAACATAGGGCTGCAAGAAACTAACATATACTAAACCAGATAATTGGCTTATCTTGACCAGTTCTGTTCGTATCGGTTGCAGAGCTTCGCCAACATTTCACATCAGGGATATTTCTGTACTGGAAAGCCTTTGGTCTTCCAATGAACTATGGTATTGGATTAACAGAGTTGGAAGGCACCTTGTAGGTCATCTAGTCCAACCCCCTGCCCAAGCAGGAGACCCTACACCATTTCTGACAGACTGCAGTCCAGTGTGTTCTTGAAAGCCTCCAGAGATGAAGCTTCCATAACACCTGAAGGCAATCAACACAACTCTTCATTGAAGAGTTTAGTTTGGTACATAAAGTCTAAAAGAAAAGTTTCCTAGACAGAGATTTTTTTAAAAGCCTCGCTTGTGTTTGCTTTAATCTATACTCTCTAAAATCTGGTGAGTTTGACTTCAAAATTATCATACGCATGATGTTCTATCTACAGTCTGCCAGCTCAGTCAGCTCAGTTTATTCTGTGAGCTTTGAAAAGATGACAGGCTAGGGTGAATAATTTGTGCAATCATTTCCTAAGGAATAGGGATTTATTTTGTCCTTCAAATTTGAAAGAACTAATGGGAGAAACCTTGGCATCATTTCTCTGTATAAATTAAAGGAGCTACCTATGATGTCTGAGCATGATATTCAAATAACAAATATCATCTACACTCAAGTATGATTTGTATTAGACCATGTTGTGCATTTTGGATGGAATGATCCAGGTTTCATGGGGTTAGAGAGTCTTTTTACAAAGACATCACATTGAAAGTTATACTTTTTGATGCTTGTGCTATCGGTGCCCTGCTGGTAACACTGACAAGGAATGCAGCTGCACAAGCCCCATTGCAAGGACAGGCAAAGATGCTCTGGACAGCATCACAGAAGTCAGAGATCAGACGTGCAAAGGGTCCCATGGCTTTGCAAATCTCCCAGGAATTGGATACTTTTGCATTTTGCCTGGATTCAGGAATATGCAAAATGCTATATGCAAAATGGCAAAATCCACTGTGAACTGCTGGCCTCCTGTTCTTTCTGTTTCTCCGTTGCCTGCATTACATGTAACAAAGTGCTGGATGTATGGAAACGTGTGGTACAAATGTAACCATAAAGGTAAAGGTTCCCCTCGCACATATGTGCTAGTCGTTCCTGACTCTAGGGGGCACTGCTCATCGGCGTTTCAAAGCTCAACCGCCAGTGCTGTCTGAAGACGTCGCTGTGGTCATGTGGCCGGCATAACTAATAGCAATAGCAATAGCAATAGCAGTTAGACTTATATACCGCTTCATAGGGCTTTCAGCTCTCTCTAAGCGGTTTACAGAGTCAGCATATTGCCCCCACAGTCTGGGTCCTCACTTCACCCACCTCGGAAGGATGGAAGGCTGAGTCAACCTTGAGCCGGTGAGATTTGAACCACTGAACTGCAGATAACAGTCAGCTGAAGTGGCCTGCAGTACTGCACCCTAACCACTGCGCCACCTCGGCTAAACACCGAAGGTGCACGGAACACTGTTAACTTCTCACCAAAGGTGGTTCCTATTTTTCTACTTGCATTTTTACATGCTTTCGAACTGCTAGGTTGGCAGAAGCTGGGACAAGTAACGGGAGCTCACTCTGTTACCCGGTGCTAGGGATTAAAAACCGCCAAACTGCTGACCTTTCTGATCAAACTCAGTGTCTTAGCCACTGAGCCACCGTGCTCCTAATGTAACCATACATCTATCAAAATCACCTTACTTAGGAGGATAATCCTAGAGAAGTGACTGAAGTTGTTGTTAACATTACCCTTGTTTTTTAAAAAATCTGGCTTCAATACATGTCATGGTAGATCTTACATCGTAGCCTTTGTCCTGTCTGATAATATTGCAGACAAGAGAAAATGGAAGCCTCGGCCGTACCAATCACGTTTACTGCTGGACACGGGGGTCTTGCTGCTTTTGTTGCTGGTTGCCTTCCTGTACCATCTGCTTTTCTTGTAGGATGCTGGGGCTTGTGAGAGGGCGAGCAGTGGCTGAGTTTGGCAGGGGAGATTACCACAGAGTGCCAGGCTATTGCCGATACTGCTTTCCTTCCAGAGACCACTTTTCCTTCCCTCTGACTAGCCCTGTGAAGGAAGAAGGGGATGCGACTCCAGTGGTTGAGTTTCTCATTGTAGGTTGAAGACCGATTCCTCTCTCTGAGCAACAGCCAGAGAAAGAGGGAGGTGACTGAAAAAGGGGCCCTATACTAGTCGGTGGAGGCGGCAGTGGAGGGTGAGGGTATTAGTGTGTATGTGTGTGTTGTGGCGAGAGTCGTAGTAGAGTGTGGTGATGGAGTGGGAGGTGGTGGCTGGGTACCTTGATGACAGTGAGAGTTAGCAGCAGTAAAGTGATTTAGGGTGCCCAGCTTCTGCTCCCAGGGATGGTTGTAAGAGGGAGTGCATTTTTGGGAATGGGGACCTACATTTGGGGCTGCTGCTAAGGAGGTTGGAGTATATAGAAAAGTGGAGATATGGAGGGAGACAGGGAGAGGGTTGGCCTCAGGTAATGCAGGACTATGTCTTACACTAGTGTTTCATTGCAGCCACTTGATCTCAGCCTTGGTCAGCAGGCCTTCAGTGTCCCTTGCCTTCAGCTGCTGCTTTTAAATACCAGATTGGTCTATAACTGTGATGGCGAACCTGTAGCACGTAGAGCCCTCTCTGTGGGCATATGCACTGCTGCCAGCTGCTCTTCTGGTTTCCAGGTTTGCCAGCTGATTTTCGTGAGTGTGGGAGCGACGGAAACCCGAAGACCAGTAGACTGGTACGAATACACAAACTGGCTACCTGGTCTTTGGGTTTCTGGTGCTCCAGCATGCATGAAGACCAGCTGCACAGTGTGCATGCATGTGCCATAACCAAAGGACCAGGGGGCTGGCACATGCATTTCCAGAGCTCCAGCGCCCGCAAAGACCAGTTGGCTGCGCAGACCAGCTGGTCTTCTCGTTTCTGGGGTTCTGGCATGCATGCATGTTCCAGTTTGGGCACTGGGTGCCAAAAAGGGTGACCATCAATGGTCTATAATAAGACCTCCTTCGTTAGTGATTTATACATTGATGAGAGGGCCAACCTGGCATGGTGACTGTCATTTGGGAATTTCTTACTCATTTCAGGTTGCCAGATGAGCTTTTGTTCATTAAGTTAAGTTGATGATCCTGATCAAAGTGCAAGAGAGTGACAGATACTGGCCCAAGCTCATCAGCAACGTAGAATTTGTCCATTTGTCCATTCCTGGTTCATATTATCATACCATAGCCTCTCTCTTTGGCACACATGCATGTGTTATGCACATCCTAAACCACTTCCTTTCTTTTAGATAAATAAATATTACACATTGCAGGTCCAATTTTGAATCTATTCTGTCTCCAGTCTGAATAAAAACATGTCATTGCATAAAAGTCTGGGAAGTTTTTAAAAAAAGAAATCTTGGATGAAAGCAATGGACAACTGCTTCCCTGCTGTTGCCAGGAAAATTGCATGGACATGGCCAGGAAGTGGCCAGGACTTTACTGAATAGATAGTAGATAAATTGTCACATGAAAGCTCTCTTGCGCTCTTCCTTTCATCTGGTTCCATGGTTGCTATAGAAACTGTTCCTTTTGTTTGCATTTATTCAAAGTAGCCTGATCTTTAGGCTAAATAGCACGGAGTTTTTTTTATATGTGAACAGAAAAGAAATACTATCCCGATTCAAGCCTTTCAATGCTATTCTCTGTATATGCCCTTTCTCTATGTACGCCAACTCTCTTTTGGTACTTCTCTTGCTCCTTTGTTGAATTCATGAAAATGAGAGTGAGGATTATACTAATATCATTATGTCACCACTCCTGGGCAACAATCCCAAATGTCACGTGACCTTAAGAAAAGGAGAAAAAAAAACCCATAAGGGGTATGAAACAGGAAGGGTCTCAGAGCTTGCAATTTTGGAGCATAATATTTTAATGACAGATCTAGTTAGGTCACCAAGCCAGGGCATTGAAAGTGGCAGGTATGCTCCAAGCATATCTTCCCAATCTGTTTCAGCTGTTTAAAAGGGCAAATGAATCAAAACATCCAGTTCATATGCATTGCTTAAACCTTCCAAAACCTGTTGCTTGCTCTTCTTCAATACTGACTGTCAGCAGATGGAGTAATAAGCAATTGTGCATACAATGCTGGGGGTTTTTTTTCCCTGTTGGAGGACAAGCTGTTAGGAAAGGAGAAAATAATCCCAGATTTCCTGAAGATCAGATGGGGATATTAACATTATTATTATTACTGTGATGGGTCACACAGAGAGCCAGATGTTTGAGAGATTGGATTTGGTATTTCTGTCCACCTACCGAGTCTTTCCTATGGACAGGGACAGGCAAATATTATTGTCTAACAATATTAAAGCTATCGTCTCAGGACTGTTAAAAAAAATGCTTTTCCAATTGACTGGTGATAATTTTAAGAATGCCAGTAGTATTCAAATGGTGCTCTAGATGTTATGAAATTGTATCCAAGGAAACCCATTACTATTATTATGATTTGTGCCAGATGTTTAGACTAATTTGGCATTTTTATCCACCTATCAAGTCCTCCCCAAGGATCTGGGTTAGGCAGATGTTGTTTGATGGTGTTAGAGGTATTGTCATGGGATTGTTATTATTAAAGTAATGCTGATTGTATGCATAACAGATTCACCCAGCTGCAGATGTTCAAAGACCACTGAAGAGGCAGAAACACATAGAAAGTGTTTTCCTTCACAAGCAAAACAAAATGTGTTACTTTTGGCAGGGTTAATTCCCTTTTATGACAATTTAACATGATCATCTTCTTTACGCAAAAATGCAAGGCTTGTTTGTCATAAATAGGGTATATGAATGGTTTTTTAAAGCAATGATTTATGTTCCCCATCCTAAAAAGGAGTCAAATGGATCTTTAAACAACTCTTTATATATGTGAGGATTATTTTTATTTATATATTAATTAAGTTTATATACCACCCATTTTATTCCTCAAAGCAACTAATGATATAAATGATACAGGCAGGATAAAAGAAGTCTTACCCATTGATTGTTCTGGTACCTGTCTTGATAAGGGAAAGGTGCCCTCATGTTTGAACCAGCCCTTCCTCTCAGGGCCTTCATTTCTGAGGTAACCAATGCTTGGAGATAACCAATGAGTGGAATTGAGGTTCTTCATTTCTGGGGTAACCAATGCTTGGAGATAACCAATGAGTGGAATATGAGACATTCTTGCTACCGCACCCCTTCATTAGAAACTGGTTTTTTCCACCCCACCAGCTTTCTGGAGGACCAGGAGAGGATGAAAGGAGAGAGTCTACTCTCCCAAGTCTGGTTAAATATGGAAAGCAAAACAGAAACTTAGAGAGTCTATAGCAGTGTTGGTGAACCTTTTTGGCACTGAGTGTGCCGGAAACCGGAAGAGCAGGCACCCAGTGCACATGTCCTGGGAAGATGATCTTCTGGTTTTCAACACATGCATGTGCACTGGCCACCTGGTTTCTGTCATGCATGTGTGCAAGAAGACCAGCTGGCTTGTGCGCATGCACTTGCCAGAAACTAGAAGATCATCTTCCTGCTGCACGCATTTGCACTGGGCAGCTGCTCTTCCGGTTTCCAGCACTTCCACGCACATGAAGACCAGCTGGCTGGAACCCAGAAGATCAACAGGCAACAGCTTGCCCAAAAAGATGGCTCTGCATGCCACTTCCATCAGTTCTGAGGTGTGTGGTAAAAGGCAATTGAAACAAAAATTCAACTTTAGAAAAGGCACAAAAGGAAAATAATACACACAACACACAGTTCAAACACAAAAAGGCCCAACGCAACTCTAACTATAGTTAAATAACTTTCTACTTTGCCTGAGGGTCATCCCTCATCCAGGACTCCAGACAAATCCCTCCTCAAAGACACCCAAAAATTTTCTTGCCCCAAATTCCTAGTCTTTTCCTCTGGAAAACATGACAGAACCACCTTCTTTTCCACTGTTGGCTATCAGAGTCAGGTAACTCCTTCTGGGCACATCGGGCTGGCTTTTGATTTAAAAGTCCAGCTGCTTTAGAGAGAATGCATAGACACTCAACTCCTTCCCACTCCTTCCTCTTAGATAATTTGAAGATGAAGAGAAACCATGATTTAGTTAAGGAAATGCAGGAATTGAAGCTTATGAATTTTGTTACATACTTGATCTTGGGTATCTTAACTGCAACTAGAATTGTATTTGCGCAACAATAGAAAGATGACGAGATTTCATCTGAGGGGAATGTGATCAAGAAAATTTTAGTCTGCGCAGAAATGAATAGATTAATATTTGCTATTAAGGATAAAGAAGAAACGAAATACTTTTTGATATGGGATATATTTTATCAATGGCTAAATAATAGAAGTTAGAAAGGAGGAGATTCAATTGGAGGAAATGGCAAAGAGGAGAGTTCTTAAAGATGATGTCAAATGTTAAATATTTATGTTACTATAGTATTATGTTATCATATTATTAATATGATGGTGAGGAATTATAATAACAAAAATGTATGATTACTTAAGCACAATTGTATCCAGAACAAACATTGTTTGATGAAAATTTGATGTTACATAAATAAAACAAATAAAACTTGAAAAAAAGAAGTGTGTGAATTTTGTTAATAATTTCCATAGCAAGTGCTGATCCGGGGCTACTTTTCTGAAAAGTTGATAAACTCAGAGAGGGGGGGGAACTACTGGCCCTCAAGTAGTTGCTGTTAGAGGTTTCTTGCCATCAGCTCCAGTCACCACAACTAACAATTAAAGACAACTGGGAGCTGCTATCCAGAACTTCTCTTGTAATCCAATGTGATTAGAGTTTTTCTGTTTACCTATTATTACAACTTGAGCTAAGTCTCTTATACGAACCACTAACAAAGCTTGAAAGGAAGAATAAGTTGCTCTTTCTGCTTCACTGGGCTCATGTCCAGCAAAGCAGAAACAACTAACTTTAATTTGTTTATCTGCAAGAAGCCCACCAGTCCTGAAGGAAGTTATTCTCTCTCTCGCACACCCCTTCTGTAAGCCGGCCGGAGTCCTTCGGGATTGGGCGACCTATAAATAAAATTAAACTTACAAACTTACACACACACCATACTCCTCCTCTCTTCCTCATGGTACAGCCCTTTGAATAAAAATGTTAATCTACCGTTGAAATACTTTATAATAAAAATCTGGATGCAATGTAGACTTCTGCAGAGGTCTACATTTTAGCCACATCTGCTGTTTTGCAGGACTTCTCAATTTGCATTGGGTTTTTACCTTCACTGGCTCAAATGTGCTGCTGTACATTATTAAAATGTGACAGCATATGACCTAGACTGAACTATCCTCACCACTCTGAGAGGAACATGTAGATTTATTATAATAACATTTAAAAACAACAACCGCCAAATCCTGCATTTACCTTCAACTAGCATAGAATCAGATAAAGGGATGGGGGAAGAGAGAAGGAAGGTCAGGAAAAAAAAAGAGGAATTAAATATTTCTGAACTATCTTTAGATCACAGATGCTAATATTACAATCCGATTAACTTTTGTGTCAGTATTTTTTACTGGACTGTAGAAAACGAGAGGGAATGCAAAACCTCTGAGAGAGAGAATGAAGAAAAACTAGCAAAATAAATTAATGGAGAGAACAGAAGGCAAGGGAATCCCCCGCCTCTCATTGGGAAAACAACAGAACAGCAGGGGAGGGAATTCCTGGGTATTCATTGGGGGGTGGGGGGGGATCACTCCCAGTGCTGAACAGAAGGGAGAAGGGATTCCTTCCTTGTAATGAAACCCTTTGGGGAGAGCAAATTGATGGAAAGGAACAAAAGGGAACTGTAAACATTTAGGAGAGCACAGGCAGCGGGATCAGTCTCTGCACTGTCTCTTCTTATCCCCTTGGAGGTAATCAGTCTTGAAAGGTTTCCACTAATTACATCAAAGCAACTCTGTGTGTCAGCTAAAAGCTTCGCTCCTTTGACTGCATCATGAAATCACATTTATTATTATTTTAAATTTATTACAGCCACTCATTCCCATAGACTCTGGGATGCTGTGATCCTTGTGAGTCAAAGGTCCTGGCAGGGTTTTTTTTGTTAAGACATTGCCATCCTATTATATGCCTGTATGCTTTTTCCAATCTGATGATGGCAATCACTTCAAGCTTCCAGGTTGGTTGGTTTTTGTTTATTCAAAAAAGAATTGTTATAGATCCATGATGGCAAATCTATGGCACGTGTGCCAGAGGTGGCACATAGAGCTCTCTGTGTGTGCATACGTGGTGTTGTCAAATTTCTGAGGCGGCATGCATGCCAGCCAGCTGGTTATTGGGTTTCTGAGGTGTGCATGCGTGCTGCCAGTTGGTCATCAGGTTTTCAAGGCGCGCATGTGCGCCAACCAGCTGGTTGTTGGGTTTCTGGAGCTCTGGCACACCCGCACATGGGCCACCTTCCAGTTTGGGTGCTCTGTGCCTAAAAGGTTCACCATCACTGTTATAGATCCTTTCGCACCACTGTAGAGATGGTAGATAGGGAAATTGCTGAGAGGGCAGCCAGAGTGCCCAGTAGAAGAGGTTGCATATATTTCTCTTTAAAGAAGCTGCTGGGATGAGAAGTGATATGTCTTCAAGCAAAAAACAAAGCGAGTCCAGTTGCTCTTTGGGGGGGAAAAAACACTTTTGGGATAAACATGATCTGGATGACTGAAAATCTCCATAGATGTTTCTCTTTGAAATAAAAATAATATTACTTTCAGTATTCATGTTACTTATTTACAATTGCCTGAAGCAGAAAGAATCTATTTAATCGTTTTGTAATCAGACTATCAAAGGTAGTAAAGTTCTAACAGGGTGATTTTATTACCATAGTTTACAGTTTGCAGAAAAGAACATGGTTCATTCATGGTTTTGATTTACAACTTAAACACCACACACACACACACACACCCCTCTTCCAGTTTTATCTCTAAATTAAGCTAGGCTTCAGAATCAATTTCGGTGGCTGAATGTGAATTGAAACCGGTTTCTCAATCAGCTCGTTGCTATGCCATTCTGTCTTGTCAGTTTCTCTTTCTGCAATAAAAAATGCATTCTACTGAGGTTTAAATTCAATGTTTATTTAAAACCCTTATTAGTGGCCTTTAAATATTACTAGCGCATTGTCCAAGTGGAAACTTGTTTTCTTTTGGTCCCTTTCCCAAAAGTTAGTTTTTGTTTCAATTGACTGGATAGCTTTCTTCCACCTGCCTCAGGTAGGCTGAGCTACTGATTCCACAAAGTTTTTGCTTGTTTTCCTTTCTGTATATTAGCCAGATCTGGATTTCCCTTCCATCATCTCCTGGGCTCCTATATTGAAAGGATGGTATCAGGAAGACTTCATATTCCAGTAACTGGTCACCCATAGAAGTGGTTGCTTCAAAATCAAAGTACAGGTGGTCCTTGATCTACTACAGTTCATTTAGTGACTGTTGGAAGTTACAACCACAGTGAAAAAAGTGGCATGATCATTTTCCACACTTATGACCATTGCAGCATTCCCATGGTCATATGATCAAAATACAGTCGCTTGGCAACTGGCTCATTTATGACGTTGCAGCATCCTGGTGTCATGTAATCATCTTTTGTGACCTTCTGACAAACAAAGTCAATGATCCACTTAACAACCATGCTACTAATTTAACAACTGCAGTGATTCACTTAACAACTGCGGCAAGAAAGCTCATAAAATGGGGCAAAACTCAACAACTGTTTCACTTAGTGACAGAAATTTTGGGCTCAACTGTGGTCCAACGTCAAGGACTACCTATACTTCAGACAGGGGCTGGTTTGATTCTGAGAGCACCTTCCCCCCCGCCCCATTATATAGAATAATAGTCATCAAAAGTGAGAAAAGATGGCACAAATTTACACCAATTTTGCTGATAACTGGCAAGTGCAAAATTTAATATATCAATACTTAAATAGAAATGCTGTAATAAGAACACATGTGCAAACTTTCACTCTCCTGTCTATGTCCATTCGCAGCTGATGGGCAACTTCAAAAGCTCTGTTATATCCTGAGTTTTTGGTCTTTAAGTGAGAATACCATGACATCACATTTCACTTTAACTTTCTTTCTTTCACTTTCTTGAGAAAGATTATCTTCTGTAAAGGAGAATACCTGGCCACCCTAACCTATTTTCACAAACTCTTTACAAATAGAAAGGATGTTCAGATGTAAGATATTGTCAGATGACAGGTGAGCATCTGACAAGAGAAGCCACCTGCTCACACTGTCATTCAGCAGAGCAAAAACTTTACCTGGGATGCCAAATTAATTCTGGGCCTTCTGGTGATCTGTCACAGCATGCTTTCCACTGACTTAACAATCAAAAAGAGTTTTGTGTCACCAGAAGCGATTTTTCAGGGGTCAGAAGAATAAATTTCTTACAACTAATATGCATGCTATACTTTGCAATAATTGCATTTTCCTCTGTACCATATGGAAATGTTTATATTCCTCTCTTCCCAATGATTATGGCGGAATGGGGAGAAAATGAATACCATGATATCAATTTTGCAAATACATTATAATAGATGTTATAGAACTAGACAAGTGATTGCTTCTCAGTCACAGTCAAATATATTTTGTACAAATATATAGATGCAAGAGAAAAGCATGTCCTGTAAAAACGCTAGTTGGGAAGATCTGAGATTCAGAACTCCAGTCAGTCATTAAATTTATTAAATGACCTTGAATCCATTCCTCTTACCCTACCCAAAAGGTCAATAGAAATTCTAAACTTCCTGTATTATTTCTGAGGCAAAATCCTGGCATCCCAAAAGAGGCCTGGACTGATATTTTCATTCATGGCAGCTAAATTAATTAGAATAGAATACAATTGAGTTGGAAGGGACCTTGGAGGTCTTCTAGTCCAACCCCCTGCTTAGGCAGGAAACCCTACACCACTTCAGGCAAATTGTTATCCAACATCTTCTTAAAAACTTCCAGTGTTGGAGCATTCAAAATGTCTGGAGGCAAATTCTTCCACTGATTAATTGTTCTGTCAGGAAATTTCTCCTTAGTTCTAAGTTGCTCCTCTCCTTGATTAGTTTCCACCCATTGCTTCTTGTTCTATCCTCAGGCGCTTTGTAGAATAGCTTCTCTTCTTTGTGGCAACCCCTGAGATATTGGAACACTGCTATCATGTCTCTCCTAGTCATTCTTTTCATTAGACTAGACATACCCAGTTCCTGCAACCATTCTTCATATGTTTTAACCTTCAGTCCCCTAATCATCTTTGTTGAAATCAAGGATGATTTCAGCATTTATTTTTCCTGACATACTTATCTAGACTCTTTGGTAGACAAAGTCATCTATGACTTTTTATGTAGTGAGGAAAAAATGGTAGTGGGTAGGGAGTGGGAGAAGGAAATCAAAGTATCTTCCTGATTCTCCTCACCTTTCAAAATTTAAAAAAGGCCTGGGTTTTATTTTATTGCATCAGAAGCAAAATCCAAGAAGAAAAATATTTAGTATTTAGTATTTTATTAAGATTTATAGGCCGCCCTTTTCCCTGAGGGGACTCAGGGCGGCTTACAATCATTAGGGAGGGGGTGCAATACAAAATAAACAATATGTAAACAAAATAAAGTAATAAAAACACAACTTGCATTCAACATTCAACACTCGGGTGGGGCAAATTAAAGACTTATCCCCAGGCCTGTTGGGAGAGCCAGGTCTTGAGGGCTGCGCGGAAGGCCTGGACGGTGGTGAGGGTGCGTATCTCGACGGGGAGATCGTTCCACAGGGTCGGAGCTGCAACAGAAAAGGCTCTCCTCCGTGTAGTCGCCAGTCGACATTGACTGGTGGATGGGATTCGGAGGAGGCCCAGTCTGTGCGATCTTATCGGTTGGAGGGAGGTAATCGGCAGAAGGCGGTCTCTCATGTACTCAGATCCACTACCATGAAGGGCTTTAAAGGTGGTCAACAGCACCCTGAAGCGCACCCGGAGATCAACAGGTAGCCAGTGCAGCTTGCGGAGGATGGGTGTTATGTGGGCGAACCGCGGTGCGCCCACTATCACTCGCGCAGCCGCATTCTGAACTAACTGCAGTCGCCGGATGCACTTCAGGGGCAGCCCCATGTAGAGCACATTGCAGTATTCCAGCCTAGAGGTCACAAGGGCTTGAGTGACTGTTGTGAGAGCCTCCCGATTCAGGTAGGGTCGTAACTGGCGGACCAGGCAGACCTGGGCAAATGCCCCCCTGGTCACAGCCGACAGATGATGATCAAGAGTCAGCTGTGGATCCAGGAGGACTCCTAAGTTACAAACCCTATCTGAGGGGCATAAAATTTGACCCCCCAGCCTGATAGATGGAACATTGGCCATATTTTCCAGTATGCCTACAATTTCCTTAAGAATGCAGGAATTCTCGATTCCAAATTACATTACGTATAAATATGTCAGAATCTTCCATGCTACAGTAGAAATCAGCGACTCAGGAAAATGAGATCTGCTTCAAACACCTTCCTACTACTGTTATTCAGAGAAGAAAGAAACATCATCAGTTAAGCAAATGAAGAAACTAGATGAAAGTTCTGGCATGGATGGATGGATGGATGGATGGATGGATGGATGGATGGATGGAAGGAAGGAAGGAAGGAATCTGCATACAATATAAAATATCTTACTTGCTCCCTTTAGTGCTTGCAAATACAAAAATAAAAAAAAATACAAAAATCATCAACTGCTGAGTCAGATTTAGCTTTATTCCACATATGGAAGATAGGCCCAGGATATAGTTTTAAACCAAGGGGCTGGAGTTCAGAGGTTCAAATGAGACTTTAAGTATTTGCAAGGCTAAAGACACCTGTGATGCCTAAACATCCTTCTTCTGCTATAGGAAGTGGGGAAATGGGCCTACTCAGAGAAAAGGTGAAAGGGAAATAGAATGGGTGGAGTAAAAAGGAAATGTTTTTTTTAAAGATTATTGTTCAGTTTCCTAGCTCAAACCATAAGGAAAATGCATTATAAAGTAGCCACACTGGATAAGCACTGTTGTGTATTTCCATGACAACTAGAACCTGTCCATAAGTACAGGTGTTGTTTAGTATGGAGAGAGTGTGATATTTTCTTCTCTAGCCACAATGAATTCCTGGACTGGATTGTGTTTTGTTTTTCTCAGCCCATAATCTTCTCCAGCATTTAAGTGAAGTGAAATAAAATCGCACTTCTCTCCAGGTAAACCTTTCGGATTCCTAACCCAGAAGCACAAAGCAGCCATGATGAGAACAGATGTGGTTCTGCTGCTCGCCACCTTTATTCAACAGTTGTCTGAATGCTGGGATGAAAATTCAAACAGCTCTTATGCAAGTTATGTTTGCAAGGAAACAGTTATGCCATGACAGCTTGTATCCAGCCTTGTCACGCCTACTCCAAAGTGCTATTTGCAAGCATTTCACCCACTGCAATATGGTTGTTTGACTGTAGTACAGAAGCATAATCTGGATTTGTGTAGAGATAGGAAATAAGAAATCGAAATTCATAGAGCCAATTTCCCAACTGTAGAAAACTGAGGGTATCCTATGGATGACACTAGGTATATGAATGCATCTATGTACCGCATTTTTCAGAGTATAAGATGCACCGGAGTATAAGACACATCAAGGTTTTGAAGAGGCACATTTTTTAAAAAAAGTTTTTGTACTCTGCAAACCTCCCAAAAACGAGGCATGAATAGCCTTTAGTAGGCTTGTAGAGTGCTCCTGGGGAGTGGGGAGGCAAAAACGAACAAAAAAGGGCATGGATAGCCTTTAGGAGGCTTATAGAGTGCTCCTGGAGGGCAAAATTGAGCAAAAAACATGCTGTTTTCTGCTCATTTCTGCCCTCCCCAGCTGCCAGGAGCTCTCTGAAAGCCTCCATAAGGCTATACACGGCCATTTTGGTGAAGGGATAGGGTTTCAGGAGGCAAAAAATGCTGTATTCAGTGTATAAGATGCATCCAGATTTTCATCCTCTTTTTTGAGGGAAAAAGCTGCATTTTATACTCTGAAAAATATGGTATGTATGTATGCATATACACATTTTTATATAGGTGCAATAGTGAAGGTACCAGACTAGGACCCAAGAAACTGAGTTCTAGTTTCCCCTTTGGCATAAAAGCCAGCTAAGTGACTTTGGACCAGTTCCTCTGTCTCGGCCCAACCCACCTCATAGATGGGTTATTGTTATTGAGGAAATAGGAAGAGAAGGAAGTACTATGTATGTTCTCCACCTTAAATTAGTTATAAAGTAATAACAGTGGAATAAAAATATATAAACATGATTAAAAAATAAATATGACACTGACTCTGTAAATTCATTTTTGTTTGCTGAGTGGCTGCTTTTTGTATTTGCTGGTTATTCTCTCTGATATAATTCCCCACAACTCAATACTACTGTGACAATGTGAAAACCACAATACAAGTATAGTCCTCGACTTGAGACCACAACTGGGCCCAAAATTTCTGTAAATTAAATATTCAGTTGTTTAAGTGAATCACTGCAATTGATAAGTTAGTAACCCAGTCCTTAAGTGAATCATGCTTGCCAGAAGGTTGCAAAAGGGAATCACATGACCCTGGGACACAGCAATGGTCATAAATGTGAACCAATTGCCAAGCATTTGAATTTTGATCACTTGATCATGGGGATGCTGCAAAAGTTATAACCGTGAAAAATTGTCGTATATCACTTTTTTCAGTGCCACTGTAACTTTGAATGGTCACTAAATGAACTGTTGTATTGTTGTAAGTCAAGGACATGTAATCTCTGGAATCCTGCAGCCTCCTTGACCTTTCATGCTTTAAATTACAAGGTAGGATGAAAGACTTCACAAAGATTTCCCCCCTCCTTTAATTATGGTACTAATATTTCCACTAAAATGGGGGGATTGTCCTTGAGAAAATGTTGATAATTTTTTCCTTCTGGACAAATTAGGGGTGTCCATCAGTTTTATTACATTGGTAGGAAATGTATAATGCTGTAATGCTATTTTTTTTACCTGCCTCTCTATCTGAAACTGAAATATTATCCATATTTCAATAGATAGTATTGTGTTTGAATTGGGCTACACAGCCTTTTTTATCTTACAAAGTTATTACAAAGATTAAAATGAGACCTTCTATTTATTTTTTTGTATTTCTTAGTAGAGGATTGCTCTAAACATTTATCTAAAATATAGTAGGTGAATAATCAAATACAATTGGTTGCTTGTAAAACCTGCGATCCCAAAAGCTGTGACTAGATTCAACAACTCTAAAAAGATTGTTTTGCACACCTTCATTTATAAAACCTGGTACATTTCGAATATTCATGTGATAAGGACACATTCTACCTTGCTTCAGGAAATGAGAGCAAAAAGTTGAAAGGATCCACATAGTTACCTAGTACAAATATTACTGCAAAAGGCAAATTATCCAGCTGGATCTTTTGGATCAACTGATTAATAATCATATTCTGAAGACTGTCCTTGACTTCATTCTGTCATTAGAGGCACAGGTGATTCAGGCTCATGCCCCATTAAGTAATCTAAGTTTGCATATCAAACAGTTGCAGTTAAAATATAAGGTGCAATGCAAAGGCAAAGTGCAATTTTTATCGAATTGAATGTCTGACTCTCTGAAAAGAGTCCTGAAGAACTAACTTATATTCTAATCATTCATGAATTAAATATATGATGAGCCCATTTTAAATCACATGATGGTGAGCCATTTGTGAATGGTGGTTCATTAAACGTCCTTTAATGTGCTTTGGCCTATGCCAGGGGGTGGGTGAGGCAAGCGCATAATGCATCCAGCCCTGGACCGAGAGTTTGACACAGTGGTGGGTTCTGGGAAGTACGGCCCAGTAGGGGCATACCAATGGCAGCTGGGAGCAGCGGCCACTGTACCAGAACAGTGTTTTGGTGGACCCACCTGCCCGCCCATGTTCCTTACATCTTTTTGAGGGAAATGGGCCAATTGCACCTGTCCTCGGAGAATACGGCTCCTGCGCGATCTCGCCGAGCAGCTGGGGCATCGCAGGGCAGTAGCGTGCCCTACATGGACGGACAGCCCCATCACAGCATACCAGTTGCTACAGGATCCGGAAGCCACCACTGGTTTGACACCCCTAGCCTATGCCATTGGGTATATCCATCTAAACAAATGGGGTGATTAAAAATGACCTCCAATCAATGACCAAAAGAGGGACATGGTGACTCAGTGGCTAAGACGCTGAGCTTGTCGATCAGAAAGGTCAGCAGTTCAAATCCCTAGCACTGCCTGCTGTTCTGTTGTTTTCCCAATGAGAGTTACTTGTCCCAGCTTCTGCCAACCTAGCAGTTCAAAAGCATGTAATAATGCAAGTAGGAAAATAGGAGCCACCTTTGGTGGAAAGGTAACAGCGTTCCATGCGCCTTTGGTGTTTAGTCATGCCAGCCACATGACCACTGAGGCGTCTATGAACAGCACTTTGGACAGCGTCTTTGGCTTTGAAATGAAGATGATCACCACCCGCTAGTCGGGAATGACTAGCACATATGTACAAGGGAAACCTTTAGCTTTACTGTGACCAAAAATATACATTAGTCTGGAACAAATCTTCACTAACATACATTAGCTCCTTAATAGCATATTTACCATAATCTCAAATATTTTCCAGTTCTTTAGAGACGAACAACTACTCATTCAATTTGATACCTGGGTTTTATTTAGTTTGTTTTACTTGCTTGATCATACAATTATGACAAATCATGGCTTGAACTATCTTGCTTTGCATGTAATGAGTCTTATCTCATATATCAGTTTTTAAGTTGCATTACTGAAATAAATGAACTTTTGCACAATATTCTAATTTTTCAAGTTTTACCTGTACATACACACACAAATGATGCTTATATTTCCTATGGATTTTTAATGTTGTTCATACTTTAGAAAACCAAACAGCTGGAACTCTTAACGTTAACTCAAACTTCTTCATGTCGTTTCCCTCCATAAATGTTGGATTACAACTCCCAGAGGTCCAAATCATCATACTTTCTACTCTGGAGTAGGTAAGCCGGTGACAATCATATGAGCAGTTTGTTAGGTTGGAGTCAATTAACATCAAATTTATATTTACTGGCAAGCTAAACTGGCTTCCACATATAAGAAACTCTAATTTTCCTGCCTGCAAGATTTGTTCCTTGATATAATAATCATATCCTTTTAAAGCCATAGCAAGAGCCATTCGTCTTTTTCTATTCCTTGGGGTAGCATTTCACATGTTGACATAGCTGTTGGTTCCTTGCTCATAAAACTGAACAATTAGCTCCAAGAAAAAAATCTATATATTGAACCATGCTATTTTATGTGTGTGTAGCTGCATTAATTAGGGAAAGGATTAATTGTGTTTTGTTGCAGTATTACATAGGATTAACCATAATGTAACTTAATCACTATGCTGTAATTGGAAAGCATTTTTCCTTAACTCATCTCTGAGAAGAACTAGATGAATATGTTGCTATTGCAACCAAAATAATTTTTAAATAAGACTGTTAGAAGGAGAACTATTAGTATTTTAAAACATCAAAGATTTGGAACTATCCTCTACTTTCTTGTGATCTTAACCAACATTTTTCCCACTTTTGCTTTACTAAGGAGCTTAGATATTTAATTCTCTCCATTCTATGTCCTTCCTTAAATCCTTATTTTAAAAAAACGTTAAGCCCAATTTAGGACGGTAATACATTACATACAGAAAAGGCATCGTTACATTAGTATCTTATTGCCAACTAAAGCAGCAAATTCTAAACAAAATTGCTTATCATTTTAGAAACTAAGTAGTTCTTTGAAAGTTATTGTCACATGTGTGACCACAGATCCCATGCTTCTCCACAGCATTGTGAACTAGTGTAGCTGCATTTTCAAAATAAAATTATGGTACATTGCTTGCCATGAAAGAGCAAATATTTCAGAAACTTGGAACAGAAATTTAAACTGGAAAAAAAAAATCATAGCAAACGATAACTATTCAATTTAGATAAATTCTTCAAAGGGGTTCAACCTACTGTTGCCAAATAGCTTAGACTCGAAATCCTATAAGCCTTAGGCAGTAATCAGGAATTATGGGAATGGTGATCCAAAATCCCCAAAGAGTAAGTTTGGCTAGCTTGCCTCTGTGAGAGTTAGCATCAGTTGTTAATTGCAATGTAAAGACCTTACTTGGTCAAGTTAATCAAAATCTTTCCACTAATAATACTCTAGTTTTAAACCAAGCTGGCTAAAAATCTGCCTTATGGTAGATCAGACTACTAGCCTGTAATTATCAGCTATGATTGACAGCTACTCTCAGGCAGAGGCTTTCACATCATCTGACCTTTTCTTAAACTGAGATGGTAAGGATCGAAACTGATACATTCTACTCACAAAGTGTGTGCTTTTGTATCACTGAGCCATAGTGCCTTTGCAACAACTAAATTGCTTGCATCGTTACAAAGGAAATCCATATTAGCAAGAAAAGGTACTTGCAGAAGGAAGTCAATCTCGTTGGTGCACAGAATATCAAGGTAAGCAAGACAGTAATTCACAACTTACAAACAAGAAGTGAGAAGTTATTGTTAAGGTAAAGAAAATTAGAATGAATATATCTAACATAGAGGATTTTTGGCTGTCTGATAAGTCTGCCTTCTAAATTCCATTTGTTGATGAGCACCTTCAAGCAACTCTTCTTTCTTCTGATTGTTTTTATCTTTAACGAGGACTTGAAATGGGCATTCCTTCAAATAGAAAAATATCCTCTGAAAACTACTCTGCATTTGATTACAAGTTGCAGTGCTGTTTTTCTAAAAAGCTCCTTGCATCATGATCATGATGATGAATGCAATAGCACTTAGACTTATATACCGCTTTACAGTGCTTTACAACCCTCTCTAAACGATTTACACAGCCAGCCTATTGCCCCCAACAATCTGGGTCCTCATTTTTACCAACCTTGGAAGGATGGAAGGCAGCCGGCAGTCACCAGAAGTACCCTGCAGTACTGCACTCTAACCACTGCACCATCGTGGCTCATAACAATGACAATAATAATAATGATCAGGGAGAACCTTCTTTTTGCAATTCTAGTCTTCTACTTTAAGGACTGCTTTTAAAAAACATTGGAAGAACTGGCCAATATGTTACACATTTTCACCCTAGGATTCTACCAGGTTTCCGCTGTATTAAACCAGCCCAAAAGGTTAGTTTTGATGGTAATGGTCAGTTTTGATAGTAAGAGATACTGAAATCTCTCTTCATGCAGATCCTGACCAATACTGGCCCAACCCTTGATGATGGCAAGAACAAATATTTACCTACATGATCAGAAGAAGGCCCATTGCCTTAACAGTGCTGTGTGGAATATTCAAATGTTTTAACAAAGTAACACTTCCTTTGAACCCCACTCAACTTCATAAGTACTGTATGTCAGACAGCTTTTGTAGCAGTAATGCAGAAGTCTTCCCTGCCTTCTTCTAGATTTTTTCTTTTCTTTTTTTTTAGTATCCCAGTCTACCCTACAGGCTGGAGATTTCCTGGCAGTCTCCCTCAAGACCTAAACAGGTCCAACCTTGCTTAACTGGTCAAACAAGTACTGCCACCTACTGAAAACATTCAGGACTTGTCCTTGGAGAATCTGCTGTTTGAATGCTTTGCACTTCCCTGACAACCTACAAAAATGCACCAGACACATCTGATCTAAGAACATGAAGGATTCTTAGATCAGAGTCTTAATCAGGCCCCTTGCAGGCAAGACTGAAATAGTTTTTCTTCTGATAATAGTTTCTAGAACCCCCAGCATGAGTTTATGTGAGGGAGTGGATGGACTTTTTTTTCCCCGAGCTTCAGTGGATTGCCTTCTTTTTCAATTTCTACCCGTGTGAAAACCTAGTTCTTACTCTATTTGATTTTCTTGATATTGGTGGTACTTAAAAGACAATCTCATGAGAACTTCGAACATAAAGTGGTTACAGTCTTCTCTGGCAGAAGTGAAAGTATATTATCTTCTGAGGAAAAAATTTGAGAACAGCATTTCCCATCCACATGCTAGGTGGAAGTAAAATGAATTCTTCAGATTTTTGTTAGTTTTTTGATGCCACACTTAATGATAGCCTTATATTTAAGCAGTGATTCCTGTCAAGATGGACTGTATAAAAAAATTAATTATCTTTTATCTCAAACAGAGCAATAACTATGGTACCAGTTGTGGGGGGAAAGTGGGCCATATGCTTTCTGTAGTCTTCCATCTATCCAGCTGAGTAAACTCTTTAAATGAAATAATGAAAATAAAGCCGCACAGATGGCAGGCTGACGACTAAATGGGACAAATTCTCACCACAGAATTGTGTTCATTCAAACAGAGCAAAATGGCTGAGGACAATCTTTTTATTATCAAAGGCCACCTACAAATAGTTGGCATGGCTGAGTGGCCTTATTCTTTCTTCTTTTTGCCACAAACATTTGAATACTTCACACATCGCCCCCATATTATCTTGTATGAACAGGAAGGAAGGTTCACATTCACCCCACCCTACCCCAGCTGACAAAAGTACAACTGCATTTCCCCAATTTTCTCTGCTATCCTGCTGATTAGAACTGGAACTGGCCAACTAGCATATTGATCAATGTCCTCTCAAGTGTTACCAACATAAATCAGCTGAACAGCATGCAAGAATGAAAGACACACAATGACAGGGGAGTTTGTGTGTCAACATTCAAATTGGCAAAGGCCAAATGTTACATATGATTTTTGGGTTGCCCGTATGTAAAGGAAATGTGATGTGGTAACTAACCCCTAAAACTCAGGAGAAAGGTCCTAACAGTGAGAACAATTAACCAGTGGAACAGCTTGTCTTCAGGAGTTGTGGGTACTCCATCACTGGGGCTTTTTAAGAAAAAGACTGGACAGCCACTTGACAGCTATACACTTGACATGTATAGGGTCTCTGTTTGAGAAGGTGGCTGGACTAGAAGACTTACAAGGTCCCTTCCAACTTTGTTATTCTGTTACCATCTGTTACTTTATCCAGTATATTGCCAATGTGATTCCACACATTTTTACCATGATGAGACAAATGTTATTCCAGTGGTGGGGCTTTGTTCGGGCAAACCAGTAATTGGGACCTGGGCACAATCCAGTGGTGGGTTATGACTGGTACGCCCTGGTACAGGTGTACCAGTGTCTGCTGGGAGCACCAGGTACCATTCCGGTACGGTGCTCCAGAGGCCCCACCTGCCCCCTATCTCTCATTACCTCTATTTGAGCCAACCGGGGCATTTGCACATGTGCCCAGAGCATACAGCACCTGCACAACACTCCGGCAAGCAGCAGGGGACTTCGTGGGCAGTGGGTAAGCACATGCATGCATGTGGTGGATGCCCAGCCTCATTGCAGTGTATTGGTTGCAATGGGATCTGGAACCCACCACTGGCACAATCCCATCCTATATTACTGCGTTTCTTGATGCTGCATGCATACGCAGGTGACGCGTGCAAGCGAATTGCCATGTTGTGTGATGCCACACACATGTGTGGACAGCACACGCTCACATTTCCAGTCAATGTTCCCTCTAAGCTGTGCGGCCGCGTGACAACAAAACACCGCACAGCAATTTCCAACTGCTACGCAGTGGTTTTTGTGAGACGCCTTCCCCGATAATAGGAGAGGAGAGCCAGCCTGGAGACAGCAATCAGTTCTAGGTCCACAAGGCAGAAAATAGCTGAGAGAAGAGATGTGGGGGTTGGGAGAAGGCATGGGACGGGCTCCCAGCAGCGGCTGCTCGGATTTGCCATTTGAGAGAGAGAGAGAGAGGGAGGGAGGGAGGGAGGGAGGGAGGGAGGGAGGGAGGGAGGGAAGGAGGGAGCGCAAGCGAGTCATTCAATGGGAAACTTGCCTCTTGGAAGGAATGATCCGGCTTGGCTCCTGGTTCATCTCTCCTGCCTCGTCTCTCCTGCCTCTTCGCTTCTCCATTCAGTCGTTGGGCAGCAGATCAAAAGAGGCAAGTTTCCCATCGAATGACTCACTGCCCTAGACTTGGGGAGACCCTCTGCAGTCCCTCTCGTCTGGCGGGGATGCCAGAGAGAGTGTTGGGCTGAAGGAAGGAGGGATACTCCCTCTCTCTTTCCCTCTCTCCCTCTCTCTCTCTCAGTCAGTCAGTCAGTCAGTCAGTTAGTTAGTTAGTTAGTTAGTTAGTGGTCAGACTTAGCATTTTGTTAAGTCTGTTTCTCTGTGTGTTGTGTATATATACATGTCTCCATGGATGCAATTGTACAACCATTTTTTTCCTCTTTAAAAGAATTTTTGGATTTCTCCTCACCAAACCTTTAAGATTGAAAGAGTCAGACTTGAAATATAAAGAGATTGTCAATCGCCATACTGTTAGATTGATAGGCAATTATGGACTATCTTGATTATATCCTCCTTAGAAAGAATATGCTACTGTATGGTTGAGAAAAAGATCAAACTTCATTCCATGGAAACCCAGCAAAGTTCATAGGGAGGGTTTCTTTCTCCAATGGGCTTCTTGGGTCAACAGTGAATATCAGTTATCAAAAATGTAGGTAGAAAATTAAGCAGACAATAGGCAATTACAAAAAGGGAAGCCAACTTTCTGAATTCTGTTTCTTTGCACTTAGTGACATAAATAGACTAATGTTCTGAAAACCTGACCTAAATTATTATATTTTAAATAGCTGTAAAGCTATGCTGAAAAAGTTGTTCTCAAGGTATTGTGATAAATTCAATAAAAAGAAGGGAATTCTTGATGAACTTAAGGAGAAATGAGAGTATTGGATAGTAAATGGACAAATAAAATTACTAATCAAAGAGAATATTTGCACCTCAGGATTGAAATGAGATGTTTTCTTTTACTCTTTCCTCTTCCTCTCTTCTCTCTCTGTCTCTCATCCTCTTTCTCTTTGTCTCTCTTCTTTTTCTCCTTTTCCATTCTTCTGTCACTTTCTCTCTCTTTCTCCCTTCTCTCTCCTCTTTATCTCTTTCTATCTCTCTCACCCTCTTTCTCTTTGTCTCTCTTTCTCGCTCCTTTCCCACTCTTCTGTCACTCTCTCTCCTTCTCTGTCTCTTTCTGTCTCTCTTCCCTCTTTTTTCTTCCTCTCTTCCACTCTTTTATCACTTTCTCTCTAACGCCCCACCTGTCCCCATACTTATCTTCGACTGATCATGTTTGCAATAATTTACCTTTTCTAAATAGGCGTTGTTCCCTTACCAGATCCCTCACTCACTCAAAACACACACACACACACACACACACACACACACACATTTTTCTCCATTCCAATTCGGATCCTATAAATCAATTGCTCTGTGAAACATCTATGAAAAAAATTCAGGTGCTCAGGCATGAAAATGTGCTGCTGAAACACTATACTTTTCTGCACACACTGAAAAAAAATTCGAGGGAACATTGTTTCCGGTGCTGGGTGAACTGGTTGTTACAGTATGTGAGGCCCACCTCTGGTTATATCATCTATCACATATGCATTTGCTTTACAGATGTTCCAGATCAAGTGCTGGACCAAGAGTAGAGAGAACTAGGTCCAAGTCTATTGTCCACCGTGGAGATTCACTGGGTGAGTTTGGACCAGACTCCTAGTGTGAGCACAATCTACCTCATACATTGTGGTTGTTGTTATAGGAAAAATTAGAGGAAGGAATTCTGTATTTGATATCCTGAACTCCTAAAGAAAAGGTGAGATACAAATGTAAGTAAATAGATAATTCTACTAGATCTGCTATCAAAATATTGCAGTGTCAATTCATACTTTTCAGATGGGCTGATGCTTTAAAATTCCAGAGCTTTCTTTTCTACAGGAAATGTCAGGATGTCATTAAAAATCCATGGTTACTAGCTAGATGTATTCGTCTTACAAGAAAGGCCCACCTCAGCTCCTTGTTAATGACCTTTTAAATGCGCCAAGAGTTCCTTTTTTAGGAACACATTTAATATGCCATTGATGTCTTTTGAATATTTTAAACCTTTTAACTTCCCTTGTAGTTTTATCACCTAGTTCTAGCCTTGCATTTCAATGTTTGGTGAGCTTTGTATTAAACTGTACTTTAATTGTGAATTTAATCTATCAAATTAAAAGTGTTTCGATTGTGGACTACAAAGGGCTTTCAATATACATAAATAAAAATAATGGACAATTTACCCAATACTTCTTCAGCGATGTATTTCTCTCTCAATTTTGTCTTTCCCGGTATTACTTATATTTGTACTTATAAATAATATAAGTTTAAAAAAATGTGATTTTACTGTCTAGTTGCTTGCACATGAAAAGGAATACTTTTTATTGCTGACTTTAATAGTCATGAAAAAGCTAGATCTTTGTCCTTCCTGTTCCCAATTTTAGAATAATTAGAATAATTTATTTAAAACGAAAATGTAAATGGTTGAAGAGAAAATTCTAAAATAGAAAAGGATGAAAACATCCAAGAGCATATATTCACAGAAATAATCATCCTAGTTTTGCAAAAAGAAATGAACATTTAGTAGAACATTTAATTCCAGGAATTGCCTGAGACAACTGAATTTATGCTAAAATAACAACCAAGTTGAGATTTGCTAATCACGGGAGAATTTCTGAGCATGCTAAGGTACATTTTTTAAAAAGCAAGTAAAACAGAATTTAAACTCATCCCCCCCCCCCCTTTCTGGGTATTTATTTTGGTCTCTGTGTTTACTGTATACTTTCTTCTCTGTTCTCCATTATTTGTCCTTAAAGTACCTTATATCACAAAAACAGAACTGAGATCTCGATAGGCTCTACAAAAGTATACAGCTGGCAAACATTCCCCAAAAAATCTTTAGCTGAAAGAAACCCTAAAGATTACAGAAGCCTCCCAAAATAGCCCAATGAGTATTGAGCAGGCTAGGTAGCCATATTGAAAAAAGAAAGATGAAATCTGGAGAAAGGGGAAAAGATCACATTTCAATGTTTTTGATTCCATTCAATTGCATGCTACACATGCATACAAAAAGGATTTGTATGACACTACTGAGCAGTGATCGACTATAAGCTACCGTACTTGGGGGGAAATGGATCAAAATTGTCTAGATCTGATAATGAAATAGCTGCACTTATCTCAGATCATAACAAGCACTAGTTAGCTGGTGCAACAACAATGATAAAGTCAATACCAACTTCTGTTTCAGTAATTCTGATTTTCCAATTATGTCATGTTTCTGATGTCTGGCCTGCCCACCCACCTAAAGCCTAGTGTAGCCACAGGAGTTTGAACCCATTTTATTTTCTGTAATAACTTATTTGGCTCTATTTTTTCTTACTTCTTCATTTCCTAGGAAAAATTGCTGAAGACATTAGTCTAAGGTACTCCTCATCTATTCAATCAGTTAAACTCTACTGACTTCCTAATAAAATCTAAAAACGTATTCACTTGCATGAGGAGAATTAAAACATCATGGATTTATTAAAAGAGAAATTAGAAGAGAAATAATTGTGGTGTGGATTAGATTTGATCTATATCTGCTTAGAAATTGGGACAGTGACTATGACTATTGGGACTTTATTGCTCTTTTTAGTTCAAAGTTCTTAATCTTCTTTTACTAGATCAAATGGATAGGATACACACATTGGGGCTATCAAAGATTTTAAGGTAGAAGCAGTGGACATATCTAAATATTGGTATCTAGAAATATTTTGGCTCATCATTTTGCCAAATAAAAGAGCATATACTATGCAAAAGAGAAGTCTATTGATACCTAAATTTTTAGCATGCACTTGAGCTAGACCCCAGAATCAAATTTACTCCATCAGTATCTCTAGCTGTTTTTGCAAATGTTTTGCAAATAACATTTTGCAAATGTTATCTTATAAATGTTTTCTTATCCATATAGTTAGTATGGATAAGAAAACATTTATAAAATCAGATGTAAATTGGGCCTATGCAAATTTTGTTGTCAGATATAGATACGTAAATCTAGATTGCCCTTAAGTCTGATAGTAAAACAACTTAATGTAAATTGTATTTGCATCTGGTTGTCATTGTAGTTGTGATTCATTTAATTCTTTGGAGACAAATTCTTAAGTATATTAACCAAAGCACTGCCATTTGAAAGAGTAATCAAGACACACACACACACACATACATACACACACACACACACACACACACAAATACACACACTCACACACAAGCCTCTGGGAGGGCAAAAATTACCTCCCCTGATTTCCGGAGGCCCTACAGAGGCCAGAAATGGGCCCGTTTCCGGCTTTCCGGAACTTCCAGAAGGCCCGTTTTTCCCCCTCCCTGAGCCTCTGCATGGCCCCTGTATTTACCTCGCATCCAAAATAGGCTGGGTGGAGACCCCTGGGAGGGGCGGGGTGGCAGGGGAAGGGCTAGCCAGGGGTGGAGGTTCTACGAACTGGCCATAACGTAAGCTACAGGTTCTCCTGAACCCGGGCGATCCCATAGCAACCCACCCCTGGGTAAGCTACTTCACAAAAATAAAAACTGAATCCTTTTAACACTGCATTAAACCACTGTAAACAATGGATTGATCAAATCATAGATGGGACTGTAAAAAGAAGGTATTTCAAAAGCACTGCAGCTGAAGAGGTCCTCCCTTAGGCTTTCCGTGTGGATGGGACCATAACCAAGATCTTCTCGAAGCCTTGCAAAGCTTGGGATAGGCTGATTATGTGAAGACATTCCAGCAGCTCCTTGAATCTTAATCCATTTAGGGTTTTTAAATAAAAATTGTACACTTCAACATGAACAGGCAGCTCTCTCCATTCAGAGTTGAGATGTGATTTCAGTTATGTCCAAGATTCAAACATTGGGCTTCAGTTTTATTTGAAAGCCTTTTTCTTGTGTTCCTGTGGCCAAAAATAGCAACTATTTTTTTTTCTTATGAAGCTTTGTATAGGATGAAAGAAGGGTTCAATCTGGTCCTCCAGAGACATGCACTTTACTCCCACACTGGAGGAACAGGGTTAAACCTTCCCTATTCAGCAATTCAAACGCAACCAAAATCTCAGTGTTTGTGTGTGAATAGGAACATGGGGTTCAGCAGAGAGACAGATGTGTGCTTTCATTTGCATATGTGTACATTCAAGGACATTAGGGTTGTGATCCCTGACACATCAATAGCTATAAGAACTGATTGTCACTTAGTAACATGAGACGAAACCTGTTTTATGTAAATCATGTATGAGAAACGGAAGCCATCAGTCTAACTATAAATACAAAACCATTCCTAAGATTTGATTGCAGGAAAATGAAGCTGGCATGAAAATTGATTCGATCCTGATTGGTGTACTATAGTTACAAATATGGCCACCTCTCCCCAAAGGGAAGCCATGGACTTTGTTCTTACTGCCACAAATGTTTGAAAGCCATGTCAGGTATCTAAGACAGGACAATGTTTTTCCTGTTGCCAGTCAAGACGTGGGTGTGAGCAAAATCCCAAAAATTCCAAGTCTAATTCATTGTATCAGCAATTTAACTGTTACAAACATTTGGAATCTCATCTAGTTGAAACTGAAGAGTTCTTTTAATTCCTCATACATGTTCGTAGTATTCATAGAATCATATTGAGAATGAATTGGGAAGGACCTTAGGGACCACTTATTTTATTTTCCTGCTCAGTAAATCATCTAGATGAGGGGTGTCAAATTCAAGGCCCGGTGGCCGGATCCAGCCCGTGGAGTGCTTATATCTGGCCCTTGGGGCTACCCTGGAAACAGCAAAAGACCAGCCCGCAGTGTCTCTGCCAGCAAAACCACTGCTCCCAAGTGCTGTTTTTGCTGGCAGAGGGTTGCAGGAAGTCATGGCAGCCAAAAATGGAGCTTGGGGAGACCATTTTCACTGGCAGCACTCTCAGGGCACCACAGACACCCCCAACATGAGTGATGTCAACCTGGCCATGCCCACTCTGGACACACCCACCCTGGCCCACTGAGGTCAAACACAACCCTGATGCAGCCCTCAATGAAATTGAGTTTGACACCCCTGCTCTAGATTATCCAGATTCTTCTTGAAATCTACTGTAGGATTCTGTTCTGCACAAGGAAGATTTTCTTCTGCATGCATGATATTATTGTTGTTGTTGCACAAGAATTATTGTTATTGCTACTACAATACATCGTTGTTGTCATTGTTATCCTACCCTCTCTCCAAGTCAATGGCTTATAGGAAGAATAATCAGTCTGATGAGGTTGTTGACTCGAAGGAGTGTGATTATCCAGAAACGTCTAATAAAGTGGTGATTTGAGTCTTCCTGGTTTCATTATGACACCTTAATTGTGGCACTACATACTCTTAGATCAAATATAACGTATACAGTTTTATGTATCTAGTATGTGTGTGTATGCGTGTATATATGTATATGTATGTATATACACATACTTACACACAAGACATTTTACCGTTCAAAGTAAAGCAGCTACTGTATTTTTGTCTTTCTATTGCTTGAGCTAAAATCGTTCATATCCAATCTAGAAGTAGGATATGCTTCCACATTGCCTGCTGTATATTAAGTTGTTTTTCTTTTTTAGTATTCGTTTTCAGCATCGGTCTTATCTTCCTTATTTGTGAACACTGTGGAACCTGGAATTAAGAGACATAAGAACTGTCTTTCAAATACGTTCCTGGCATCTCATCAGATAAACCAATGCTTCAAAGAAGCTGAGAATCTCCAAGCGTGAGGGGGTGTTGAGTGATTTTGTGAACGAAAGAAATAAGCAGATGCTAAATAAGGGATAAGCGCTTCCTAGCTCTATTCTCATCTGAGCAGAAGGAAGACGGACAGAGAAAAGCGCCTAAGTCCTTTAGACGGTGGGAAGATGCATGAAGGTAGCCTGTGATGAACACCAGGGAAAGGCTGGGTGGTCTGTAGGCGTGAGGACATGCAAGGCAGAGGCATGGCTCAATAACATTTTGCTGTGTAACATGAAAGTAATGACAGAAGACGTGGAATGGATGGGGGGGGTCAAAAATCCTCCCTCCTCCTTTTGAGCCAGATAAGGGAACCAAGGCAATGAACTTTTTCTCCTAATGTACAAAAGAAAAGTGATTTGGTGGGTTATCTCAAGCCACTCTCCCTGACACTCCAAAAAAGAATGCCGCCCTGCATGAAATACATTCCTGCTCATTAAAGACTTGCTCTGTAGATCTTCAGCAATAGGGATGGAGTGCTGAGTAGATGGACAGAAGACATACTGTGATTGTATGACAGCAGCTCCAGGGCTGGTTATCTCTCGCTTTGGGGGAGCTATTGATTAATTTTGTCAAAGAAAGGGTTTTTTTTAAAAAAAAAGAGGGTGGGAGGGAGGGAGGAAAGAAAAGGAGGAAGGAGGCAAAGAAGGAAGGAAGGATGGATAGATATACGGGAGGGAGGGAGGTAAGAAGAAAGGAAGAGAGGGAGGAAGGGGGGGAGGGAGGGATGAAGGAAGGAAAGATAGATGTATGGAAGGGAGGGAGGGAGGAAGAAAGGATTGCTTTGACATTATTTAACTCATTTTCCAAGATTCATACAAATGTCATTCAAATTTTCTACAAGACCCAGAGTTTCAAGTAATTAAAAGTTTCAGCCTTTCTCAATTTGGTGTCCTTTACATATGGCATGGCATCCCCATGATATATGTAATACTTTTGCTCTTCCAAAATCATATTACAAATAGATGATGCATAGGGATAATTGTTCTCCCTTAACTGAGTCCTTTCATTTTCTTTATTGCTACAGTATAATTAAAATCTAATTTCTTGTTTATATTTAATTGATACCAGGTTCATGAGGAACAACATGTCTTTGTTTTCAATGATATATTTTTAGTTCTGTTATAAATTATTTTTATATTGGTTATTCTTAAGACCCAATTTTCCAGCTAAAAAACTGGAATAAAGAGACTCACTTCATCCTTACTTTTTAAATAAGAGTTCTGCATGGGATAAGATGCTATTTCCGTTTATTACATTTCTAAATCTTGTAAACTAATAGAATTCCCAGTCAGCTTCTATCATTTTTCAATGTAGACAAGCATGAAATAATTTCCAACTATTTCCATTTTTCTCTATTACAATCAAAGCAATTAAATTGTTACTGTTACTTCCCTCAGTTTTCCTTCCCTTACTGTCTAAAGGTATACATTGTTTTATACATTGCAATAAATTTTCAAAATTTTGGAGAGATTTTTTAACAAAATAATTGCAATAACTAATAAAGAATTGAATTGTTGTGAAAATCGGGCTTATTACCTATAGAAGAAATAAACATTTACAAACCAAACAATGTTTATCTGCATTTAGTGACACAGTCTATCATTCCCCCAATTTAATTATTGGATAATCACTTGAAAAATGATTCAGTGAGATTTGCTCCATTGCTCTGCTTAATCTCTGATAAAAATTCACATGCTTAAAAAAAATGAGGTGGGACATTACTACTGCATTCTATCAGAAATGACAGAATTTCATCTGTTTTATAAATAAAACAAAATGAATAACCATAAAGATGTGTAAAAAAATTAAATGGCCTGTTGTATGCAATGTAGGTTGATGATGATGATGATGGTGATAGTGATGATCATGATGATTTTCACTTTGGATAAACTAATTGTTTATAAATAATTTATTTCCATGAAAGAGGCAAGTGCGTGACTCACTAATGTTCTGAAAATAACTGCTTTGCTTTGGCAAGAATATGCCTGATAATCTTGTATTAAATACCCTTAATGGGAATGACTAATGTGGTAAAGAGGGCACAGCAGCACCTGAATTTTTGGTGTCACATAAGAAAAGTACATCTTCCTTCCCCTGTCCTTACCACTTTCTGTAGTGGGACGATCAAGAGCATCCTGTCATAATGTATTACTGTCTGATTTGGAAGCATTACTGCTTCGGACAGGAAGGCAATACAGAGAGTGGTGAGGACAGCAGAAAAGATTATTGGTAGTTCACTTTCTTCTATTCAGGACATGGAATATAAGCACTACTTGAGGAGGGTATGCAGGATTGTCTGGGATGTTACACATCCTCTTCAAGATCTGTTTCCCCTGTTACCTTCTAGGAGGAAGCTTTGTGGGATCCGAAACAGGACATCCAGATTCAGTCACAGTTTTGTCCCATGTAGCATCAATCCTGTGTACTCTCAAGTTTCCTCTTCCCGCTAGGTATTCAAAATGCACAGTGATTAATGTGTGTATATATGTGCATGTGTATGTTGTGTGTAGATGTATGTGTATGGGTAGATATATACTTTCTTTTGAGAGCAGGCAACAAAATTTCATTTTTAATGTGGGCCAGTGTGGTCACAGTAGAAAAATGACAATAAAGGTTATCTTATCTTATCTAATGAAAGAGCTTCATTATGTATCTGTCTAGGCTACTTTATTTATTTATTAATTAGACTTATATACCACTTCATAGGGCTTTCAGCCCTCTCTAAGCGGTTCCTGTCTTGTCCTCCATTACTTTTAAAGGCTGGATGTTCCTGCAACATTTGCTCAGTCCTTGTTTCCCACTTTGTCCCAACAACTGTAGAATTTTCTCAGAACAGAAATCAGACTATTCCTCCCTGTGCTAAATGGTTCCCTTCAAGGCTCCCTAATCTTTCCAAATAATCCACCATCTTTGAAACATATGCCTATAAAGAAGCAACAACAAAACACCCCTTTTTCTGAAAGGCCATTTATTGGGCATTGGGCAAACTGTCATAATTTAATGAGTGCAAAAAAAAGGAGTGCAGAGAAGAGCAACAAAGATGATTAGGGGGCTGCAGGCTAAAACATATGAAGAATGGTTACAGGAACTGGGTATGTCTAGTCTGGTGAAAAGAAGGACTAGGAGTGATACGATAGTAGTATTCCAATATTTGAGGGGCTGCCACAAAGAAGTGGAAGTCAACCTATTTTCCAAAGCACCTCTAGGCAGAAAAAGAAGCAATAGATGGAAATTAATGAAGAAGAGAAATAACCTAGAACTAAGTTAGAACAATTGATCAGTGGAACAACTTGCCTCCAGAAATTGTGAATGCTGCATCAGTGGAAGTTCTTAAGAAGAGATTGGACAATCTCTTGATGTCATTATCTTATTCTACTGCAACAAAGGGACTCAGAAGTCAACACCTTCTCTTTCTTTTCCCCCTCTCCTCTACACTTTTCCCTTTCCCTCCCCTAGTTTTTCTATTATTTGTTTTTTTATTAATAAATGTTTTTTAATTTTAGTTTAAAACAGGTACAGCATCTTTCTTTACATCTGTAGAAAATGTATCAATCAATTACAGATAAGTTTTGGTACATCTTCTCCACAGTCAACCAATATAACTCATATTAACTAAAGCATTATTATATATCCATTTTCATTTAACTGTAATTATTATTTAGAAATATTGATGAAAGTAATAATCTTGAACAATCCCTGCCCACACCGGTGGGAGAGGAAAAAAAAAAAAAAAGAAAGGACAGATAAAAAATAAAAATTAAAATAAAAAATAAAAAATAAAAGTAATACAAAAAAAGACAAAAACGACAAGAGACAAGGCAGGAAAACAAAACAAAACACAGGTGTCTATCATGAGAAAAAAAAGAAGTATATCAACTGGTTACAACATGCTTTGGTGCTTCTCTTCCATTAACACATATTAATTCAAATATCTTAACTCGAATATTTACCATATCAACATCATTATACCTCCAGTTTTAATTACCTATGGTTATTTAAACATCCTTCATCCTTAGCTATGCATTACATAATTAATCCATAACACATGCTGACAATTCATTTACTTATTTGTAAAATCCTCTATTATCATCAAATCCTCATATCCTATTTTAGCTGGACATCCATAGTATTTAATTATATCATATATCATAACATTTTCCCAGTATTGATTAACATTTGATTGTATGTATTTTATTTAGTTTTTTAATAGTGATAATTATTGTAGTTAATACTCTTTATGTATAGTCTTCCAATTGTTAGTTATCATATCAACTCCACATTATATACATTACTATCAATATCAATTATTATTCAACTATATCTGTTACAAGAAAAGGCGATTAGGTTTAACTAGTTTTCAATTGTATTCTTCAATCTATCAGCCAGTTCCAAATTATATATATTACTATCCATATCAGTCATTATTCAGCTATATCTATTACACATTAAGGTAATCAGATTTAGCTAAATTACGTTTTTCCATCTATCAGCCAGTGTCTCTCCAATAGCAAGATCTTCTCCAGCCAATTGCCACGCGTTGGATAAATTTACCAAATGTTTTCATAAGCAAATCCAGACAAAGATATTTTGGCACCTTTGGACTCTGAATGTCAGTGATGAAATAATAATGTTGTCCTGGGCTTCTAAAATTTTCCAAATTAACTTTAATTCTCAAGGGTGGATTTTCCATTCCTCCTGCACTCTGTCTTTTTAAATGAGTCTTCTTTATAGCTCCCCCCCTCCTTTCTTCCTCTGAGATAGACCAGACACCATTTCTCACATTTTCCGTTTGTATTTCAGGAGCATTTAAACATTCAACGATCTCAGTTTTTACTTCATATTTTAAAATCAGATGATCCAATTTTCTTTCCAGCCTTTGATAAGAATCAAAGAGTCCTCTGCATGCGGAAAAAAGAATCTGAAATGAAATCTTAGAGGTATTTTGGGACGCCATGATGTGTCGCAGTTAAAAATTGCAAGCTCTTTTTTTTTTTCCACAGACTTCTTAGTCTCTTACAAGCTGTGCAATCTTATCTGATCGTAAACAAAGCCAAGTAATAAAGTAATAAAAGTGTCGAATCGTGACGGGCTAATTAGTAGAAAATAAATTTTACGATCCACTTAGGGAGATTCAGAGGGGGGAGGATGTCGAGGAGTTTCTTGAAGCATTTAAGAAGTAAAGTAACCACCAGCCATAAATCCATTAAAAAAAGCCAATTCGCCGCTAAATTTTCCTGTTCTTTGGTTTCAGTTATCTTAAGTTTTTAACGCGAACAATCTCTCTTGGATAATAAAATCAGCTTACCAGATGACATCACTTCTACCATTCTTAGGGGCAACCTGCAGTTTCAGTTAGCACGCAGCTAATCCAAAAAGGAATTGGCACGAGGAGTTAATACCCCCCCCCCCAGAGACTTGCGGGTGTCTCTGAGGTCCTGGGTCTCTCCTCACCTTCACTGTCGTCTACGGGACAGCTAGAGTTCAAAGAACCCATCCAAAAATCCTTCGGTATAGAGGAATTTCAGGAGTAGCCTGAAACTCCATCTTCTCACTGCTAAGCCCCGCTTTCTTCTCCTCTATTATTTGTTTTTATATTTTTGTATTTTATATTATAAACTAAAAAAAGGAAAACTAAAAAAAAAAAAAGAGACTGGACAGTCATTTGAAATAATATAGGTAGTATATTAATGTTTGGATCATAGTATAATCCAAATACAATTAATTTTTTTAAAACATTTGGCATTATTGCTAACAACAATAAAAACAACATCACCAAATCACTCTGTCTAAACATTTAAAATAGCTTCTTCAGCTTGCGCAAACATAATCATTGATATACTTAACAATTAGTGGCTATTAACTAGTAGAAACACCCATTCTCCTTGGATTTAATCTTGATAAAACCACCTGGCAATTATAAAGCAGCCAACAGAAGAAGAATACTAAAGACTAAGTTCAAGATTAAAAAGTACACAAAATGCTTTCAGGGACCTGGAAAAAATGAGAATGGGTCAATCTACATACATAGCCTGGGTCTGCAATGTACTATGTGTGTGCTTCATTCAGGGCAAGCAACATGATGTCTCTCGGATATCTGAAATATACTGAACTTCTATCAGATATATTGAACGTCTATCAATAAACATAATCAAGGGGTAAATGTGGATGCTATAGCATAGTGATGATGAACCTTTTTCTTACGGCATGCCAAAATTGTGTGCATGTGCACTATCATATGTGCATGCCCACTCAATCTCCCTGCCCACCTGCACATGCATGCACATGTGTGTGACCCCTTGCACATGCACACGTAACCCCTCCCCAGCCTCTGGTGGCTTTCCTGAAGCCTGGGCAGGGCAAAAACAGCCTCCCCCGGAAGCTGGAAATAGATCGTTTCCGAACTTCCGGTTGGCCTGTTGGGGCTGTTTTTCACCCTCCCCGGCTTCAGGAAAGCCTCCGGAGGCTGGGGAGGGTAAAAACAGCCCCAATGGGCTAACCGGAAGAGTAAAAAATCAGCTGACAGCTGGCATGCCACCAAATATATCTCCATGTGCCACAGGTTCGCCATCACGACTATAGCACAAAACAACTGAAGAACATTAGATTGCCTACATCATAACTTAATCCTTTTACTCCCCCATGAACTCCATTACCAGTTTCACTACTCTTGTTCATAAAAAAAACATATGTGCTTAAGTCAGCTGTATCCTTGTGGCAGAACTTTAAAGTAATGGAGATATATTGGTGTGTGGATTCTGTTTTGATCCTATAGCCAGAAATGAATCTTAGGTAACTCCAAGAATTGCCTTGGGGAAGAGTAGGATTAAGCTACTTGAAACAATATTATTTGAGAAATTAGCATGGATATAATGTACAATTTGGACAATACACATGCCCTCCCCACACATACACCCAAAAAGTAGACACTATCCCCATAAAACAGATACCACCAAAAACCTCTATACTTTCATATTGTCATTTCATAGACCTCTGTTTTAGGAAATTGTCTTTCAGTTGGGAAAGAATATATACAGTCATGTATATAGCTTGGAGATCCAGATAGGACATAGTGCAGTATGCAGTGCTTCTCCAAGGTGATCAAAATACCTAGTCAAACTGCAGGTGAGCAGGAAATGAGAGTAGTAGCAGCAGCAGCGAGGAAAGCTGCTTAGTTTCAAATCTAGCTCAGTCTGGAACCTTGGAGGATGAAATTACAGAATAGGAACAGCGCTGAAATTCAGCTTCTTTAGGAATGCATCTGATAACCCTCAAGTGATGCCCTGAGGTTTGAGCACTAAATTTATAATCAGAACAGTGTATTTTTTGGGGGGAATACACAAGCTGGTTTGCTGCTAGACAGTTTTAAAAAGGAGCATCTAATGGCATCAACAGATCTCAGATACCACTTCATTTGGCATCATATTAATGCATCCAGAAAGCCATGGGGGCCACTAGCCACTTATCCCTCTTGAACTCATATGAGGTTAAAAAACAGCTATGTATAGAGTAAAATAGAGACCCAACAGAATATATCAATAATGGGTAGGAAACTGGGTTTTTTCCTTCAAGCAATAAACCTTCAATTTGGAATTGCTTCTGTCCTTCAAACTGAGTGTCCTGGGAGTGTGTCCACTGAATTGCTGTGGCATTTTCAGTGCCTGGTAATTATTCATATGTATCATGGACAACCGGATTGCCCATGGTGCTGTCTATAGTACAAACACTTTTTTTGGTTTCCACAGAGCTATTCTATGTTTTGACTTTCTAACCATTGCCTTTGTGCATTATGGATGGAGAGAAGGGAAAGAAGGAAGAAGTATTATCAGACATTTGTTTGGGAACTAAATATAACCCATTCTGAGCTGCCCAGATGAAGAATGGTGGAACACAACTAATAAAAGGAATCTGAGTTGGCAGGTGGCCCTACAGTAATCAATTTTATCACCTCCGGAGCACAAGGTCTGGCCTTCAAACTTTCATATATTAAGTACAAGATGTAAGGAGCCTCAGTGTCAAATCTCAGCATTTGTTACAGGGGTGAGAGAGAAAGTGTGAAAATTTGATAGGTGACACCACCACCGAAGTGGAATCTTAATAATAACTATCTCCTTCAGCTGGGAGGAAGAGATTGTAGTAACGTCTCCCATCCTCCGATGAAAATACTAGAATCGCCACTCACTCCACTGGCAATTAACCTCTGAAGAAAGTTGGCTTCATTACAAATATAATGAACTCATAGTATAGAATATTTGAGTTAATTGAAATCTCGTTCGCTCTATTCATTCTGCAGTTCAAAATCTTATAGCAGCATTAGAAACAAATGCAACATATTCTATCTCCAATTTCTTTCTTTATATATAACACATATATTTTACATGTTCTCAGTGAGAAAACTGGTGGTGTCTTATCTGTGTGGTTTGTGATGCTATTAGTAATCGCTGTTGAAAAACAAAGCATATATTTACAAGGGCAAAAGGGATTTACATTGGTGACCTTTAAAAGTTTTTTAGTGAACTGGGTAATAAACAGGGGCAGGGAGGGGGGTAGGAGACAGAGGAAACAGACCTATTCTTGATATTAAAAATCAACATGTGAAAATGAAAGTGCTGGGTTCTGTCAAATATTATGTGATTGCAAGTTTCTTATAAGATGTAAGAAAAACAGCTAGCTATTTTTATTCCATCTTTGCCTATGGTTTGTTTCTCTGTTTTTATAATATTTACTGTTTTTATAATATTATACGTCTGTCTGTCTGTCTGTCTGTCCATCCGTCCGTCCGTCCATCCATCCATCCATCCATCCATCCATCCATCCATCCATCCATCCATCCATCCATCCATCCATATTTAAATTGAAAACAGATTGATTGTTTGAAGGAACCAGAGTGGTTAACATTTCAAAGACCATCATACTGAAGCCCTGAAGTAGGGTAATTGAGCTAGCAAAAAATATGATTAATGAGATAGTGTATTTATACACATATACACACATATAAACACACACACATACTACATTGTGTTTGTGTGTGTGAATTTCAGTATTTTTGATGAGATACTACAGCTGACAATAGCACTTGGTAACTTTTAATCTGATGACTCACAGTTTGTCAATACTTCAGGAGGTTTTTAGAATGAGATTTGTTACGGACTGTTAACTTTTGTAGAGAGTTTGACTGATGCACCTTGCACCAATTATTAAAAACAAAATAAATATGACAGGCAGAAATGAAACTACGGTTCCACTTGTTGAGGTTGCTCTATCACAAGAGAGGGATTCTTGTAATTATAATTGTTTAATAACACTCTGAGGGCACTGTTAGGAATTTTGGTTTCCATTCCAAGAGACCTTTTAAAAAATCTTAGGACTGGGGTAAACAATCCTTTACTAACAAAAACTACATTTGGGGGACTAAAAACCATGCAGTGTGTGATCCCAAGCCTTTGTAGTAGGGCTGGGTTTGAGGAACGTTCTTTTATCATGAAATGCCTACAATTTTCATGTGTCTCCCATTCCCAAATGGAAAAATATTAGGCCACCATTTTCAGTAATAGCCAGAGAGCTTCCAAAAGGAAACCCAGGATTCCTATGCAGTCGAAAATAGGTGTTGGCTTACCTGAGATGCCCTTAGGACAGGCAGAGACAGTCTCCATGCATGGGTAATACTCGTGCACTATTCAATAGGACTGAGTCTGATATCTTTAAGACATGCCTTCTCCTGCAGCCACACCCGGCTTTTTAACGAAGACGAATATGATAACAGACTGACATGTGAAACTCTAGGATGAATTAAACAGTCTCTCCTATACTGGACTGGGCAGATGAAAATAACATCAGAGCGGGGCTGGAGTCTGTCTCCACCTGTCCTGAGGAAGGGCGTCTCAGGTAAGCCAACGCCCATTCTCCATGGTTGGTGGAGACAGCCTCCATTCATGGGATGAAGATGTCTGAGCTGGAAGAATCCGACTCTCCGCAACCTGTTGTAGCACCCGCTTACCACATGTGGCCTTGGTCGATGCATATTGGTCAATTTTGTAATGCCGAATAAAAGGAGAGGGTGAAGCCCATGTGACAGCTCTATACACCTCCTCCAAAGAGGCCTGAGTAGCCCAGGCCGCTGAAGTAGCTGCGCTACGTGTGGAATGGGCCATGATCTGCACTGGTGGATCTTGTGATTGCACAGAATAAGCTTTTGCAATACATGCCCGGATCCAGCGCCCCATGGTTATCAACGATGCTTTGCGTCCTAACAACTATGGATGGAAAGAGGTGAACAATGCCTCTGTGCATTGAAAGAGAGCGGTTCTATGGATGTAGATATGTAGAGCTCTACACACATCTAGAGTGTGCCACTTGCGTTCTCTGGGATGATATGGGTCCAGGCAGAAATTAGGTAGAATGAGTTCTTGGGAACGATGAAAAAACAAGTTTACTTTTGGGATGAACAATGGTTTAAGACTCAGAACCACCCTATCCATGTGAAAAACACACAAGTCCTGTCTGATAGACAGAGAGGCCAACCCCAACACCCTTCTGGCCAAAGTGATGGCTATCAGGAAGACCATCTTGAATGACATGTAATGGAGTGATGTCTCGAATGGTGGCTCTGTGAGTGCTTGGAGCACCATGGGGAGATCCCAGATCGGATCCCAGGTGCACTACCGGAGGGCGAAGGTTGGTGGCCCCCCTTAGAAATCTTTTAATGAGGAGATCGTATGCCAATGACGTGGGCATCCCACAGCAAAGAACTGATGAAAGAGCAGCCAACCCTAAATCCAGACCCCCCTGCAGAAATTCCAATACCTGTGGTGTGAGAGCCCGTGATGGAGTGATGTTCTTGAATGGCACCAACTGCAGAAGGCCTTCCAGGCCTTGACACCTGGATGGTCTCGATGACTGCTGGAGACAGGCCCATCGAAGTCATGGTTTGCCGCTCAGCCGCCAAGCAGTCAGTTTGATCTACTGGGGGGTCTGGATGGGTGAAGGATCCCTGGGTTAGAGACAAGGCTTGAGCTGGGAGATGCCATGGGGAAGCCATGGAGAGAGCCTTGAGGCCCCCAAACCAGGGGCGACGTGGCCAAAAGGGAACTAGGAGAATTAGCTCTGCTTCTTTCTCTAGCATCTTCTGAATGACCCGCTGAATGAGTGGGAGGGGGAGAAAGGCATAAAGCAGGCATTTAGGCTATGGGCATCCGAGTGCATCTACGCCCTCTGCCCCCGGGGTCTCGTACCTTGTGAAGAAGTGTGGAACTTTTTTGTTGTCTCTGCTGGTGAAGAGGTCAGTTGTGGGTGGGCCAAAGCGTCTGACAAGTGACCGGAACAGGTGAGGATAGAGGGCCCATTCTGACTGGTCCAGGTGAGTTCGACTCAGCCAATCAGCCATGGTGTTGGCCTTGCCGAAGATGTGCTTGGCCCGTAGAGATAGGAGATTGGTCTCTGCCCAGAGACCCAGGCACATGGCCTCCTGCATCAAAAGTTTGGACCGTGTCCCATCCTGTCAATTCACACGGGCCTTGGCGGTGATGTTGTCTATTAGGACTAGCACATGCCTGTTGACCACTGCATCCTGTAGGTGGAGGAGTCCCAGCCAAATCGCTTGAAGCTCCAACCAATTGATGGTGTTGCACTGTTCCAACTGAGACCAAAGACCTTGGGCCACTTCCGATCTCAGGTGTGTGCCCCACCTGGACAGGCTGGTGTCGATGGTGATTGTCACCCGTGGGGGTTCTGGGAATAATGATCCCTGCTGGAGAACCGGGAAACCCCACCATGCTAGAGACTTCAGGACCTCTGAGGAAATGTGAATTGACTTGGTTGAGCAACTGGTGTTGTCTTTTTGGTACATCAGCAGGAACCCTTGGAGAGGCCTGCTGTGGAGTCTGGCCCATGGTATTATTGAAAAGGAAGACACCATCTTGCCCAGCAGCTGAGAGAGTACAATTAGCTGGGTCCAATGGTGTGCCCTGACCTGCCTGACGCTCCTCAGATAGAAAGACCCTGCATTGGCACCTATCTATGATGGTTCCTAGGTGGAGCAGTCATTTTGTTGGTGTCAGATGGCTCTTCCCAAGGTTAATGGAGAATCCATGGTCCCTCAGGGTCTGGAGAGTCATCTCCAGATGCCGCGAGGCCTGGATTGGGGACCTGGGCGGTCAGAAGGATGTCATCTAGGTAACACAAAATCCTGATCAGGTAGGCCCTTAGATGAGCCATGATTGCCAACAAGATCTTGGTAAGCACCCTCAGGGCTGAGGAGAGACCAAAGGGGAGAGCCTGGTATTGGAAATGTCTCTTCCGATAGCAGAACCTCAGGAACTGCCGGTAGTCTGGGAGAATGGGGACATGGAGGTAGGCCTCTGTAAGATCCACCGAGGTCAGGTAATCGTCCCTCCGGACACCCTCCAAGATAGTCAGGAGAGAGTGCATCTTGAACCGTCTGTAGATAATGTGATAGTTCAAGGCTTTCAGGTCCAGAATTGCTCTCCAACCCCCCGAGGCCTTGGGGATGATGAACAAAAGGGAAAAATACCATTGTACCCATTGATCCTCTGGTATTGGTTGAATGGCCTGGATGTCCAGCAGGTGCTGGATGGCCTGATCCACAAAGTGTCTCTTTCCTCCGTCCTGCGATATGGGGCAGAGGAGGAAATGCCTCGGGGGGTGGGGGAGGAGAAAATTTTTAGGGAGAGGGCGTGTTTTACCGTCTCCCTGACCCAGGCGCCCATTGTGACCTCCTCCCACCGGTCGGCAAAGAAGGCTAATCGGCCGCCGATGGAAAGCTTGTCCTGGTAGTCATTTTTGATGACGGAAGGGCCAATTGGATGCAGTTCCTCAGTAGGAGCACTTGGGCTGGTAACATTGCCCTCCTCTGACTGACCTGTCCTGTTGCTGATTCTGTCTGCCATAATATTGTCATGATGGACAGGGGAAAGTGAATTCCCCATCCGAGCCACAAAAGGGCGGCTTATGATGGTAGGGCGAGGCCCTGGACTCCGGTTTACAGAATTGGGAAGTAAGGATCTTTCTCTTGTCTTTGGACTTTGTCAACATGGGCTCCAAGGGAGCAATGAACATCTTATCCTTGGCAAACAGGGTGGAGGCCAGGCGCCACTTGTGTTTGGCATCTGCCTGCCATTGTCTGAGCCAAAGCATTCTCCTAGCAGAGATAGAGAGAGCTATGGATTTCGATGCAAATCTGGCCGCACACAAAGAGGCATTGGCAGAAAATTGCAGGGCTGCCTTAATTTTGTTAAGGTCTTGGTGTGCCCTGGAATCCAATGCGGGGATCTGTTCCTGCAGTTGCTTTAACCATTGGAGGGCAGCCCTATCAAAAAAAGAAGAGGCCGTAGAGGCCTTGATGGCCCAGGCACTGCGCTCCGGAGGCTTGATCTGGTATCCTCTGATCTCTCCGGAGCCACACTGCGCCTCACGGCTATAGGAGGCTATAGGAGCCTTTGGGGATGAAACCAAGTAAAAGAAGGTAAATTAGTCGAATCTGCAAAGAAAGAAACAATTTGAAGGATGATTTGTGGAATAAATATAGGAGAGAGAGTTTCACATGTCTGTCCTTGGAAATTTACTGAGTCACAAAGCTGGGTCTGGCTGCAGGAGAAGGCGTGTCTTAAAGATATCAGTCCTATTGGATACTGCATGAGTATTGCCCATGTATGGAGGCTGTCTCCACCAACCATGGAGAAGGATATGGTCTGTAGGCCTTAAGATCTGCTTTAGAACTGTTTTATAAAAATGGTGCCACACATCTTTGCTTTTGCTTTTTGTCACCAATGACCATGTTACACTAGCATAGGCTAGTCGATTTCAACATTCCAGCAAAAAAGAAAGAAAGAAGCAGAAGCAGAATCTAAAGTCTATGTCAGCAGTATGGGTAGTCCTACCAGGCCTACAGGTAGCCCTTACAAACATTCATTTAGGGGCCCCTCAAAGTTACAACGGCACTGGAAGAAGTGACTTATGGCCATTTTTCACACTTACAACCAATGCAGCATCGTTATGATCATGGGATCAAAATTCAGATGCTTGGCAACTGACCTATATTTATGATAGTTGTGATGTCCCAGGGTCATGTGGGCACCTTTTGTAACCTTCTGACAAGCAAAGATGATGGGGAAGCCAGATTCACTCTACAACCATGTTACTAACTCAACAATTGCAGGGATTCACTTAACAACTGTGGCAAGGAAGGTCATAAATGGGGCAAAACTCACTTAACTAATGTCTCAATAAGCAACATAAATGTTGAGGTTGTAATTTGAGGACTACCTGTACAGGAATATTGCAAGAAAAGAGAGCCAAGTTTGTTCTTGGGACAGGTCCATGTTCTCTGTAGGAATCCAAGTGTATCCAATGCCAGCAATACTAATTGGTAGGTCATGAACCAACAGAAAATCAATGAACTTGTCAGTTTCCATTTTAGATGAGAAATATGCAAATCATACAGTCAGGCTATGCTCCATGGAAAATACAGACTCATGTCCTACTACATTGGTAATAGGCATCTAACACTTAAGTTTTTTTTTTTAACTTAATAATAGCAGATAATTTAATAACTTAAAAACCAACTTCCTCTACCAGATCATATTGGCTGCCCTGAAAGGATTGGCTTTTTTATTGCAAACTGTCAATATACTTATTAAATTACAAATTGTTTGAGAGCCTACAGTAGTTATCAGTATATCAATCCAGGAAAAGAAGCAAGCTAGCTAACAGGCTACAAGCCTATGCTGCAGAAATCCAGATGACCACTAGAAGGCAGTAATTTTGCTGCCATCCGGTGGCCATCCAGTTTTTCTTTACCACATTGATTTTGAAAGGCCATAGAAAAACAAGTTGTTGGTTATTTAATCACTATTGTTGGAGAAAGGAAGAAAAATATCAGTATGACTTTCTGCCCCAAACGCCAACATGACTTGGCCAGATTTACAAACACTTCACTTCTAGGACACTTTTCTGCTTCAGGCAACAGAATGCCTTGAACAACCCCTACTGAAATCCATCACATGGAGTCAAATGACACTGTAGAATAATATCCTATAGACAACTGCATGTTTGTTCACCCAGCCTAGCATTGCTCAGTGCCACTTACTTTCCAAGGGTCAATTTCTTGAATCTTCAGATAGAGCCAGAAGAAAAGTCTAAGTGAAACCCTGGACAGTTGGTTAGAGTCAGAACAGATCATATCAAGCAAGATGGACCAAAGGTTTGGGACAGTAAGATTCTGCAACTTCTTCAGTCTTTATTTACTCTTTTCATCATAAAGTCCTAAGTTATCATGTGTAATATCCATTGACAAAAACATATTAATGACTTACCTCGCTGGGTGATAGCAAGGCTGTATAAGATGAACATTTCACTAAGGGTTATGGAAAATGGTAACAACAATATGTATTTTTTTTCTGAGTGCATACATTAAGTCATCTTTAAAACTAGGGGTTGGGAAATCTATTGATTGATCAGTTCAACACTAGTTCATCAGTTCAACACTGACATTCACCAATGTGCTCTACATGGGGCTGCCCCTGAAGTGCATCCGGCGACTGCAGTTAGTTCAGAATGCGGCCGCGCGAGTGATAGTGGGCGCACCGCGGTTCGCCCTCATAACACCCATCCTCCGCGAGCTGCACTGGCTACCTGTTGATCTCCGGGTGCGCTTCAGGGCGCTGTTGACCACCTTTAAAGCCCTTCATGGTAGTGGATCTGAGTACTTGAGAGACCGCCTTCTGCCGATTACCTCCCTCCGACCGATAAGATCGCACAGACTGGGCCTCCTCCGAATCCCATCCGCCAGTCAATGTCGACTGGCGACTACACGGAGGAGAGCCTTTTCTGTTGCAGCTCCGACCCTGTGGAACGATCTCCCCGTTGAGATACGCACCCTCACCACCGTCCAGGCCTTCCGCGCAGCCCTCAAGACCTGGCTCTCCCAACAGGCCTGGGGATAAGTCCTTAATTTGCCCCACCCGAGTGTTGAATGTAGAATGCATGTTGTGTTTTTACTACTTATTTTGTTTATATATTGTTTATTTTGTATTGTATCCCCTTCCTAATGGTTGTAAGCCGCCCTGAGTCCCCTCAGGGAAAAGGGCGGCCTATAAATCTTAATAAATACCAAATACCAAAATACCAAATCAGTCAGGAGTAATGCTATTTCTCTCTGGAAAAACAAAATGAATTCATTGGAGTCATGATTTCCAGTTTTCATTTTAACTGTGTCCACCTCCTGCCTTTGCGCTTCTCTGAACATTTCTCCACCAACATGGTAGCAGGACACAAGTTCACGCTCCTGTCAATAATCCATCTTCACAGGACCTACTCGTTCTTAGATGTTTCCGAGTTTGAAAGCCTTGTTGTGTACCTATTACACCAAAAGGATCAACAGACTACAATATCCCTCAATTGAATATGCCATGCCATCCTAAATCCTTCTACAATTATAGCTTTTATGTCAAAGCTTTACAGCTTTATCACCTCAAGCAATATTTTACAGCTGTCAAGAGTGATTTATGCAATAATGACTTCAATGGCAAAATGAAGTCCTCAAAGGAAGTGCTGTCACATATTTCCATGGTAAATAACTTTATTGAAAGAAAAATATTGACGTGCTATGCAAATACTGTTTTACCTCCAAAGATACCTAATCAGATCAGTCCTTAAGAATAAAATACGAAGATTGTATACTACAACAGGTTATGAAGCTTATGTGAAAAAAAATCCATGAACAGTACCAATTGTTATTCAGAATTTAAATACTTTCTGGTTTAGTAATTTTGGGCAGCATTTTATTTTGATGCAATTGGACATACGATTCACATATATTTCTATATTTTAACCTTTCCTCTACTATGAATAGGATAGCTTCAAGAGTCAAAAAGAATGTAGACTTTGCTTTTAGGCCAGAATAATCCCATTGCAATGTATCTCCAAGAATATTTTGCTTCTTTTTGACTCTTTTATAATAAGTCACTGAGTAATAGCTTGTATGTGGCATAAGATTCAAAACCTTGGCTAAATGACTTTATCAGATAAACAGAAAGGAATGCAGCTTAAGGACGATGCTATAATGGAAGTAGCGGTAACAATTACATGCATAATTCCATATAGTAATTTTTTTAAAGACCATGGAAGTGTTGCCGTGCTTAGCTTCCCACAAAGGTAATGAATCCAGGAACATTTCAAGGTTGCTATGCAAGAAAACCAAGATTAATTGCTGTGGCAATGAAAATTAAAGTTTTTAACCTGCAATTGTATATCTCAGTACTGAGCAACAGATAGAGCTCCAGATATCATGAAACCCCACCTTCCAAACTTCCCTAACCAACATGGCCAATAACAAGGGACTGAAGACATTGTGGTACTCTATTTTGTGCTCTACACCTGCTCTATTTAGTACAAAGGAACGTCTTCTCATTTGGATATAAGCAAATATATGCTTGTTGTTGTTACGACAGTCACTATCCTAAGAACAGAGAACTTAGGTAATATCTCATTTTCAGGAACAAAGAAACTGAAACATGTTTGCTTTAATCCAATGAATGCATAATCAACTGCAAGGAATGATTATGTGCATGTACATATATAATCACAAAGGTGTGATTACAACCTTTGAAGGCTCTGCACACAACTCCTAATACATTTTAAAGGTCAATAAGCAGTTCCTGCAAAGCCCAAGCCTTCCCTTTTAATCTGCACATCAGTATTGTTTTAACCACTTCCATTCCAGTTGCTTGTAGTTACTCTGAGTTCTGTTTTGACCGAGTCTTCCCAACTAAAAAGCTGCTTAATTATTTTAATCTAATTTCCATGTATTTTGGTGTGCTGAAAACAAATAAAATATTGAAAGAACTCCTAGGCGTCATGATTTGCCACAACATGCAAAATTGTCTTCAAATTTATCATTTTTTTAATTTTTGGTATTTTTTATATTATGGGTTTTTAACCAAATTTAAAGTCCAAATTACTATTAATTAATTCACATAAGTGCATTTAAGATATAAAATGCCAAAAAAACCTTAAAGGGTTTGTCTGAGTTATGTAAAAAAAAAATATAGCACTGTAAATCTGATGGTCAGCAATATATACATAAGCTAAGCAAGTTTTAAGTCCGTGCTTTTAATGGTAGAAGGGGTTAATCTTTCCTGAAAAATCCAGTAGGAGGAAGACACAGGGCAGATAGCAGCATCTCCGGTCAGTGCAGGGGGCGTGGCCAGCACTGTGACGTCTCGTGTACAGACACAGAGCTGCTCTCTCCTGCATGCCACACTTGTGCACGAATCATCATCAGGTTCTTGGTTCTGGGCTGTTCACACTTTTTCATCGCAATTCATGTTAGTTCGTCATTCTTCAACCGTTACGTTATGGCTCTGCGAAAGTGTATTAATTTGCCAGTCAGTTTCTGTTTCATCTGTGGTGAATATACAGTGTTGAAGCAACAGCAGAATATTACAGACTTTGTGAAAAAGTATACTTTGTATTCTTTGGACTAAAAATTGGAGATCAAGATAAAGTTTGGACGCCTCATAAAGTGTGCAAACGGTGTGTTGAGGACCTCCGAAACTGGTTCAAGGGTAAGAAAAAATCTTTCCATTATGGGATTCCTATGGTATGGCGAGAGCAAAAGAACCATAGTGATAACTGTTACTTTTGTTCATGCAATATGAAAGGGCTTAATTCCAAATGGAAGCATTCCATTTCAAACCCCAATCTTCACTCAGCAATTCGTCTCATCCCCCATGGCACAAATATACCAGTACTCAAGCCTCCTGCTACCTTGGAAGAGATACCTAGCTCTGATGAAGGTGAAGTCATACCTGAACCAGATGATGAATCAAGTTCTGACTTTGAAGATGATACAAGACCAAAATTGTTTTCTCAGGAGGAGATGAATGATTTGGTAAGAGACTTGAATCTTCCCAAAGATGCCGCTGAGTTACTCGGATCAAGGCTGAAAAGCAGGAATTTATTGTTGCCAGGAATGTCATCTTCATGGTTCAGACATCGTGAAAAGGAGTTCATTCCTTACTTCGCCCAGGAAGACAAGTTGGTTTATTGCATTGATGTCGAAGGTCTGATGGGTCAATTTAAAATCCAATATGATTCAGAGCAATGGTGTCTTTTTAAAGATTCTTCAAAAAGAAGTCTCAAAGCAGTTTTACTCCACAACCGTTTTTACACTTCCATACCTCTAGGTCGTTCTGTACACTTGAAGGAAACCTACGAGAACTTAGAATTGGTTCTTTGTAAACTTAAATATGAAGACCATGGTTGGCAAGTGCGTGGGGACTTGAAGGTCTTGTGCATGCTGCTTGGGCAACAAGCTGGGTATACCAAATACCTTTGTTTTCTGTGTCTATGGGACAGTCGAGACCGACAAAATCACTGGACCAAGAAGAGTTGGCAGCCGAGGGTGATAACAGTCGGTGAAAAAAATATCCTCCGAGAAACTTTGGCATCTTCCCATAAAGTTCTTCTACCACCTCTCCACATAAAATTGGGATTGATGAAGCAATTTGTAAAATCACTTCCAAGAGATGGAGAATGCTTCAAATACTTGGTCACCAAGTTTCCATGCCTGTTGGAGGCAAAATTGAAGGAAGGTGTGTTCATCGGACCAGACATTAGAAGGCTTATAGTTGATCAAGAGTTTGTCAATACCATGATGGATCCTCAAAAAGAAGGGAGGGTTGCATTTAAAGAAGTCGTACAGAAATTTTTAGGCAATAACAAAGATCCTCACTACAAAAAGATCATCGGAAGAATGCTGAAAGCATTTCAAGCTTTAGATTGCCTGATGAGTTTGAAAGTGCATTTTCTCCAGTCCCACCTTGACTACTTTCCTGAAAATTTGGGAGCTGTGAGCGAGGAACAAGGTGAAATGGAGCATTACAATGATGGCAGATTACTGTTGGATGCTTCAGAGAGACATTCCAGATGCTACTCTCAAGCATAAATGCACCATGTTCTCCCCAACCTCCTCACTGTCCGAATCTGGTGCCACTAACTTCCCATTAATTGGAAATCTATCAGTTTTGTCATTTCCGTGGTTAGTGGCTGAAGTTAAACAATAGGCTGGTATTCACACAACACACGGGCCCACAAAAGTATAATTTAGACTGAAGCTATCCAAGTTTTGTATTCCATTTAGATGTAGAAAGACTGATAGGTAGTCCTCCACTCATGACCATAATTGAGCTTGAATTAAAGTTGTAAGCCATGAAAGTCATTAAGCAGGTCATCACATATTTGCATTCAATTTTACAATCTTTTCCATGGCAGTCATGAAATGAATAACCATGGTCATTAAGCAAACCCCAAGGCTGCTAAGTGAATATCAGAGTCATTAAGTGAACCCATGACTGCAATGGATTTTTTTTTACCAGAAACCAGAATCAAACATCAGTTTCTGATTTAAAAAACCATTGTAAACCATAGTCACATCACCGCAATATGCTTCAAATAGCTTTAAATGCAGGCCAGAGTAACTAATAGCAATAGAACGTAGACTCATATACCACTTCATAGTGCTTTTACAACCCTTTCTAAGTGGTTTACAGTCAGCCTATTTCCCCCAACAATCTGACTCCTTATTTTACCCACCTTGGAAGGCTGAGTCAACCTTAATCCAGTCAGGATCGAACTGCTGGCAATCAGCAGAATTAGCCTGCAATACCTCCTTCTAACCACTGCACCACCCTGGCTACAATCATGTGACTGGGGAGGCATCAAAACTTTAAATTTAAGATTGTAAATAGCCACAGGGAGCTCTGTTGTAGCTTCATCATAAATTGAGGACTGCCTGATGTGATGGAATATAATGCAGTGTCACAGGAGGGAGGAGCCCTTTTCCAGAGAGTAAATAGAGAACATAACTTGGAATCCTTTATGCAGAAAAAGAACAAAGGCCAACATCTCCCCCCCCCCCCCGCCAAGCACTCCAATGTGTATATCTAATAATTATGCAGGTACATCTGCCAAGATTTCTGTCCACAGCTGAACAATAATAAACCACTCTGAAGTCATCCTCAGTTCCTTGGGCCTGGCACTGTATACAAAAAAGCTAGAATTCGTTAGAAGCATTAAAAAGACAAATAATTCATGTCGCACAATAAGAAGAGTCAAGAATTCACTGGTGTGCCTTCCCTATTCAGTCACGCCGCTTTCTAAATAATCTTTTGCCAATCATATAAATAGTATTTGTGCTACCAACCTATTTGGTTTTGCCAGAGTTACTAGGCTGCAAAAAGCCAGTTGATCACTATAAGGCAGCAAAATGTTACGGTTTTCTGCCTCTCTTCACCGTAAGCTAGTGGCTGCCAAATCTTTCATGTGTGTTTAAAAGCCAACGTTTCTTCAAGAGGTCCTGAGAATTGCAATACGGTAACGGTGCTAGGAATCTCTGTGAGAGACCGACACTGTCTGTTACCGAAACAACTAGCTTCATCATAAATTGAGGACTACCTGATGTGATGGAATATAAGCTAAAATTCCGAATAGATGATCTATTTCTGAATACAAAGGAAGACATAAAATTGTGGGGATTCTCTATTGCATAGACAATAGAGGCCAATGTCTTAATCTTTGTCCTAGAAAATCCAGCAAGATTGGTAGTTGCAGCTTCTTGATCCTAGGCCAACTCTTTTGTGTATATATGTGAGACTGATGTATGTACCAGTACAAAGAAAGAGGGGCTTGCATTCCTCTGTCTAGTTCCTTTTGACCTCTCCCATCTGTGAAAGCTGAAGTAGGAGAGTTACTGAGAAAATAGCTACTAGGGTCCTAAAAGAAGGGCACCACAGAAATTTGACAAAATAAATGAAGAACATAAATAATATTCACCACCACATTTGCGATAATAGACATGAATGGTGCGGTGCCCTAGAGGTGGCGCTCTCACCTCACAATCAGGAAGCTGTGAGTTTGATTCTGGGTAGAGGCAGATATTTCTCTCTCTGGGCACACTGAGAATATATCTGCTGAAACAAACTCCGCATTAGCAACAGGAAGGGCATCTGGCCAGTAAACACTCAGTTCCATTCAGTTGCCCAGACTCCACCCCGCAAGTGATTATGGGGTTATTAAAAGAGGATGATTTGCAAGAATAGACATACTTTTTCCCTGATCTGGAGGCATTGTTTTAAGGAAATGTGCTCATTCGAGCTTTTTAAAATTTGTGCTTGTTTTGTTTCCAGGAATTACATTTATGAGTGAATGGAATCCTTCAGCAATACCAGTCCACCAATGTCACCATAACCATTGAAGAGATACAGAATTCACAGTTTCTTTAAAGTTCAATTGTCACTTTATGATCCCTTTCACTGTCACAATTCTCAAATGAATGTAAACAGCACACAGGTGGGTCTCTGAAGCTTAATTAAAGCTCACAATTTGAATATATTACAAATTTGCATTTGTCCTTCAAACAGATACACAGTGCAAACAGCAATAGAAGAACAACAACCTACTAATGTATTACTGCAACTGAATAATCAGAAACTAAAATAAACGAAGTCCTGAGAAATAAGTAGTATTGTTACTCCCTTATCTGGATACATTTTGACCAATAAATACCCATTAAGTTCATAAGCAAATACATATTATATGATTCCTACTAAAACTAATGATTCATTGTGCAAATCTAAATCAGTTAAAAATTCTGGTAGTTAATGACCACAATAAAGTTATTTCAATTTGAAATCAGTTATACCTTAAAAATATGTGATTTGACCTCTTTGAAACAGGTATTTTTTTTAAAAAAAAATTCCCCACAGTTATTACTCAGTATTTGAAACAATAGATGAGCGTTTAAACACAAGTATACTGTAAGGCAGCAAGCATCTTAGTCTATCAAGTCAAATTCACCACTTATTTTAAATATATCACCACATAGGTTTTTTTTATTCCACAATGTGAAGCAGCAATTAGTATAGATTAACACAGCCTATGGTAGAAAATACTTATTAGTCCTTCATTTGTTTGAGGTTTACATATGTGTAAGGGATAAAGCGATAAAAATTGCCTTTAGAATGACAATCACATTTTGTATACAATGTGATTGGATTTTTAATATCAATCCAGTATTTAAAATCTGATTCAACAATTGGGTACATTCTCCACTGTTCTCAGACTGTCAACAGCCCTGTGCAATGTTTTGGATGTAATTCCCAAAAGATCCTCTGGACCATACAGGGGCACGAACATAGCACCTACCTCAAATTCCTTTTCTGGGAACAGTGGTAGAACACATTGTTGGAATAAAATCCAGTATACTAAGCAACCCAAATTTTCAAGAACATTCATTGTTAAATTTATAATAATGAAAAAAAAACGTGGAGAAAGCTATCCTTACTCATTATACAATTACAGGTGCATATATCCCAAACCATATTATTTTGAAATGCTTATAATGCTGTATTTTGACATTGGGACAATTCATTCACAATCTTAACTGTAAAAGAGAATGTAGAAAATAGAGGGAATGCCAACAACTTCTTTGAATGAACTTAGCGAAAAGTAATAAATATATAAGGAGGGAAGAGATATGAATCATAATTCACTGGAAATAGTAAAATGTGCATATTCAGCACACATTCTTACATATAGCACTTGAGTTTTAAACTTGAAAACAATCACAATCACAGACATACAATTTGCCCAGAAATAGAATCCTTTCCTCCTTCCTTCCTGTTGTGTACTAAATTGAAAACTTAAGCCATAAACAAGATCTCTTTGGAAACTCCTGCATTGACATCACTTCAGCCATTCAAGTAATTTAGCAATATGAAAAACGCAAACCTGCTTACACACCAATCAACACACCTTACACAGAGCTGTATTTAAATGAAAGTAAAGTGGGTTGCTGGTGTGGAAGGGGCTATTCCTCTATTGCAGTGTTTCTCAACCTTGACAACTGGAAGGTGCGTCATCTTCACTTCCAGGAACACCACAGCCAGCAAGCATCTTCGAGTTGTGAAGGTTGAGAAACACTGCTTTAATTTGTGGCTAGGATAACAGTCCCTTGTGTCCTATCTTAATTTCCTAGAATGGGTAGACTGTCCAGGGGAAAAAAAGAACCACACATTTCATAGGCACTCAAGAGCCAATGAGCATCTCAACCATCATGGGAAGCTGGCTTTCCAAACTTCTTTTGAAAGAAATGCCCAAAAAAAAAAGGGAAACTACTTTACCATCTTTATGATAATAGGTAACTTCCACTTTTCTCTCCTCCGATCCAAGCAATGCCTGGGCAATTTGGGCAATGTGGTGCCTTTTGGTTTCTGGTCCATGAAGGAAGTCGCAGGTGCAGGGTTTTTGCATGACATCTGGCCGGGAGAACCCCGTCATCTCGCAGAAGCTATCATTGCAGTAGATGATCGCACAATTCTGCACTCTGGCATTAGCAATGATGAATTTTTTATCTGCAATAAAACAAGGCATTTTTTTTTAAAAAAAGGTTTTTAATTTGATAAACTTTAATAATGTTGGACATAGTGTGACATTTCTGGCCTAGTCATTTCCATAGAGTTCTTAGATCTTACAATAACAGTTTATATCCATTACATAGGATGTACATCAGTACATATACATATCCAATTCCTATCATACAATATTAATACCATATTTCCAATTCTTAACTTATCCACATTTTTCTGTCCTGACTTTTTCCCCTTATTTCTAACCATCAATACCATTCATTCCAGATTTCATGGTATTCCGTCTCACCAACAAGGCATTTTTTTTAAAGACTCTTATGATATCTCAAAAGCCTCAGGTGTCTGTCTAGAGAAGGGCTGTCCCTGCATCAAATTTCTACATACGTTGAGCTTTAGTAAAGGCCCTAAATACCACCCTGGTGTACCAAAGCTCTTTAAAAGTGACTCAATGGGAGGCAGAAGAATTAAAACTCAAAATCAGATGACTTCGTGGGAAGGGAAATCCATTCTAGGAAGCCGCTCACAAAACTTAGTCTGGGTGAAAAGCTTAATACTGGCTTACTGTTCTATTGAAAATAGCTTTTTTTCTTTGTGCTGAGAACTGCTCGTCCAAACTATTGAAAGAGGCTTCATTTCTGAGGGTCTGAACTCTAATGAAAGCTTTGTAGTAGGCTTTTGGATGGGGGGGGGGTAGGAAAGTTAAGATAATATCACTGGGCTTGCAAACAATTCTGCAAACGCATTTAAATAGATTATAAAACTAGTTTTCCCACCATCATGGTAGACATTAGTTTTGCTAAATATTTGAAGAACCCTATTCGAATGAAAAAGGCTAGCAGGTATCCTGCCTATGAAAAGGTTCTCAAAAACAAGAATCTACTCATTTAAAAATGACTTATTTTTGTAGGACTGTTGGCCATCTAGCCCCAGAACTCTCCAGTGCATACATATGACTTGAGCCCATCCAAAGGACATTGCAGCATTATAGTTCTTAATGTAACAGAAGGGGGGAATGATGAGATAGTACAGCAAAACCAAGCTGCCTTTTATTAGACTGTAGTAAAATGAAATGAAAATGCAGTGTTTTCCACTGATTCCCCCTTGTTTCTTTTTCTTTTTTGTGCTCTTATCAAATTTGGGAAATCTAGCACCTTTCTAGTTCTTGTCTAAATAGGTAGCCCATCTATTTTCTAAGGTCTTTATCTTTCCTATCGCTTACTATTTGGTTATTTTAACAGGAGATGCCATAGATAAGAGAACCTTTGCATGCACTAGGTGTTCTGAATATGAAACTTATTTGGCACAGGAATGCCTTTTTGTATTTGCCCTACCTGAGGTGCTAAGCAGAGAGAAACCTGAGAGCAGAGGTTAATCTAGGGCAGTATATAGTGAGAAGGAAAACAATTTTGGGGGAAGGGGGCTACCTGAGGCATCTCCAGCACTCTTTTGCAAGAGCAGGTTGATTTGAATGCTCTCGGCCGCCCTGTAAGATGATCTTCTAAACACGACTATGGGCTCCTTGTTTTCACAGAACCCAAGTGAAAGAAATTTAATTATACCACACATCTAATCCTGACTGTATAAAGCAAGATACTTTGACTGGGCCGATTTTCCTTCTCATATGCAGAAGTAATCCAACAGAATTGCAGAAACATATGGTTTTATGTGATTATAAGAGAGTAGGAGGGAGAAACTTATAGCCTCAATTATTAATTTGCGGCTCAAAGATATTAATGTACTCTAATGGAGGATTTTGCTTGAAATTTTACTCACCCGTGTATTCTCTCTACAGAATCTGCACTGCCTACTCAGTTTTGCTGAGCTTGTTGTTTTCAATGACAGGCACAACCTTGAAGCCACATCTGTCACAACATTAAGGATCAAGGCGCAAGATATTTGCCTCACTTCTTTTCCAAGCTTCATCGGAGCTATCCCATGGCAGAAGTGCACATGAGCTATCTCCAAAGGCTAAAACATATTTACACTTGAAGACACAGCGAGAAGTCTGCAAGGCAAGGCGCATCTGTTTTGATTTCTCTCAAGCTCATTCACATATTTTGTGAAATATTTCTCAGGCATGTCATCTTCCGAAGAAAAGACCCTGATTACTGACAAGTTCTCTTCGCAGCAGCCTAATGTATGTCGCTCAATGGCCTCGTGATGTATTTCCTTATGAAGAGATAATTAAGTCCACTAACTTTAGTAGCTTCCTTCCATCTAGAAAAGTTGCACTATCTGACTTTCACAGGGTAGGAATCTGTTAGCTGGATATCCATGGCATCGTGAATTGTTAGCGATCTACCTATACTCTTCCTTGGCTAATTTCAATGTATCTAGAATTTATTATCTCATTGTAGTCCAATGAAATACTTTTCCATTTTCCTGTTTTCAGGAATTGAGACAGACAGACAGGCATAATTGAAAGACTGAATTTGCAATCCTGCACACACTTATCTAAAAGTAAATCCTTATTTATTACAGAAACACAGCATTGCATTTAACCCACCTTGCAGCTCTAACCCTATTTTCAGAGCAAACTTTTTTTAAACACTTAAAATGAAAGCTCATGAGAGCCAGCCATATACTTCATGCTCATGGTTAGACAACTTTCCAAAGGGACTCATCATTTATTGCAGTTTCACAACAGTTTTAATGTTTCATCATGACAGCTCACAAAAGGTTCTACTATGGTAAAATGTTGAGTCTTTATGATCCCACAGAGCTTTTGATGCCTTCAGACTTTAACCATCAGATCTGACAGGGATCTTATGGCTCCCCCCAGAAAAACCCTAATTCATCCTAGTTCAGCCCCGTTTTGAAAGGGCCTGCAAGAAACTTTTTTCACAAAGTCAAGTCAAACAAATATCTTTCGGGCAACCAAAGGTCAAGTTTTCAGGCAGAAAAACTGCACACAACTTTCTGGCTGTCTTCCATAGGACTTTAGGCCATCCAAAGCACATACCCCTCCCCCCACTTGCAAAAAAAGATGGGCAACAATGCATAGATAGTTTTCTCTCGGCCCGTTTGTGCCCAGGAAAGAAAGGAGAACAATTTGCCAAACTAAATTTGCCAATTTGCCAAAGCGAGCCGCCCTAAGGACGGGAAGGAAAGCTACCCCGATCGCCGTCTTGGAGAGGACTCAGCCACCCAAGGATGCCAGGGACAGCCCTTGCCAAGCCCGATCGCTTGGCGTTTCAACTTGTCTCCGTTTTCCCTTCGTTCCCCGACGCCGCCACCAGCCCCCTTCCTCCCACACACTCCGAACGTACTTTGCCCTTCGAATTTCCGGATGATGGTCCCCAAAAAGGTGTTTTGTGGCGCCACGTGACCTCTGCGAACTGGCATGTTGCACGACCTCCAACTCCCCGGGGCGCGATGCCTCCTCCTCAGGGCTTCGGCTCGGTCCTCCTCCTCCGGCTGGCTCTGCCTCTCCCTCCGGCTACCCTTTGCGAGATCTCATCTCCTCGGGGGGCCGCCGGACAAGGCTCGTTTTCCGATCCTAGTAGTAGCAGCAGCGCCGCCGAGCAGAGGCAGCCTCCCGCCCTCCCGGCGCCTGCTCCATGTTCAGCCTCTGCATCGGGGCCAACCTGACCCGCTCGTTTTCACCTTCCCCCCCTCCCAGAGAGAGAGAGAGAAGGGGGGGGGGCAAAAAAACGTTGGCCTGAGGCGGCGTGGGGGGGGGGGGTGACCTGGCTGAGGAATCCGCCCGAGGTGAGGGGCTTGCCGCGCCCCCGCTTCTCCTCACGCGAAACGCAAGACCTCGCCCAGTTCCCCCCCTCTCCGCCACTCCTGGCGCGAGTGATGGTCGGGCGCCGAGGCGGGAAGGCAGAGGCGCTGCCGGCTGCTCCGCTAGCGAGAGGGAGTGACGTCCCTCCCCGCGCGGTTACGGCAGCTCAGTTACTCAAGCGTGGCTCGGCGGCGAGTCAGCCCGCCCGTAAATCTTCCCCTCCACCACCACCCACCCTCCCGGAGCCGGCGACAGAGCAGCTCCGCGGCCGCGAGGAGCTACGATCGTGCCGCGCGCGGCTGCATCCCGAGGACGCCGTCGCTGTTGCTGCGACGAGGAGAAGCCGAGCAAAAGGAAGGGAGGAGCAAAAAAAGTGCCAAACTAACACAGGTCGCTTCGTCGGGGGGAGCCACGCGGCCGAAGGCCGGGGTGGCGGCTGCGGGAGTGGGCAAAGCCTTATTTTATTTTATTTTATTATTTTGCTTTTTCCCAGCGCTGAGAAGATGAGCCCAGGAAAAATCGAAGGCAGCCTTGCCAAAACGGGCGTGCCTCCCGTGAAATGAATTAAGAAAAGACGGTCGAGTCTCTCTCTGCATGTCTGTGTGTGTGTGTGTGTGTGTGTGTGTGTGTGTGTGTGTGTGTGTGTATGTATGTATGTATGTATGTATACACACATATACATACATATATAGTTTAGTATAGTTTTGTGTGTGTGTGTGTGTGTGTGTGTGTGTGCTGTCTTGTGGTATTCGGGGGTCTTTTCCCATGTAAGATTGAGATTGTCTTGGCAATGTTTCGGTGAGTGAGATCTCGCCAAAACATTGCCAAGACAATCTCAATCTTACAGGGGAAAAGACCGGAATACAACAAGACCAGCATACCTATACCCATGAAAATCTACGAAAACACACACAAACACACACACACACACATCACAGAAGTTAGTACACCCCCTCACATTTTGTAAATATTTAAGTATATCTTTTCATGTGAAGAATTGACACTGAAGAATTGACACTTGGCTACAATGTAAAGTAGTGAGTATAAAGCTTATAGAACATTGTAAATGTGCTGTCCCCTCAAAATAACACACAATACAGCCATTAATGTCTGAACTGCTGATAATATCTACTTAAATATTTACAAAATGTGAGGGGTGTACTCACTACTGTGATATACTTCATTCAGATTCATCTGTCCCGCTTAAGTTTTCTGATCTTCACAAAGCTCGCTCTCTTTCTCTCTCTCTCTCTCTCCCCCTCCCTCTCTCCCTCCCTCTCTCTCTCTCTCTCTCTCTCCCTCCCTCCCACTCTCCTCTTCCTCCCTCCCTCCCCCTCATCTGGAGTTTTACCCTGAGCCATAGTTAGTCTAAACCCTCAGCGAGGAGGCCAACAGGCCCTGATTCTGTTCAGAGAGTCAATTTGGTTCAAGGATCTTTTCCAGTGTAGAAAAAGCACAGCTCTTCTTAAGAAGGGACAAGAATGAGGAAAGCTTTGGCCTGCTGAACTTGGGGGGCAGGGGAGGGGGAGCAGTCATTGGGGAGAGGGAGGACAGTAAAATAATGATGGAGAATAAAAGCTTGGTTTTGCCTGCCGGTCAGGGCAGAAGGCTTGACCAAGAAGTTTAAAGTTGGGCCTCTTGTTTTTCTGGTCTTTCCCCACTGAGGCCACACTTAGTGAATATCCTGAAGTGTAGAACAGCGGTCCGCAACCTTTTGGGGACCCAGGGACCGGTTTTGTGGAAAACTGGGGCGGGTGTGGGGAGGATGGTTTCATACCCTACCCAAATCCCACATATGCACAGATAAAGCTTTTCTTACTTGCACTGACCAGTTCTTAACAAGCCACAACTGGGGGTTGGGGACCCCTGGTGTAGAAGACACATGGCTGCCACTACTATGGCAGCCATGTGGCTTCTATGATGTCAAAGACACATGGATGCCACTACTATACTGAAGGATATTGGGAGCTGTAGTTCCGTAATTTCAGACTCAAGTTACCTCAAGTGGAATTGAAATGAATGCTATAATGTTATTGTTAAACTGAGAAGAAAAACAGAAAGTGAAATGTATTCTTCATATGTCTT